>NC_138966.1:186075000-186555000 GCF_055761805.1 Camellia sinensis
GCATGCTTATATGCTTGCATTTCATGTCCCTTTTGATGCTTCAAGAGTTGGTGTTTCATGCTCCATGTTTATGCCATTGTGTATGCCTCTAGGATTAGGTCATTTAGATGCCATCTAAGTGGTTCTTGAGGCTTACTTTTGCATGATTCGGGACTGTTTTGATTCAATTTGGTCATTTGCTTCATGAGTCATATGGCCATGTTCTAGGTACTTGGGTTTGGTTGCATGTATAGCTTGCATTGGTAGGTTAATTTGGCATAATTTCCTACATGTTTTCAAGGCTTATAATACATGTCATATGTCCATGATTACCCCCTTTTAAGTGTGCTTAAAAGTAGTCCTTTGATGCTTAAGCGTTTAGGCCTTAACATGTGCATGTGTGTATGTGTGTTTGGTTCTGTTTTCTTAAGCTTTTGGCCACTGTTTTGGGCCTATTTAGAGCTGCCCAAATCATGTTTAAGCCCATACTTTGCTAGCTTGCATGCTTACCTTGCATGTTGTTTGCATGCTTGCATGCACATCTTGCATTTCCATGTTGCATCCTTAGCTTGCATGCCTAGGTCGCATTGCATCTAGCATGCATCTCTTGTTCCTTGATCTAGTGATAGGAATTGGACTTTGGTTTGTTGGTTTGCATTGCATTTGACATCAAAATGTGCACACTTGGTCCCTTGGGCCATCACGCATGGAAATGCGCGATTGATGGTCCGAGAACCAAGGAGCATGCCCCTTTGAGTCACTAACAGGATAAGGGACATGATTGGGGCATATATGGCTTGAATTGTATTGCCATGCTCTGCCTTGCCCTCTGTTGCTATCAATTGCAGATTCTGCAGAAACTTTCTGCTGACCGGCAGTGCTATGTGCCGACCGGCAATCTTTCCATGGCTGATGGATGCATTCACAGCCGGTGATTTCATGCCACTGTCGGTGGCCATTCTATTCAGCCGGTGGTGTCTCCCAATGTCCAGGGAAGCAATCCTGAGACTTTGGCAATCTTCAGAGGAGCATAGCAGGGAAAACAGAGGCAACCTATGCATAGCAGTGCACTTCCGAGCAAGACCCGAGCATGCGCTCATCGAACTCTCTTCCCGAGGCGGTTTACTGTTTTTCCTAGCTTAGTTAGTTTGTTAACTAATTAGGTAATTTGTAATAATTAATTAGCTAGGTTAGTTAATTCGTTATTTAATCTGTATTATTTATTTGGTCCCTCCAAGCGAGGGCAAACCTGTAATAAGTGTGGGTGCGTGTGTGTGCATGTCTTCCAATCCCCACTTCTTTCTTCCCTTTTATTTACCTGCTTATGATGGTTAGTAATAGGACATGTTTAAATTAGCATACCTTATGCTATGCATGCGTGCATCCATCCATTGGTCTTGCATGCACCGGGCTCGGTACATCACTCTAACTGCATTTGTACTTCGATTCCAAATTGAATACGTGATTAGTTGTAGCATTTCACATGTCATTATAGATTAGCCGAACCTATCTTAATTGCATTCTGTATGTGTTGCATTAGCCACTTTAACATAAACTAGGATCACGCATGATTACTAACTAGTTTATTGTTTTGGCACGGAGTACGATGTAAGTATTTATGTTTTAGCATCCTCGCATGTGTGTGGGTGTTGCCATGATAGTATGATTACCATGTGGCTAGATGCTTATGTGATAAACTGTTTGGATGCCTGTGGATGAAGGTTGGGTTGCCCGAGTTGGAATAACTCATTGAAATCCATGTTTTTTAGCGTACTTGCGAGTAGCAAATTCCAAAACGTTTTCCAAAACAAATGGATGTGCAATGCTTTTTTCCAAATTAGGCAATCTAGTCTATACTTATTTGTTGCGCGCATAACATAGTAATTCTAGGCTAATAAATGGAATAAGAACACATAATGTTTTCAAAAACAGATATCACGGTTAGTAGAGGCCGATCTTCGGATCGGGCGAGAGGGGGTGCTCATAGCTGACCTTCCCCAATCGTACCCTAGCTCCCGAGCCGAGGCAACTCTGGTGATGACGGACATGTGGCCTTCGGCACCGAGTCAGGGTTTCCTAAATTCCCCATAAAAAATATTTAGGTGGCGACTCTGTATCTGGCAAAGCAGTCCATGTTTGGCACTTCTTTTTCTAAAAATCTGTTTTCTCAAAATGATTTGCCAGATTTGGACTCTTTGGTTCAGATTTAGAACTGTGACATCAAATTGAGTCCAAACTGTAGAGAGGCCCCACGCGGGCGCGCCTACAGTTTCTGGCGACTCTGCTGGGGAATTTAGAGAGCTTGACTCGAACTCGTGATATCCTGTTTTGATTACACTTATGAGTTTCTTTGCATTGCATGTGCATTGGTGCGCCTAGAAACACAGTGTTTGCCATCTGCCATTCCTAAACGGTTTGCCGGAGGCTTGTCTTGTCAAGGCATGACCATAAGGCTGACCGGTTATGGGCTCTGACAGTATGGGAACAGAAACCCCGGTTTTACCGGGGCACCCTTTTCGACCATTCGGCCTACTGCATATTCGGATCCATAGTGACCATTCCAAGTTAGGACAGGCTACTTACCCGATGTTAGGTTGTTTGAAACCGCTGCGTGCATAGTGGAACCCTAGCTCCTGACAAAATAGGACAGGGAAACCCTACCCCAACATAGGGGTGTTTTGGCTCTCTTTACTTGCTATGTGCTTTTAGAGTGTATCTCTACAGGGAAAGTACATATCAGTTTGCAAGTTTGAGTATCAAACCTGAGGGCACCAGTATCAGTGTTGTTGAGAAATCAGTTATCTGCGGGTATCAAGTTTAGTTTTGGGGACAGTGATTTCTAGGGAACAGTGATCAGTAGTAGAGTGCAGTTGTTCAGCTACGCCCGTGTTTGATCTGTTTGGGCTGAAATGCTGTTTGTTGTCTCTTTCAGTTCGAACAGCTAGTACAGAATAGCTAGTGCTCCCCCTTGTTGAGGCAGGACTTATGATGACGCAGAATTCGGAAGAGATTGTGATTATGACAGCTGCATTAGAGCAAGGGATCACTCTGCAAGGTGAGACCAATACTGATATGCCACATCCACCCAGGTCGCCTGTTGCGTATCCGGTTTGGGCCCTCCAACTATACCAGGCTCGCGAGCCTACTACATTTGAACTAATGGGGATGGTAGGTAATCTCCAGAGGTCTGTGGCGGATCTCGCCTATGGAATGTCAGCTTCACTGCCAGCCGCACCATATGCCGGGAGTTTTGTACCCTACGAGCCCCCGCTGTTGGGGCGAATTGTGATCGAACTTAGCAAACCGGAGATGGCTTCCAGCTATGGCAATGACATGCCGACATCAACCCAAACCCTCGATCAGGCTGAGGCCAGAGGAAAAGACAAAATGAAGGCAGATGCCGATCCCATTGAACAACTGCTGTGGGCAGTCGAGGCTTTGAAAGCCGCGGGGATGAACAAGCAACAGATATCCGCAGTTGTGGCAAAAACTGTGGAGGATGCTTTCCCCACTCCACCTGAGGGTAGTTCAAGCCAGTCAGAAAATCGGGATAGGCCCCGTCATGCCAGAACAGTTCCTCCTATTCCCGCCCCTGCACCTGGGAAAGATCAGAAAGCTAAGGTGGCGCCTGCCGACCCTTTCGCTTGTGCGGCTAGTAAGAGCGCTCAGACTCCAAAGCACCTGCCCCGGGGGCGCAGGACCTTTCATGCTCTCTACATGCCTCTGTCCAAGGCACTTCAGATCCTTACTGAGAGGGGACACCTTAAACCCTTGGAGCCTCGGCATCTCCTGAAGAATCTCCCTGCTACGCATGATGCTGCTCAGTACTGCGCGTACCACCAGCAGACAGGCCATGCTACCGACAATTGTTTCCGCCTCCGTCATGAGGTGCAAGATTTGATTGATAACGAGGTTATCCTCCCGCCCACCTCAGCCAAGTCCGTTACCACCCAGTTATTGGATTTTGAGGACACAGATACTGCAAAGTGAACCACCTGCGGGTGGCATTTGGTGTATTTTGGATGTGGCGTCTGGCATGCATTTTTTGAGCATCTGTGAACGCTAGCTTTGTAAATTCTGGCTCGGGTATCGAGTCAGCCTTTTTGTTTTGAGTCTGTCTCTTTGTCTTGAGTCAGTCTTTTTGCTTAAGGGTCTGTCTTGTTGTAGCGAGTCAGTCCCCTTTGTTTAGAATACCAGGTGATTCTGGGGTTGTTGCCTCGAACGCCGTTTTGTCTTGTAATTACCCGTTTTTGTTTTTGAGTCTGTTTCTGCCAAGGGGCCAGTTATACCAACAAATCTGAATGAAACAGCTGTGGTTATCTCATTTTCATGCTTGCTTGCAGTGTGAGTTAGTTGTGCCAGAGGATTCGAATGGGCTGACAATACATCTCGCCTGCTCTCCTGCGCGCCAAATTCATTGCATTAACCTAAGTTTTTCAAAAACCCCTTTTGAACACTACGGTGATAAAAACGAAGAGGAAGGAATTCCTCGGGTTTTGCAAAACTTTGATCAAATTGAGAGAAAGAGAGGCATGCTAAGCCTTTTAATGAATGAAACCATGCTTGTCAGCATGAATACTGAGAAGGACCCTGGCTTGATCCAGATTGGTTCCACACTATCTTCGGCGTGAGTGATTTGTCACTTTCTTAAAAGCTTTCAAAAACAAATGTTTACACGGCCCTGTGAAGACCTGTGTGGAATCGCTCTTGAGATCGCGCAGCCTAGGGTCGCTCTCAGCCTCAAGATTCGACCTGTTTGTTTCGAACCACGAACTCATCCGAAACATCCAACGGTCAACTGTCGGAGAAGGCCCGCGTGGCCAGATCAGAAGTAGCCCTCGAGCAAGAGGCATCAAAGCCGAATCAAAAAGATTAAATCTCATCAGAAGAAGCTCGTGGAGCAACCATGATGGATCCTTCCGCAAATCAGTGCAACAGCCATTCTCCTAGACACAGAGAGGCTTCAACTTCAAAAACCATTTGGCATGGACTTGTTACACTTTTACCCTTTGAGAGGCTCGCTGGGCCGAAAACCCGGAAGGGCGACCCAGGCAAAAGTTAGAGCAAGAGAAAAATACAAAAAGAAAGCAAAAAAAAAAAAACAAAAGAAAAGAAAAGAGGAAAAAAATATGAAAAAGAAAAAGAAAAAGAAATCAAAAAAAGAAAATAAAAAGAAGCTCGCAAGGTTGAAAACCCGCATCGGGCACCTTGGCAAAAATTAGAGCCTGAAAAGTGAAGGTTAAAATACCCGAGTGTACCTTAACCGGAACTACGTAAGGCTTGATTCCCATGTTTGGGATACGTAGGCAACTTCATCATGAAGTCCAGCCCCCAACCCTTTCATAGCGTCTCAATCTATGCAATGGTTTCGATTTCATCCCAAAGTCCAGTCGCCGACGCCCCCAAGGTGACTGTGTCCATATATTTGTTATAACCGTCTTCGTCATCTCTATGTCCAAGAGTTCGACCACCACCAATGAAGACTGTTTGCGGACTGCTGCGGCACCATCCAAACAAGGGGCAACTTTCCGTTGCCACGAGTTGTCGCAAGCCGCCATTCAAACCAGAGGCAACTTTCCGTTGCCACCCACCCCTTTCAAGCCAGGGGCAATTTTCCATTGCCTCCGATCCGAGGTTGCGCATTTCAAAGAGTAAGTTCCATGCTCGTTGAGCATTGACTGTTTGAAAAATAGTTTTTGAAAATTTGTACTGAGGTTGACTATTTTCTCGAAAACTGTTCTATTTTCCAAAACTGGACCATTTTCTTGGACCCAAAAAGGAAAATTTTCAGTGCTCACAGCCTGACTTGCATGCTTTTCAAATCAAAAATCGAACAAGTATGTTAATCTGACTCTCATCTTGATCAAAACTGTTTTAGTAGAAAACCAAAACAAAAAATGGTCAAAATGATGAACTAGGGGCACAGTTGAGTCAGGCGTTCTGTCTTCCCCCTGTCGTCAACATACTTGCCAGGAGGGCACTCTACCCACCAGAAGAAATAGCTGTGAGCTAACGGCGTTGGGCATGAACCCGCAACTCCCTATTCATCCATTAAACACCCCGGGGAGGGATAAAAATGAGAGAATAAAGAATAGAGAGGTGTAAGTTGAGAGGAAAAAGTGAGCCAAAGGGTTTTGAGAGAAAAACCGAGCTTGAATGCCAGAGTGATGTGAGAATCACAAATGAGAAAAGGGTGGGAAACAATACCTAGAGAAACTGGCTCCTCGTGATCTGAGGTCCCCCCGTCTTCGTTAACGCGTCTGTATGTCGTATCTTTTGTTCTGTTTACCTCACCCTTTGTTTTAGGTCTCTTCCGAGCGTGTCTCGTTGTGTTTAGGTCGTGTACCCTTTTGTTCGAGTCCTTTTCCGCTGTATCCAGTTGTAGGCTCGATACGCTGGTTAAGAAAACCCCTTTTCCAAAAATTAGTTATTTATGTTCAGAGTGCTGTGCCATTCTCTACATCTGTGCGAAGCAAAAGAAGGAAGGGAAAATTTGGGGCATCCGAGCATGTTTTAACCCTAGCCGGTTTCACCTTTGAAGGCCGTCTTGATTGGGCTGTTTTGTTTAAAGTTTGCCGTATGCAGAATAAACCAACTGCTGTGTTACGGGCTGTATGCAGATTAATCCCCAGTAGAGTAAGGGTTGTGCGTCCAGAATCAGGCAGTGGGTTGCTTGTGTTATTTTTGTTGCTGGCTGTTTAGTTATCTGATTATTACAGTGCAAGTGTTCAATTTTCAAACAACCAATCAATTTCATTTACATTGAGGTGTAATATGGGGTGATGCAATGCAAAGTATGAAATGTAAAGATATACGGATATAAACACTTTTTTAGATAAAAAGCCTGTTTCATTTCATCATCTTTTCAAATACACAAGTTTTGGAGACAAAATTCTGCCTGTGGCAGTACAAAGTATCCTAACTACCAACAAAAAGAAAAGTACAAGAAAGAAGAAAAACAATAAAAATCTGTATCCGGGTCAAGCGGCTCCGAGGGCTATCTGTCTGTCCTGGTCCTCTTCCTAGACGAAGGTCCAGGAGCATCATCAACATCGTCATCAGAGCCCGAGCCGGAACCGCCTCCAGTCTCCTCCTCCGATGACTCCGCCTCCGACTCTGCCTCGGACTCGTCATCATCATCATCATCATCAGGGGTCAGCGCCGAGAACTACTCCCGACATGAGTACGCCCTCCCCTAGTAGGGGGACGTGCAGCGTCTCCACGCCCTCCTCGAGCAGGGATAGAGGGCCCAGCCGGAGCACCACCCACCGGAGGAATCTGGAACGGAGGCTGAAAAGCACAAAAGGCAAATACATCAGAATACAGTATATGCAGTGTATCAGTGCAGAATGCAGTGTACAGTGTAAGAATGCTATGAGCAGTTTATCAGTGCCGAATGCAGTATACAGTGTGTGAATGTCGTGGGCAGTTTATCAGAGCAGAGTACAGTGCAGAATGCAGTGTATGCAGTGTATCAGATGCTATGAGATCAGCGTGTCAGGTGTTGTGTCGTGCATCAGATAATGTGAAGCAGTGTATGAGTGGTTTGAGACTGTCATCAGAAGGGCATACCGGAATACTGTAGAGGGCCAGGAGGTCAAAGGTCCACTGCAGCATCCCCATCATGGAGGCATTCAGCTCCACGGACTGCCGGGTATACTCGGAGGACGCCTGCAAAAGTATAAGATACATCAGTATTCTGTGGAATATCAAATAAACTGAAATGAAATGTAGATACAAGATGCAAAATGAAGTAATACATACCGGAGGCAAGTCGGGGATACCAGCTAACTCATGACCAGCCGGGGAAGGGGCAAAGGGGATCTGGTAGGTCGCCCCATCCTGCCCTCTATATGACAGCACAGTGGGCAAGGCCGGCCAGCCAGTCCCCCGTCCCCCCTGAGCTCCGCTCCTGCCATGCACTCGAGCCCTCCTCGATATGCCCGCTCCAGCCCCAGCTCCCGCTCCAGCTGCTGGCGCCACTGGCCTTTCCCCCTCAGCTCGGCGACCACCGCTCAAGGGTCTCATAATATACGTCCGGACGTACTCTGCGTAGTCACCCTCGCCTCTGTGATGCTCCTCACTCCAGCCGACGGTGAAGTCCCTCATCTGCTCAAGAGAGAATCTCTCCGTATGCCTCATATGCGTAGGAGGTGGACCCAGAACTATCTGCTCCGGTAAACCCAGGGACTGACGCAAGAAGCGCTCGCCCAGGTACCAAGCCCGACAGACCGGGCCCTCCAACAAGATCCGACAACGGGCAGTCTCTTCTGTGCCCTCATAATGATCCCTCACCACAGCCGGTAACGGAGCCCAGGGCTGCCAGGTGATCTGAAAATGAAATGCAGTTTATTATCTACCGTTATTGAAAACATCCGGTGCAAAGCAAAGCCAAAAAATAAACTCTAAAAGTTGAACATACCTCCGCGGCGGTGATGGTATCAAAGTATCGACGGAAGAAAGTAAGAGACTCTCGTGGTCTCCGCACACATCGCACGTCGAAGCGATGAGAGAAGAGGATGCCGAGCGGGATCTCCTCGTCGGGTACTGGGGCATGCCTAGGAAAGTAGGCATACACCCATAACTACAGAACAGATATCAGTATGACTGTCAGATAAGGCAGAATACAGAATAAAGCAGAAATAGCAGAACCGTGTGTTGTGCAGTGTATTGTGCAGAGTGTGCAGTGTGCAGTCAGTGTAAAATAGAGTATAAATGTGCAGTGTGTGCAGTGTACAGTATATGTGCAGTGTACAGAATACAGAAAGCAGAAAGCAGAAACGTAAAAAGGGAAAATGGCGTACCTCCTAGGCTCGCCAGTAGCCACCAAGGAGCTGTCCGCTGAGGTGGGAAGAAGAGCTCATATAACCGTATAAAGTGGCCAGAGTGGCGCCACCCCAGTCGTAATGGTGGATCTGCCTGACATCCACCAGCGCGCTCAGCAGGCATAAGGGCACGGTGTTCGCCCGATCGGCGAAGAGAGTCGTCCCGAAAAGGAACATGATGAAGCCCCGCGCATACTGGTCCACCTCCTCTGGGGACATCTGCACCTCCTCTGCCAAGGCCGGCAGGACCCGAAAGTGGCTCTCAAACCACGAATACCTGACGAACCCCGCTCGAGCAAGGGGAGGCTGCGTACCAAGCAGGTATAGCTGGGCAGCGTCCCACTCATCCATATCCGTGTCGAAGGGGATCGGATCGCCCCCCACCCCAATGCCAGTAAGCATCGAGAAGTCGTAAAGGGTCATCGTCATATCCCCTACGACGGAGAAGTGAAAGGAGTCGGTGGTATCCCACCACCTCTCCACAAGAGCAGCAAGCAAGGGCCGACAGGTAGTCAGTCGAGAGAGCCCCTTGCAGAAAATGCCAAAGCCGGCCTCGTCGACGATGTCACGAACCGCATCTGGCAGCTCGAGGTACCACTCCCGAGTGACGATGTTCCCATACCCGCGGATGGTATGGGAATCCCCCTGTAATCAAAACAAAACAATAACAAATGCAAGGCAATATTCAAAATGCAGTTCTAAGAAGCATATAGATACAGCACGCGTGCATGTTTTCAGATTCAAACAAATACCGGGTGCCGGTGTGCTTACAGTGAACTACAGCGTGTGATGTGTCAACGTGTTTGGGTGGTTCAGAGCAGATGTAGCACATGTGCAAGTTTTAACAGATTCAAACAAATACCGGGTGCCGGTGTGCTTACAGTGAACTACAGCGTGTGATATGTCAGCGTGTTTGGGTGGTTCAGAGCAGATGTAGCACGCGTGCAAGTTTTAACAGATTCAAACAAATACCGGGTGCCGGTGTGCTTACAGTGAACTACAGCGTGTGATGTGTCAGCGTGTTTGGGTGGTTCAGAGCAGATGTAGCACGCGTGTAAGTTTTAACAGATTCAAACAAATACCGGGTGCCGGCGTGCTTACAGTGAACTACAGCGTGTGATGTGTCAGCGTGTTTGGGTGGTTCAGAGCAGATGTAGCACGCGTGCAAGTTTTAACAGATTCAAACAAATACCGGGTGCCGGTGTGCTTACAGTGAACTACAACATGTGATGTGTCAGCGTGTTTGGGTGGTTCAGAGCAGATGTAGCATGCGTGCGTGTTTTCAGACTCAAGCAGATACTGCGTACCAGTGTGTATGCAGTGAAATACAATGTGCGTCGTGTGTTTGGGTGATTCAAAGCCAGTGCAGTGTGTGTGCATGCGTCAGTCCTAAACAGATATCAGTTGCACGTATGTTTACAATCAACTACAGTAAACAGGGTATCTGAGCTAAAGCAGTTAAAGAGCACAACCAGCTACGGCAGTTTTGTATCCTACATTGCAGAAAGTAAAGCAGAGAAGGAAAGTTACCTCGGAAGCGCCGAAGGACAGATGGGAAGTAGGCTCACGCAGTAGTAGCTCGCGTGGCATGTGCCTCTCGAAGCTCCGGAACTGGCGTAGTCCGTCGGGGAGCATCTCATGAACTGCAGGCCTGTAGGTCTCCGGATCGAACGGCCGGATACGGAGTGGCAAGGGCTCGGCCTCGAGATCCATCTCGAGCTCTGGAGGAGCCCCGCCCTGTGGAAGATCATCCGCCATCTCGAAGAGAGTGTGAAAATGGCCGGAAGGCGAAAAATCGGGCGAGAAGGTGAAAAGTGAACAAAAAGTCAAACCCCGAGAGGGTCGGAAAAGGCCGGAAAAGCCAGAATGCGGAAAAGGCACGGGTATCGAGAAAAACTCGAGGGAAACAAGCCCCGAGTGGCGAAAATCAAGAAAGAGATACCGAAACGAAGTTTCGTTCGGTTGAAAATGTCCGAAACGCGAAGGAGATCGCGAATCGAACGACGAAATGGGAGCTAGAACGCAAGAAAAAGAGAGAATCAAGGGAGGAAAACACTCTAGAGAGAGAGAGAGGCGTTTTTCGACCAAGGAGAAGTAAGAAAATAGGGTTAGAAACCCTATTTTAAAAGACCCATGCCGAAATGACAAAACTGCCCCGATACAGCAATTCTCTTGCCGGTCGGCCATACTCTTTGCCGGTCGGCAAAATATTGTGCCGATGGAATTGAATGATGGCCGGTGGACGGCCGGTGATGTATTCGGATGGCCGGTGGGCATCCGGTGACCTCCTACAGTGATTTTGGAGCCTCCTAAACCCTTGTTTGAGTTTTGTGTGGGGTCCAGGGCCTTTAGTGCTCAAAACAGTGCAAAACAGTGCGCTTCGGATGCTCAACCGGCCTCTGTTTTGACATCGGGTCGTGTCTTCTGTGCATGGCACTCGAATTCGTGCAAGGTGTATCCTTTCCCTATCCTTTTGGCTTTTACGAAACTCAAAAGTTGCCCCCTGTGCATCACATATCAATCGCACTATCTTGTGCATTTCAAAATCAATCGCACTGTTTTGTGCAGTTTATCATCGCGCTGTTTTGGGCATCTCATTACATTTTGCATAATTGTTCAATTTCATTACTTGCGTAGACCGCATGTTTTGCTTGCGTAGACCACATAATTGTTCAATTTCATTACTTGCGTAGACCGCATAATTGTTCAATTTCATTACCTGCGTAGACCGCATGTTTTGCTTGCGTAGACCGCATAATTGTTCAATTTCATCACTTGCGTAGACCGCATGTTTTACTTGCGTAGACCGCATAATTGTTCAATTTCATTACTTGCGTAGACCGCATAATTGTTCAATTTCATTACCTACGTAGACCGCATGTTTTGCTTGCGTAGACCGCATAATTGTTCAATTTCATTACTTGCGTAGACCGCATGTTTTGCTTGCGTAGACCGCATAATTGTTCAATTTCATTACTTGCGTAGACCGCATGTTTTGCTTGCGTAGACCGCATAATTGTTCAATTTCATTACCTGCGTAGACCGCATGTTTTGCTTGCGTAGACCGCATAATTGTTCAATTTCATTACCCGCGTAGACCGCATGTTTTGCTTGCGTAGACCGTATAATTGTTCAAATTCGTTACCTGCGTAGACCGCATGTTTTGCTTGCATAGACCGCATATTTGTAATCAATTCCATGGCTTGCATAGACCGCATGCTTACGTTCAATATCATTACTTGCGTGGACCGCATGCTTACAATCGATTTTGTTGCCTGCGTAGACCGCGTGCTCCACTTACATATCTGTGCTTTCACAGCATTGTTATGCTTCCCACTTGCTTTGCGTTGTCACGCATTTTCAAGTACATTAATACGCATATTGTTGCTAATAACATCGTACCTGTTGAGTTGTTTTCTTTGCAAGCACGATATTGTATGTATGGTTCATTTGAGGCTGGTGCAACCAGACGAGCCGCACAGGTATATCCACGGTCTAGGAGACCTTAAATCCTCGGAAGGTGCAAGACCTTTAGTGCATTGATGTGCACAGCCCATTTACATTGTCATGTATCTTAAAAGCCGTGCATTGTCGCGCACTTCGAAATCATGCATCATCATGCATTTGCATTTCAAAAAAAAAAACAAAACAAAAAAAAATATAGTTGCATTGCCATGCATCATTATAATGTAGTGTATATTGCATTGTAGCTTTTATGGCTTGCGCCTTTCCATGTTGAGCTTGGTCCGGTATGTGCCCATACTTTTCACGTCGAAACATAGTTCAGTGGACCGTTCTATGTTAGACGCGGCTTGTACGTGTACATGCCTTTCCTAGGCAAGATTTGGTTCGGCCCGCGTGCCATATCCACTGCATTGTTATTTGCATACATTCACAGCATCACCTTCCATCTATGGCTTGCGCTTTTCCCTATTGAGCTTGGTTTGGTATGTGCCCATACTTCTCGTGTCGAAGCATAGTTCAGTAGACCGTTCTATGTTAGACGCGGCTTGTACGTGTACATGCCTTTCCTAGGCAAGATTTGGTTTGACCCGCGTGCCATATCCAGCATATTCATTATATATTGCATTGTAGCTTTATGGCTTGCGCCTTTCCAGGTTAAGCTTGGTCTGGTATGTGCCCATACTTTTCACGTCAAAACATAGTTCAGTGGACCGTTCTATGTTAGACCTGGCTTGTACGTGTACATGCCATTCCTAGGAAAAATTCGGTTTGGCCCGCGCGCCATATCCACTGCATTGTAGATCGCATGCATTCATTGCATCACCTCTACCTACAGCTTGCGTCTTTCCATGTTGAGCTTGGTCTGGTATGTGCCCATACTTTTCGTGTCGAAGCATAGTTCAGTGGACCGTTCTATGTTAGACGTGGCTTGTATGCGTACATGCCTTGCCTAGGCAAGATTTGGTTTGGCCTGCGTGCCATATCCATTGCCATTTCCCCAGCATTTCCATTATACATTGCATTGTAGTGTAATTTTTGCATCCAGCATTAGGATCGTAGTCCTTTCCCCAGCGGGTCGTTTCCCCACTTATGTCAATCCCCCCCAATACTTGTTCTTGCGTCCGTCTACATTACCATAATTCAGTAGACCGTTCTATGGTAGATGGACTTGTTACCTCCATCAATCTATTTGACATAAGCGTGGTTTCAAACTGCTCACGATTGGATCATGATTCAATTGCTTTGCATATAGTTTGCATTGTTTCAATTCCATTGCATCTTCATTTGCATTGTTTTGTATATATTGCATATCACTTTGCATCCATTTTTGCATTGTCATGCATGTTGCTAATAACATCGCACCTGTTGAGTTGTTTCCTTTACAGGCACGATATTGTATGTACGGTTCATTTGAGGCTGGTGCAACCAGACGAGCCGCACAGGTATTGTATCCTCCGAGTGAGAAGTATCGAAAATTGCATAATTCTCTTTCATCCTTTCTGCATTGTAGTGTAGTTTGGTATATGACAGCTTAAAACTGTTGCATGTGCGCTTCGTTACAGCTCTTCTTTGCATGATCATAAGTTATGCTTGGCTTTGTGCATTGTCTTGCATTTTGCCCCTGCCTTCGGGTGCATACCTTGTTTGTCTTGCATGTTTGTCTAAGTCTTCGGCCTTGTCCAAAATGGGTCGTCTCTGGGCTTTGACATTCACTCCCGTCATTGTTATGACTTTCGAGTTCTGTCAAAGAGGGGCAACTCTAGACACCCCATTTTTGACCGTCCTTAAGACTTGGACGTCACCGTTTGAACACCCGGTGATCATCCATGTTTGTGTTCGTTTGGAGTTCCCGGAGGTCTCGGCTACACGCCTTGCCTCAGGATCTCCGAACTCGACTGTTTAGTGATTGGTTTTGCACCAAACACTTGTGTTTTGCCTTGGAGGGGCAGGGAATGCCTTGTGAGGCATCCCCACACATCACCAGCCATGGCCAGAGGCCACCGGCTGGTGTTTTGTTGCCATCGGCAATATATATTGCCGGTCGGCACTGTTTGTTGCCGGTCGGCACTCCTTTTTTACAAAATGGAAATTTTGAGCAGCCGATTACTGTTCATTTGATTTGGCAGATATTTTAAGACAGCTGTATGTCATTTTGTTCCCCTCCATACACGTGTATGGAGGGATGGACCCCTTGTTAGCTTACCTTGTAAGCTTTACAAGATTGGCTCCTCTATAAGAGGAGCCCTCCCCTCTTGGCTCTAGGTTAGAAATTTTGGAGAGAAAATTGGTGTGAGAGCTCTGGTTTTAGGTTTAGGGTTTGATATATATTCTATCTCTATACCTCTCTCTCATTTAGCCTTTGTGTGTGTTTAAGTGTGTTTGTGTCTTACTATTGCACACAAACACATAGTGTTACACCTTTGCTTGATTTTTTGAAGGACCAGAAGTTGTTCTTGAGGTTCTTGAGCTGTTTTGAGCTCAAAGAAGCTGTTGGAGCCTCATCTTTGAAGAAAGTCAACAAGGGTAAGAAACTAGTCCCATTTTACCCCATTTTTGCATTGTATTTTTACCTATCTTGAAATTGTTTTTTGTCTTTGCATATAATACAAAAAAGTTCTGTTTTTAGGCCCTCTAAATAGTTTATTTAGGGTGTTTTGTTGTTTGAGGTTGTTTGACCCCTCCTAAGCCATGTAAGGCTCCATTTTGTGCTATTTTGAGTGAGCTCCGAGACCTTGGTGTTTGGGCCTCCTCACCACTGAAATCTTGAGGGATTTCAGAGGTGAGGATGGTGCCTTGAGGTCCCGAGAAGGAGAGGGTCACCCCCTCTCCTTGTTGTCCTTGAAATGGACCATTTTTGGCCTCTTGAGGGAGCACCTAGCTAAGCTTCATGTTGGCCATGCCTTGGCTGCTTTTTGTGCTTATTATGTCATAATATGCCTCTGTTTTTTGTTGGTTTTGGTACACCATGCATGCTTAGGATACCTACCTTGTAATGCCACTTTGTTGTCATAACATGCCTTAGGTTGTAAACCCTTGTTCAAGCATGTTTAGGCTTAGCTTTGTGAAGCTTTTGTGCATATTTTGCCATGTTTAAGGTCTGTCCTAGGTTGTTTGGGTCGGCTTTGGCATGCTTAGTATAGCCCCTTTGCATTCCGGCTTGTTGGCCTTAAGTGTGTGAATGTATAGCATGACATTCTTGCATTGATTTAATGGTTTGGCATCATTTATAGCATCATTTCAGTCCACTTAGCATGCTTATATGCTTGCATTTCATGGCCCTTTTGATGCTGCAAGAGTTGGTGTTTCATGCTCCATGTTTATGCCATTGTGTATGCCTCTAGGATTAGGTCATTTAGATGTCATCTAAGTGGCTCTTGAGGCTTACTTTTGCATGATTCGGGACTGTTTTGATTCGGGACTGTTTTGATTCAATTTGGTCATTTGCTTCATGAGTCATATGGCCATGTTCTAGGTACTTGGGTTTGGTTGCATGTATAGCTTGCATTGGTAGGTTAATTTGGCATAATTTCCTATATGTTTTCAAGGCTTATAATACATGTCATATGTCCATGATTACCCCCTTTTAAGTGTGATTAAAAGTAGTCCTTTGATGCTTAAGCGTTTAGGCCTTAACATGTGCATGTGTGTATGTGTGTTTGGTTCCGTTTTCTTAAGCTTTTGGCCACTGTTTTGGGCCTATTTAGAGCTGCCCAAATCATGTTTAAGCCCATACTTTGCTAGCTTGCATGCTTACCTTGCATGTTGTTTGCATGCTTGCATGCACATCTTGCATTTCCATGTTGCATCCTTAGCTTGCATGCCTAGGTCGCGTTGCATCTAGCATGCATGTCTTGTTCCTTGATCTAGTGATAGGAATTGGACTTTGGTTTGTTGGTTTGCATTGCATTTGACATCAAAATGTGCACACTTGGTCCCTTGGGCCATCACGCATGGAAATGCGCGATTGATGGTCCGAGAACCAAGGAGCATGCCCCTTTGAGTCACTAACAGGATAAGGGACATGATTGGTGCGTATATGGCTTGAATTGCATTGCCATGCTCTGCCTTGCCCTCTGTTGCTGTCAATTGCAGATTCTGCAGAAACTTTCTGCCGACCGGCAGTGCTATGTGCTGACCGGTAATCTTTCCATGGCCGATGGATGCATTCACAACCGGTGATTTCATGCCACTGCCGGTGGCCATTCTATTCAGCCGGTGGTGTCTCCCAATGTCCAGGGAAGCAATCCTGAGACTTTGGCAATCTTCAGAGGAGCATAGCAGGGAAAACAGAGGCAACCTATGCATGGCAGTGCACTTCCGAGCAAGACCCGAGCATGCGCGCATTGAACTCTCTTCCCGAGGCAGTTTACTGTTTTTCCTAGCTTAGTTAGTTTGTTAACTAATTAGGTAATTTGTAATAATTAATTAGCTAGGTTAGTTAATTCGTTATTTAATCTGTATTATTTATTTGGTCCTTCCAAGCGAGGGCGAACCTGTAATAAGTGTGGGTGCGTGTGTGTGCATGTCTTCCAATCCCCACTTCTTTCTTCCCTTTTATTTACCTGCTTATGATGGTTAGTAATAGGACATGTTTAAATTAGCATACCTTATGCTATGCATGCGTGCATCCTTCCATTGGTCTTGCATGCACCGGGCTCGGTACATCACTCTAACTGCATTTGTACTTCGATTCCAAATTGAATACGTGATTAGTTGTAGCATTTCACATGTCATTATAGATTAGCCGAGCCTATCTTAATCGCATTCTGTATGTGTTGCATTAGCCACTTTAACATAAACTAGGATCACGCATGATTACTAACTAGTTTATTGTTTTGGCACGGAGTACGATGTAAGTATTTATGTTTTAGCATCCTTGCATGTGTGTGGGTGTTGCCATGATAGTATGATTACCATGTGGCTAGATGCTTATGTGATAAATTGTTTGGATGCCTATGGATGAAGGTTGGGTTGCCCGAGTTGGATGCCTTGCGAGTAGCAAATTCCAAAACGTTTTCCAAAACAAATGGATATGCAATGCTTTTTCCCAAATTAGGCAATCTAGTCTATACTTATTTGCTGCGCACATAACATAGTAATTCTAGGCAAATAAATGGAATAAGAACACATAACGTTTTCAAAAACAGATATCACGGTTAGTAGAGGCCGATCTTCGAATCGGGCGAGAGGGGGTGCTCATAGCCGACCTTCCCCAATCGTACCCTAGCTCCCGAGCCGAGGCAACTCTGGTGATGACGGACATGTGGCCTTCGGCACCGAGTCAGGGTTTCCTAAATTCCCTCATAAAAAATATTTAGGTGGCGACTCTGTATCTGGCAAAGCAGTCCATGTTTGGCACTTCTTTTCTAAAAATCTGTTTCTCAAAACGATTTGCCAGATTTGGACTCTTTGGTTCAGATTTAGAACTGTGACATCAAATTGAGTCCGAACTGTAGAGAGGCCCCACGCGGGCGCGTCTACAAGCCTCTTCGACTCAGTCTGTGCAACAGTCTTATGCTCCGAGAGGTGAACAGGTAGATCAGAGACCTATAGGGCCCGTGTATGCTGTTACAGCGCAGGATCTTGTACCGATTCCATCTGTTGTGAGAGGTACCTTTTTGTTGTGCAACTCGATTGCTAATGTGTTGATCGATACAGGTGTATCCCATTCTTTTATATCTTCTGCTTTTGCAGCTGTTTTGGGATTGGAGTTGGCATAGTTAGCATCTCCGATTTGTATTGTGTCACCCATTGGGGGTGAGATGGTTCTGAAATAGGGGTGTCGGGGTTGTGATATAGAGGTTGCCGATCGTCGGTTTCCCTTTTCTTTTATGTTAATGGATATGTCTGGGTTTGATGTGATTTTGGGTATGGACTAGCTATCCTCATACCGGGCTATTATAGACTGTTACCTCCAGAGGCTTACTATATGTACCTTGAGCGGGGATTGTTTTCATTTCTTGGGAGATCGAGTTGGTAGGGTGTTACCACTGGTGTATGATCCGCGAGAACGGAGTGAGCTTAGTTGTCTTCTCGCTAGCTGTATTAGTAAGTGTGATGAAACCCGAACTGAGTTGCCTAGAGTGGTTTGTGAGTACTCGGATGTCTTTCCCGAGGATCTTGTTAGTTTACCATCCCATCAAGAGATTGAGTTCTCTATTGACTTAGTGTCTGGCATGGCATCGATTTCCATGGCACCGTATCATTTTGCCCCAGCGAAATTGAGTGAGTTGAAGATTTAACTCCAGGAGTTATTAGATAAGGGCTTTATCTGCCCTAGTACTTCACCTTGGGGAGCATCGACCCTCTTTGCTAAAAAGAAAAATGGGGCTTTGAGACTTTGCAGTGATTACCGAAAGTTGAATCGGGCTACTGTTAAGAACAAGTACCCTATGCCTCGTATAAATGATCTATTTGACCAGTTGAAAGGATCCCGTTGTTTCTCTAAGATAGACTTAAGATATCCCGAAGACGACATTCCGTACGCGGTATAGCCAGTATGAGTTTTTGGTGATGTCTTTTGGGCTCACCAATGCACCAGTTGTGTTTATGGACTTAATGAACCGGATTTTTCAGGAGTTCTTGGATCGCTTTGTAGTCATTTTTGTGGACAACATTCTAATTCATTTGCCTTCTGAGGAGGAGCACAAGGAACACTTGAGAGTGGTGTTTGAGTTACTTAGAGCCCATAAGCTGTATGCTAAGTTTGGGAAGTGTGAGTTTGGGCTAAGAGAGGTTAAATTCTTAGGCCACATGGTATCCGGGGAAGGGGTGTCTGTTGATTCATCCAAGATAGAGGCAGTGCAAGATTGGGCACAGCCTAAGAGTGTCTTTGAAATTCGCAGTTTTTTGGGATTGGTCGGGTATTACCGTCGGTTTGTGAAGGATTTCTCTAGGCTAGCTTCGCCGTTGACTAGATTGATGCGGAAAGGGGTCAAGTTTGTGTGGAGTGAGACTTGTGAAAAGTCTTTCCAAGAGCTTAAGGTTAGACTTACCACCGCTCCGGTTTTGATTATTCCGAAGAGGTTTGGGTTATGTAGTGTATTGTGATGCCTCACGAGAGGGTTTGGGTTGTGTATTGATGTAGTAGGGGAAAGTAGTAGCCTATGATTCACGTCAGTTGAAAACACACGAGAGAAACTACCTTACACATGACCTAGAGTTAGCAACCGTGATTTTTGCCTTGAAAATTTGGAGGCACTACCTCTATGGTGAGAGATTCGAGGTGTTCTCGGATCATAAGAGTCTGAAGTATTTGTTTACAAAGAAAAACTTAAATTTGAGATAGAGAAGGTGGATGGAGTTTATACAGGATTATGACTTCGAGTTACATTATCTCCCGAAGAAGGCTAATGTTGTAGATGATGCCCTAAGTAGGAAATCCATTAGTGATGTAGCTTGTATTGCCATCCGGGAATGGGAGATGTTAGGTGCACTTGGTAAGTTTAACTTGCATCTGGGCGAGTCTGTTGAGTCTGTAGCCTTGTTTTCTGTGGTTGCACAGCCTATACTTGTGAATCAAGTGTTAGAGGCACAGAGAGGTGACCTTGAGGTAGAATCCCTTCGGGAGAAGATCTCTAGTGGGAAGGTAGAGAAGGGCTTGACTGTGTATCCTGACCTGAGTGTGAGGTACCGAGATCGCTTGTTTGTGCCGGAGTCTTGCCGAGAGGAAGTACTCTGAGAGTTTCACCATTCACGCCTTGCAGTGCATCCAGGAGGCACTAAGATGTATCGTGATCTGAGTCACCAGTTTTGGTGGAGGGGTATGAAGAAGGATGTGGCAGTTTTTATATCTAAGTGCCTTACTTGTCAGCAAGTGAAGGCCGAGCATCAAAGGCCAGTGGGTTTGTTACAACCCTTGCCTATTGCTGAGTGGAAGTGGGAACACGTCACGATGGATTTTGTCGTAGGTCTTCCGAGGACTCAGCGAGGTAGTGATGCCATTTGGGTCGTAGTTGACCGGTTGACTAAGTCAGCGCACTTCATTCCTATGCACGTGAAAGATTCGGTAGATCATCTTGCCGACTTGTATATTCGGGACATAGTGAGGTTGCACGTGGTCCCAGTGTCGATTGTCTCAGATAAAGATCTGCGCTTTACTGCTAGGTTGTAGCAGAGTTTACAGAGTGCCTTGGGCACTAGATTGACTTTTAGCACAGTTTACCATCCTCAGACTAACGGGCAGTACGAGCGTACTATTTAGATCCTTGAGGATATGCTTCGAGGCTGTGTCCTTGACTTTAGGGGGTCGTGGGACAGGCACTTACCCTTAGTGGAGTTTGCCTCTAACAATAGTTTCCAATCGAGCATTGGCATGGCACCGTTTGAAGCTTTGTATGGCCGACCGTGTAGATCTCCTATGTGTTGGGCCGAGGTGGGTGATGCACCTTTGTTGGGCCCGGAGTTGGTGCGAGAAATGATGAAAAAAGTTGGACTTATCCGTAAAAGACTAGTTACAGCCTAGAGTCGCCAAAAGAGTTATGCCAACCGTAGGAGGAAAGCTTTGTCATTTGAGGTGGGTGATCACGTCTTTCTGAAAATATCACCTAGGCGGGGCTTAATGAGATTTGGGAAGAGTTGGAAGTTGTCCCCTCTGTTTATTGGCCCTTTCGAGATTCTTGAGAGGATTGGTGAGGTTGCCTACCGTTTAGCTTTGCCGCCGCAGTTGTCCGAAGTGCATGGCGTGTTTCATGTTAGTATACTTCGGAAATACAAACCGGATCTGTCACTTATTGGACCGACTTAGCGGTTGATGAGGATGCTTCGTATGAGGAGAGACTGGTGAGGGTCTTAGATAGGCGGGACCAAGTCTTGTGAGGCATGACGATTCCCTTAGTTAAGGTATTATGGAAACATCACGGGGTTGAGGAAGCCACTTGGGAACGTGAATTGGAGATTCGAGAGAAATATCCAGACCTATTTGTGGATGTTTGAGCTCATGTTGAGAATTTTGTTTTGTACTGAACTTTAAGAACATTGTATATGTTTCTGATTATGGAAGTATTGAAAATGTTGCATATGTTGCAAAGATATGAGCTTAATTTAACATTGTATATATTGAATGTGTTGTAGAAATGAAAATATGTTTTTAACATTTCATATGTTATGGAATTGTAAAGTATGTATAATGGAATTGGTTAAAATTCAAAGGAATGCATGTTGATAATGCATAATGAACTATATTTTGTAATGTTGTTCTCTTGAAAAGGGATGGAATGACCGGTGAATGGGTCATGGTGGTGGATGTTGAATTATAATGTTGTTGAGAATTGAAAAATCACAATTTTGAAACTTATATCTAATTTCGGGGATGAAATTCTTTAAAAGGGGTAGGTTATAGCGATACCAGTTTTCCCTCCATTGTTTATTGTATTCCGGACTCGGTTTCATGGATGTTTGTTGTTGTCTATATCGCATTTCCATCCTTTAATTCTTTGTTTTTGAGTTTTGGGATGTGTTGGGTGAGTTTGGAACAGGTTGGGTGTGTTTTGAAACAAATGATTGCTGTCCAGATTTTGGTTTCTTTACTCGAGCAAGCTTTGTGTTTTAGTTCCTTCGCTCGCGTCAGAGTTCCTTCATTCGAGCGAGCTTTGAGTGGTGTGTCTTTTGACTCGAGTGAGAACTCTTGTGCTCGAGCGTGCGTCTACGTCACTTTTTGACTTGAAGGTTGTGTTTCTTCGCTCAAGCGAGCTTTCCTTCGCTCGAGCGAGCGAGCTCTATGTTTTGGATTTCTTCGCTCGAGCAAGAGCTCCTGCGCTCAAGCGTGCTTCTAGGTTGCAGACCTGAAGCTTTGCATTGTTTGCTCGAGCGACCACTCCTTCGCTCGAGCGAGCCTCGACTGTACCAGTTCACAGCAGCAGCTTTCTTCTTCATTTTTTGATATCTTTTTACCTCCAAACCCTAGATCCGACTCTCTCTCTCACTATACACTCATTCTCTCGACACGTACACTTGATCTAGGGGCTTTCTACCCTACTCCCTTTGTAAGAAAGCTAGAATATTGCGTGGGCTTCGTTTTGATCCGAAAATCCTTGGATTTGGAGCATCTTGAGTCTTCATCTTCATCTCCTTTGGGCTTCTCCTTTTGAGGTAGGAATAAACTACTCCTCGTTATGAGTTTTAACATAAATTTTAGATATTTTGTATAAATGATGGGTTGTGTTGATTTTGGGTATGGTTAGGGTTTGAGATTGAAAATAGGAAAAGAGGGGTTCCTTATCTAAATTTTCATATGTGTATGTGGGTTCATGAAATGGGGATATTTGTATAAAATGGTGAGATTTGGATATTGGGGTCAATATTTGAGAAAAGGGGAATAATGCCCTAATTTGGAATAAATTGGATTATTTGTAGAAATAATGGAACTGAATGTGAAATTATGAAATTGGGGGGGAAATGTGATTAAATGATATAGTTGGATTGATGAATCACTAATCTATGGTAAGTGTAATAAATTATCTGTTTGATAGATTTATTATCTGTTTAGAAATAACTATTTTGGGCTATCAGTGGAGGATAGTCTTGATTGTTATAGACACTGCATGATGATTAGGTGAATTGAAACTAATCACTTGAATTATGTCATTGTATATGACGATTGACTTAACACATTGAATAGGTGCCTGGATTGATCATTGTATATGATAAAACGTTTAAATACAGTGCATATGTATCTTGTTTGAGAGGAGATAATGGATGTACTCCATGGTTTGGGAGGAGATAGGGGATGTACTCCCAAACCTGTTTGGGAGGAGATAGGGGATGGACTCCATTGATAACTAAGTTGCCCAGAGTGTCCAGGGTGAAAGTCTCGAAATCTTAATTACATTTGCATAACGTAGATGAATTGAAGTATTGAAGTGTTAATAATATGAGTTGTAGTATCATTTTGAATTGAAGTATTGAAGTGTTAATAATATGAGTTGTAGTCTCATTTTAAATTGATTAGAAGCTAAAGGCTTATTTTTGTAGTTATCTTTTGTATTACATGTAATTCAAGCCAAGGGCTTAATCTGTTAAGAGTTAGAACTCTCTTTTGTTGAAACCAAGTGTTGACTTAGAAAGTTTGTAAGCCCGTAGGGCATTTACTTTTGTTGTCAACATGTAATACTTTTTTGTAAAGAATACTCTGATGGATGAATATATTTTATTTTCCTATGTCTATGGATATCATGAATGATTGAGTTATATGTATATTTTAGAGGGCATTACAAACATCATATTAATTATTGTTAAATATCACTTTACATCACATTTTTAGTTATGAAATTAAAACCAAAAGAAATGTAACTTAAATTATTGGATTAATAACAAAAACATCATATCAATTATTATTAAATATCAATTCACTTCACATTTAAGAATAAAATTTTATATTTAAATTTATCTATTATCATAACTCATGTAACCTCATTTAATTATGTTTAATTTTTTTTAATTACAAATTATCAAAATTGCACTAAATAGATTTATATATATATTTTTAATTTTTTTAAACTAATAATTTAAAAAGTTATAAATATAAAAATTAGCTTATAAATTTCATGTATACCACAGGGCAAAATCTTAAATTACTTTAACATATTTATAATATATATTTTTTTAATTTATAAAGTCTCATGCATAGCACGGGTTACCACTAGTATATTATATAAGTAAAATGAGATTTCTAACCACAAGTTTTATGGGAGCTCCAATATCTCAAACTAAATTTTTTACTTTTTTGATTATAAATAATTAAAAAAAATCCTCTATAGCTCTCATCCAAGCAAATAAGAATAATAATATTATTATTAAAATCTCTTAATTTATGACTTCAAATGGACAGTATATCAAATATAAAAAACAAAAAATATCATAATTCATTTCAAATTTCAAATTTTTGGGACACTAAATGTGGAACTTAAATTTAAAATTATAATGATTTATCCCATAATATATAAGTTTTAAATAATGATCTCATAGCGATCTCGATTTTGCCCCGATCTTCATTGTGTTCCAGACTTGGGTTCCGTGGGTGAATATTGTATCCATGTCTTGTTTTTTTCCCTTTGACTCCTTGTATTTGAGTTTTGGAACTTGTTGGGCGTGTTTGGAACAGGTTGGTTGTTGATTGGTTTAGATTGTTATTGCACAGATTTTGGCCTCTTCGCTCGAGCGAGGCTTCTTGCGCTCGAGCGAGCCTTGTGTAATTGGATTCTTCACTCGAGCGAGATCTGAGAGTCTTCAGGTTTCTTTCCCATACGCAGTTTTTCTGGGAAGGGGAAGTTCTTCGCTTGAGCAAGCCTGGTGAAATTGCTTCTTAGCTCGAGCGAAGCTTCTTGCGCTTGAGCGTGCGTGTGCGTCTGTGGTAGACCTGAAGCTTTACATTGTGCGCTCGAGCGAGGTCACTTGTTGTGCTTGGTCGCTCGAGCGACAACTCCTTCGCTCGAGCGAAAACCATGTATATCAGTTCGCAGCAGAGGAGTTTTACATCACTTTTGTATCTCTTTCACCCAAAACCCTAGCTCAGCTCCTTCTCTCTCTAAAATACTCTCTCTCTCTCTTTCTCTATAAATACACCTTGATTTAGGGGTCTCTCAACCCTAGCCCCTTATGTTAAAAGGATAGAACAACTCGTGGGCCTCCATTTGATCCAAGAAAGTCTGAGTTTTGGGCATCTTCAAAGTTTCTCATTCTCTCCTTTGAGCTTCTCCACTTGAGGTAGGGATATTCTACTCTTTAATATGAGTTTTAACCTAGGTGTTTGTCATTTTGTATAAATGGTGTGATTTGGGAAGATTTGGGTGAAGTTAGGGTTTGGATTTGAATTTTTAGAATGAGGGTTTTTCTATATTTGATTCCATATATGTATGTGAAGTCTTGATTATGACATTATATGGGAATAAGTGGTGAGATTGAGCCTTGGGGTTGTATTTGAATCAAATAAATTATTTTATTCAAATAAATTATTTTGAATAAATAATGAGATTAATGTGGAAATATGAAATCGGTAGAGTGTATAAATGAATGATGTAGTTAAATTTGATAAATCACTCATCCATGAAAAGTTTGGCAAATTATTTGTTTGATAGATTTGTTTATCTATTTAGAAATATCTATTTTGGGCTATCGGTAGAGGATAGCTATGATTATTGTAGAAACTGCATGAGGACTAGGTAAATTGAAACTAGTCATATGAATTATGTCATTGAATATGACAGTTTGATTAAATTGTTGAAATTTTGGTAGTCATTGTATATGACACGCTTTTAAATACATTGTATATGTACTCCATTGTTGGAAGGAGATAGGGGATTTACTCCCTTGTTTGGGAGGAGATAGGGGATGGACTCCATTGAAAACTAAGTTGGCCGGAGTGTCCAAGGTGAAAGTCCCGAAATCTTATATATAAGGGTGCCGATTCCCTCGGATGTGATTTCGTAAAATGACAAGAAAATGAAAGTGTTTGAATAATGGTTGTTAGGGAAGTGTTAATAAATGAGTTGTAGTCTCGTTTGAATTGTTTAAATTACAATGAACTATATCAATGAATTGATTTGGTAAAATGAATAGAAATGGATTGAAATATAAATATCGATACTAATTGGTCACGGAAAGGATGCAAGTTGGTTTGCAAGTATTGAACATTTATCTGATGTTGATAGCTTAGTTAATTCTCATATATTGGTTTAGCATATCTCTACTGAGCTTTGGCTCACCCTACTTAGGAAACCATTTTCAGGTACAGGTGACATGCCGCTTCCAAGGACATAGCTAGGGAGGTTTAAGGGCTGGAGGCTCTATTTTTGTTATCTAGTTTTGGTGTTTATATGTTTTCTTTTAAGCTACAGGCTTTAATTGTAAAGAGCTTATGACTCTCTTTTGTTGTAACCAAGTAATCTCTTGGAAAGATGTAAGCCCGTAGGGCATTTATTTTGTCGTTATTAATTAGTGTTACATGCTGTAGTTTCATAATGAATATTTATGAAAGTGTAATGCATGTAATCCCTTTTGTAATATAAACTCTGATGAATGAAAGTAATATATTTCATGTTATGTTTATCAATCTCTTGAGTTGGTTTATATTATATTTTGAGGGCGTTACAACTTGATATCAGAGCATACCGGATTTGAATACTTTGGGTACGTGAGAAGTGGTTAGTACCACGATGGTTTGTCTCACTTGTTAGAGACTTAAGTATGATGTTATGTACTTATATGATAGCATGCTTATGTGACTATATGGGAATGGAATTTAATTTCTAGGATGTTGATCAGGTCCATGGGTTTCTAGGAGTCCTATTGGAAAGGCACTTGATCACTGCCATTTCTCATTGGAACTCTAGCAACGCCACGGGACGGTCATTATCCGGAAATGAAATTCGTATGTGTTTATGTGATTATGTACTTATATGGAGTGAATTATAGTTGTCCATCGAATTAGGACGCGAGTGAGATAGCTTCGGCACATTTGTAAATGTGCTAATCTCTTTTGTTACCTTTATTAGGATATCAGGACGAGGTCATGGTGGTAGGTGTGGTAGGCCTAGGAGACACGAGATGCCTATACTAGATGAGATTCTGGTGCAAAATGAAGGAGTTGGTCAGGCCAATGTGGCCGAATCGGCTGGTCAGCAGGCCATAGACGCCTTAGCCCGTGAGATAGCCGGAGCATTGAGGGAATATATGGACATTCTCAAGGCTGAGAATCAAGTCCAAGCCCAAGTAGCTGAGGTAGGGCTGTCTTTTCTGAAGAGGGAGTTCTTCCGGTCGAATCCAACGAGTTTTTGGGTGACCCTAAGGAGCCACTAAAGGCCGATGAGTCGCTAGAGCATATGGTGAAGACATTTGAGATGCTCGACATTGAAGACAGAGGTTTGAGAGTGACCTTGGCATCCTTCCAACTGAAGGGACACGCAAGTCAATGGTAGAAATATGCGTGGGGGCGCATTAGAGGGACTTGGGAGGCCTTTGTTGATGCTTTCCAGGATAAGTACTTACCTGCTACAGTGAAAGAGAAGTTGAGGGATCAGTTTTCTCAGCTCAAACAGTTGAATACACCAGTGGCTGAGTTTGAGGCCACCTTTACTAGCTTGTCTAGGTTTGCATCGGAGTTAGTAGCGACTGAGGAATGTTGTTGTTTGGAGTTCGAGAAGAAATTGTGGACCGGACTCATGTTTCGAGTTGCCGGGTCCATGATTAAGGACTATGGGTGCTTGTGAAGGCTGCAGCCCATCTTGAGACTATCATGCATGCGGAGGATGGGAGGATGAGGGGCTTCGGGAGGAGTTAGGATGGTCAGGGGGACACTAAGAAGCAGAGGGGTTCTAACCTTCAGCAGTCCCAAGGAGCACATTCCAGATCTACCTTTCCAGTGCTGAGTTCGGGTTCTGGGAGAGGCGGTCAGGGAGACATCACTTGCTTCAAATGTGGTCTGTTTGGCCACAAGTCTCCAGCTTGCCCGCAAAGGGAAGGAGGCCCACGAGCGGCTTTATCTTCAACCCGTTCTCAGGGCCAGAGTCAGGACAAAGGCTAGCCGCTCACTTATTATCAGTGTGGGCAGGCGGGGCACTTGAAGAGGTTTTGTCCACAGTTGGGTTGCACATCTGGTGCATCTGGTTCGAGGCAGACACAGAGTCACCAGCCAGCGCAGTCAGTATAGGCCTTGAGGGCCAATCAGGGAGCCTCTTCGGTTCAGTCAGTGCAGCAGTCTTATGCTCCGAGGGGTGAGCAGGTAGATCAAAGACCTACGAGGCGCGTGTATGTTATTATCGCACCAGATCTTGAACCGGCTTCGTCTGTTGTGAAAGGTACCTTTTTGTTTTGCAACTCGGTTTCTAATGTGTTAATTGATATGGGTGCATGCCACTCCTTTGTATCTTCTGCATTTGCATCAGTTTTGGGGTTGGAATCGGCACGGTTAGCATCTCCTATTTATGTTGTGTCACCTGTTGAGGGTGAGATGGTTTTGAAACAAAGGTATCGAGACTGTGATATAGAAGTCGCCGATTGCCAGCTTTCGTTTTCTTTTGTGTTGATGGATATGACTGGTTTTGATGTTATTTTGGGTATGGACTGGTTATCGTCATACTGGGCTGTTATAAATTGCTACAGTCAGAGGGTTACTGTATGTACCTTGAGCGATGATTGTTTTCATTTCTTGGGAGATCGGATTGGCAGAATCTTATCACCGGTGTATGATCCGCGCGGGCAGAGTGAGCTTAGTTGTCTTCTCGCTAGCTTTGTGAGTAGTGAGTGTGATGGAGTTCGGGTCGAGTTACCAAGAGTGGTTTGTGAGTATTTGGATGTCTTTCCCAAGGATTTTACTAGTTTATCACCTTACCAAGAGATCGAGTTCTCTATTGATTTAGTGCTTGGCACAGCACCAATTTCTATGGCACCGTATCGGTTTGCGCTAGCTGAGTTGAGTGAGTTGAAGATCCAACTCCAGGAATTACTAGATAAGGGCTTTATTCGCCCCAGTACTTCGTCTTAGAGAGCACCGGCCCTCTTTGTTAAAAAGAAATATGGAGTTGAACCGGATTACGGTTAAGAACAAGTATCCTATGCCTTGTATAAATGACCTATTTGATCAGTTGAAAGGGTCTCACTATTTCTCTAAGATAGACTTAAGATTGGGCTATCATCAGTTGAGAGTCAGGGAGAAGGATATCCCGAAGACGGCATTCTATACGCAGTATGGCCATTATGAGTTTCTGGTGATACCTTTTGGGCTAACCAATGCCCCAGCTGTGTTTATGGACTTGATAAACCGAATCTTCCGAGAGTTCTTAGATCGCTTTGTGGTCGTCTTTGTGGGAAATATCCTGATTTACTCACCCTTTGAGGTGGAGCACGAGGAACACTTGCAAGTGGTGCTTGAGTTTCTTGGAGCCCATAAACTGTATGCTAAGTTTGGAGAATGTGAGTTTTGCCTAAGAGAGGTTAAGTTCTTAGGCCATGTGGTATTCGGGGAAAGGGTGACTGTAGACTCATCCAAGATAGAAGCAGTGCAGGATTGGGCACAACCTAAGAATGCTTTCGAGATTCGTAGTTTCTTGGGGTTGGCGGGGTATTACTGTCGGTTTGTGAATGATTTCTCTAGGTTAGCTTCGCCTTTGACTAGATTGACGAGGAAAGGGGTTAAGTTTGTATGGAGTGAGACTTGTGAAAAATCGTTCCAAGAGCTTAAAGTTAGACTCACTACCACTCAAATCTTGATTATTCCAGAGAGGGGTTTGAGTTGTTTAGTGTATTGTGATGCCTCACGAGAGGGTTTGGGTTGTGTATTGATGCAAGAAGGGAAGGTAGTAGTCTATGGCTCACGGCAGTTGAAAACACATGAGAAGAACTACCTTACTCGCACATTAGAGTTAGTAGCTGTGATTTTTGCCCAGAAAATTTGGAGGCATTATCTGTATGGTGAGAGATTTGAGGTGTTTTCTGATCATAAGAGTCTGAAATATCTATTTATGCAGAAGGACTTGAATTTGAGGCAGAAAAGGTGAATAGAGTTCATAGAGGATTATAACTTCGAATTATATTACCATTCGGGGAAGGCCAATGTTATAGCAGATGCCCTAAGTAGGAAATCCATCAGTAGTGTGGCTTGTATAGCTATTCGGGAATGTGAGATGTTGGGTTCTCTTAGGGAGTTTGACTTGCATCTAGGCGAGTCTGTTGAGTCTATAGCCTTGTTCTCTGTGGTTGCACAACCTACACTTGTAAACCGAGTGTTAGAAGCGCAAAGCGGTGTCTTTGAGGTAGAATCCCTCAGGGAGAAGATCTCTAGTGGAAAGGTAGAGAAGGGTTTGACTGTGTATCCCGACCTGAGTGTGAGATACCGTGACCGCTTGTTTGTGCCGGAGTCTTGCCGAGAGGAAGTACTTCGAGAGTTTCATCATTCATGCCATGCGGTGTATCCGGGAAGCACAAAGATGTATCAGGATCTAAGTCGCCAGTTTTGGTGGAGGGGTATGAAGAAAGATATGGTAGTGTTTGTATCGAAGTGCCTTACTTGTCAGCAAGTGAAGGCCAAACATCAGAGACCAGCGGGTTCGTTGCAACCCTTGCCTACAACTGAGTGGAAGTGGGAGCATGTCATGATGGATTTTGTTGTGGGCCTTCCGAGGACTCAACGGGGTAGTGATGTCATTTGGGTGGTAGTTGATCGACTAACTAAGTTGGCGCATTTTATTCCTATGCGTGTAAGAGATTCAGTAGATTACCTTGCTGACTTGTATATTCGGGGCATAGTGAGGTTGCACGGGGTCCCTGTGACGATCATTTCAGATAAAGATCCGTGTTTCACTGCTCGGTTGTAGCAGAGTTTGCAGAGTGCCTTGGGTACTAGATTGACTTTTAGCACGGCTTACCATCCTCAGACTAACGAGTAGTCCGAGTGTACCATTCAGATCCTTGAGGATATGCTTCGAGGCTATGTCCTTGACTTTAAAGGGTCATGGGAGAGACACGTACCCTTAGTGGAGTTTGCCTACAATAATAGCTTCCAATTGAGTATTGGCATGGCACCATTTGAGGCGTTGTATAGCCGACCTTGTAGATCTCTAGTGTATTGGGCCAAGATGGGGGATGTAATTTTGTTGGGTCCAAAGTTGGTTCCAAAAACGACGGAAAAAGTGGCACTTATCCGTAAGAGGTTAGTTACAGCCCAGAGTCGCCAAAAGAGTTATGTCGACCTTAGGAGGAGACCTTTGTCATTTGAAGTGGGTGATCATGTCTTTTTGAAAATATCATCTAGGCGGGGTTTGATGAGGTTTGTGAAGAGTAGGAAGTTATCCCCTCGGTTTATTAGCCCTTTTGAGATCCTTGAGCAGATTGGGGAGGTTGTCATTTGGAGTTACTGCCACAACTTTTCGGGGTGCATGACGTGTTTCATATTAGTATGCTTCGGAAGTATGAGCCGGATCCATCGCATGTGCTGGATTGGACCGACTTAGAGGTAGACGAGGATACCTCATATGAGGAGAGACTGGTGCAAGTCTTGGCTAGGCGAGACCAAGTCTTGCGAGGCAAGACAATTCACTTGGTCAAAGTACTATGGAAACACCACGGGGTTGAGAAAGCAACTTGGGAGGGTGAATTGGAAATCCAAGAGAAATATCCAGACTTATTTACTGATGTTTAAGTATACGTTGAAATTTTAGTTTTACTGATGAACTATAAAAACATTGTATATGTTTTCGGTTATGAAAGCATTGGAAATGTTAAAAATGTTTCAGAAATGCAAGCTTAACTTAAACATTGTATGTGTTATCTAGTTTTGAAAATGCAAGTTTATCATGAACATTGAATATGTTTTGGAGATATGAAAGATGTATTGAAATTAGTTAAATTTTTTGGAATATGCATATTGGTAAAATATGTTGGGCTATGTATATATTGTGGACTTATTCTCTTGTGAAGAGATGGAATGACCGGTGGGTGGGTCATGGTGATGAGAATTGAATGATAGTCATTTTGAAAGTTTGATAATCATGGTTTTGAAACTTGTACTAAAATTTTGGGGATAAAATTTTCTAAGGGGGGGAGAGGTTATAACGATCCCAGTTTTGCCCCAACCTTCATTGTGTCCTGGACTTGGGTTTCGTGATTGAATATTGTATCCATGTCTTGTTTTTCTCCTTTAACTCTTTGCATTAGAGTTTTGGAACTTGTTGAGCGTGTTTGGAACAGGTTGGTTGTTGATTGGTTTAGATTGTTGTTCCCCAGATTTTTGGCCTCTTCACTCGAGCGAGCCTTGTGTAATTGGCTTCTTCGCTCGAGTGAGGTTTCTTGTGCTTGAGCGAGATCTGAAGGTCTTCGGGATTCTTTCCCATACGCAGTTTTTCTGGAAAGGGGAAGTTCTTCGCTTGAGCGAAGCTTCTTCTGCTCGAGCGAGCCTGGTGAAATTGCTTCTTAGCGCGAGCGAAGCTGATTGCGCCCAAGCGTGCGTGTGCATCTGTGGCAAACCTGAAGCTTTGTATTGTGTACTCAAGCGAAGACCATGTATATCAGTTCGCAGCAGATGAGTTTTACATCACTTTTTGTATCTTTTTCATCCAAAACCCTAGTCCAGCTCCTTCTCTCTCTAAAATACTCTCTCTCTCTCTCTCTCTCTCTCTCTCTCTATAAATACACCTTGATTTAGGGGTCTCTCAACCCTAGCCCCTTTGTTAAAAAGATAGAACAACTCATGGGCTTCCATTTGATCCAAGAAAGTTTGAGTTTTGGGCATCTTCAAAGTTTCTCATTCTCTCCTTTGAGCTTCTCCACTTGAGGTAGGGATATTCTACTCTTTAATACGAGTTTTAACCTAGGTGTTTGTCATTTTGTATGAATTGTGGGATTTGGGAAGATTTGGGTGAAGTTAGGGTTTGGATTTGAATTTTTTGAAGGAGGGGTTTTCTATATTTGATTCCATATATGTATTTGAAGTCTTGATTATGATGTTATATGGGAATAAGTGGTGAGATTGAGCCTTAGGGTTGATATTTGAAAAATGGGGAGATTGCCCTAATTTGAATCAAATAAATTATTTTCAATAAATAATGAGATTGATGTGGAAATATGAAATCAGTAGAGCGTATAAATGAATGGTGTAGTTGGATTTGATAAATCACTCACCCATGAAAAGTTTGGCAAATTATCTGTTTGACAGATTTGTTTATCTATTTAGAAATATCTATTTTGGACTATCGGTAGAGGATAGCTATGATTGTTGTAACGCCCTCAAAATTATACGAATAAACCTAACATTCATGATATTCATAGACAAGAGAATAAAGCATATTTTCATTTATCAGAGTATTCTTACAAAAGTAATACATATTGACAACAAAAGTAAATGCCCTGTAGGTTTACGACTTTCCAAGTCAACACTTGGTTATAACAAAAGAAGAGTTCTAACTCTTTACACATTAAGCCCTTGGCTTGTATTTACATGTAACACCAAAAATAACAAAATAATCAAAAAGAGTCTTCAACTCCCAAGACCTTCCAAGCTACATCCTTGGAGGTGGCATAACACCTGGACCTTAAAATGACGTCCCATATAAGGTGAGCCAACGCCCAATAGAGATATGCTAAACATAATATGAGCAATAACTAAAACATTAGCATTTTAACAAATGTTTGACTCATATAAACGAACATACATCTCTTTCATAACTCATCCATATTCACAATACATTTCAATCTCTTTCCATTTCATTATCCAAACCAATTCATAGATGTGGTTCTCTATTCATCCAGACAGTTCATAATGAGCCTACAACTCATATTAACAATACTCCCACAATTCAATTTCAAATGAGACTACAACTCATATTACTATACTTCAATTCATCTACGTTATGCAAACGCAATTAGGATTTCGGGACTTTCACCCTGGACACTCCGGCCAACCTAGTTATCACTGGAGTCCATCCCCTATCTCTTATCATATACAATGATCAAGCAAAGCACATATTGAATGTGTTATTCCTTCCGTCATGTTCAATGGCCTACTCAATTGATTAGTTTTAATTCACCTAATCATCATGCAGTGTCTACAACAATCAAGATTATCTTCCACCAATAGCCCAAAATAATTATTTCTAAACAGATAATAAATTATCAAACAGATAAATTATCTACAATTTCAAAGGTGAGTGATTAATTAATCCAACTCCATCATTAAATCTCATAATTACCCAATTTCATCATTTCCAACTCGATTTCATGCTTTCATAACTTTCCCAAATTAATTATACAAATTAATTCATAACAACAAATTAGGGATTTTCTCCCCATTTTCTCAACATTGACCCAAAGGTCCAAATATCACCAATGAACATCAATAACCTCATTTTAAGACTCAAAATACACATGTATGGGTCAAAAGAACAAAACCCCCCTTTATATACTTTGAAATCCTAACACCCAAAATTTCCCAACTTCAACATTTAATCAAAATGGCTACAAGTTTATGTCAAAGACCATAAATATGAGTAGTAATTCCTACCTCAAATTTCGGAGCTCAAAGGAGAAGATGAAGAAATTCGAAGGTGCTCCAAACTCAATGATTTTCGGATCAAAATGTAGCTCACACCAAGCTCCACACTTTTTACAAAGGGGCTAGGGTGGAAGATCGCTAAAACTAGATGATTTCTTAGAGAGAAGATGTAATCTAGAGTGAGAAGCTCTCAAGTTTGGGTTTTGAAAAGCTAGAGAGAGAGAGAGAGTCGAAAAAGTGATCCAAAATATCTTCATCTCGGACTGATATAAAACACAGTCCGCTAAAGCGGGGAACGCCCCACTCGAGCGTCAGACACAGACCCCCGCTCGAGCGTGAAAAGCGACGCTCGAGCGTCGAATGCACAATTCTAGAAGTTCTGCAGACGAAGGTCCCCGCTCGAGCATGAAAGTGGATGCTCGAGCGTCCGATGACCTGTAGGGAAAAATACTAGAGACTGAATAATCCCGCTCAAGCGCCAAACTGCCCGCTCGAGCGGAGGAACAAAAGCAAAGGGCACGCTCGAGCGTGAAGGCCAAAATCTGGGCATCAACTTTTGGTTTCCAAATACAACCAACTTGTTTCAGACCTGTCCAACACAACCCAAGACTCAAAATACTATGAATAGAAAATGGGAATGAGAAAAACAACAACAACACATCCACGGAATTGAGTCCGGAACACAATAAACAAATAAGGGAAAATCAGGATCGCTATAATTGTTGTAGAAACCATATGAGGACTAGGTAAATTGAAACTAGTCATATGAATTATGTCATTGAATATAACGGTTTGATTAAATTGTTGAATGTATGAATTTTGGTAGTCATTATATATGACACGCTTTTAAATACATTGTATATGTACTCCATTATTAGCAGGAGATAAGGGGATGTACTCCATTGTTTGGGAGGAGATAGGGGATAGACTCCATTGAAAACTAAGTTGGCCGAAGTGTCCAGGGTGAAAGTCCCGAACCCTCGGATGTGATTCCATAAACTAGCAAGAAAATGAAAGTGTTTGAATAATGGTTGTTAGGGAAGTGTTGATAAATGAGTTGTAGTCTCGTTTGAATTGTTTAAATTACAATGAACTATATCAATGAATTGATTTGGTTAAATGAATGGAAATGGACTGAAATATAGATGTCGATACTAATTGGTCATGGAAAGGATGTAAGTTGGTTCGCAAGCATTGAACATTTATCTGATGTTGATATCTTAGTTAATTCTCATATATTGTTTTAACATATTTCTACTGGGTTTTAGCTCACCCTACTTGGGAAACCATTTTCAGGTACAGGTGACATGTCGCCTCCAAGGACATAGCTTAGGTGGTTTAGGGGCTAGAGGCTCTATTTTTGTTATCTAGTTTTGGTGTTTATATGTTTTCTTTTAAGCCGAGGGGTTTAATTGTAAAGAGCTTATCACTCTCTTTTGTTGTAACCAAGTAATCTCTTGGAAAGATGTAAGCCCATAGGGCATTTATTTTGTTGTTATTAATTAGTGTTACATGCTGTAGTTTCAAAATGAATATTTATGAAAGTGTGATACATGTAATCCCTTTTGTAATATAAACTCTGATGAATGAAAGTAATATATTTCATGTTATCTTTATGAATCTCTTGAGTTGGTTTATATCATATTTTGAGGGCGTTACAGATCTATTCCATGATTCATCTATATATCTATATATTATTATAATTGCAAAATATAGTCATTTCATTGAGGTTGAAAGTTGTAATTCTTTTTTCTTATTTTTTATTTTGTTTAATTTTTTGTTAATACGTGTTACAATATGATTGGTCTATAATTAATTTTATATTCTTAAAATAAAATTTCAAATTTGGATTCTTACTTAAATTATGTTACTATAATTTGAATGAGATCAATATTCATTCCTTAAATTTTGCATCCTTTAATTATAAAATAAAATTTCAAATTTAAATTCTTCTTCAAATTATATTATTACAATTAGAATGAGATCAATATTCGCATGTGTCATAATGATGTGTCATAATATTATTGGTCTAAATATAATTTCTTTTAAATACATGTGTTCAAATTATTAATCCCTGTTAAATTTTTATTTCCTTTTTTGTTTTAAATTTTATAAAAAAAAATTTATATCCTTCTAAACTATAAGGACTTGAACAATAATATTTTTAATATAATTTTTTTTGTAACAAAAGAACAAAACATAACTTTTTTAGTACTTACCAAACATGGTGGATTTTGTTATTTATTTTTTTTAATTTCAATTGTCAATTAAATAAATTAAAATAAAGAATAAAGATATCTTTGTTTCAAATTGTTAAAAAGTTAGTTTTGCTAAAATAAATTAGAAAGAAACGTTAATTCTTTTTTTATTAAAAGTGATAGTTCGTTAAACTTTTTTATTTTATTTTTTTAAAAAGGTTATAGGTAATAATTTATTATTCATCTAGAATTATTTTCAGATTAAATGAAAAAACCATATCAAATGTTCTTCTTGACTTTTTTTTTTTTATTCAAGTAGTTTTATTTTGTAAGAATTTGTTTTTATTCTATTCAATATTTTATTGTAATTTTAAATTAAAAAGAATTTCAAAAAATAATATTTAAATTATTTATGCCATTATAAAAAGTTAATTTTTTTTATATCAACTTAGTGGTAGTTTGGGAAGTGCCAAATAAGTATATTTTTTTACTTACTACGAAAATATGTATAGAAAAATAGAGATGCGATGTGATTCAAAAAAGATAATTAAGTATATTTTTTTACTTTTTATGAAAAAAAGTGTAGAAAAGTAAAAATATGATGTGATTCAGAAAAGATAAAAAAATATATATGTATATATATAAATAAATAAATAAATAAGTGAGCTAATATGGCACTTCCCAAACAACCCTTTATTTGATTATCCCTTTTTAAAAGGTGTATTTTTTAAAATATTTTCAAAAAAAATTCTATTGAAAATCTTAAATATATTGCTTTTTCTTATGTTCATTAATATTAAAATTTTAATTAATTTTATTTATTACTTTAAAAAATAAATTAGCAAATAATTTATATATTTATATATATAATTTTGTTTTAGTTGCTCAGGTTATTTGGTGTTTCTGTAACACACTTAAAATAAACCCATAAATCATACATTCTTGACATGCTTAAACATAATACAATGAAGCCTAATCACATTTCATCAGAGTATTCATTACAAAATGTATTACATGTTGACAACAAAAGTAAATGCCGTATAGGTTTACAACTTTCCAAGTCAACACTTGGTTACAAAAATGAGAGTACTAACTCTACACAAAAGAAACCCTTGGCTTGATATACATGTAATACAACAATGTAATCACAAAAGATGTCCCAGCCACTAAGCCTCTCAAGCTACGTCCTTGGAGGTGGCATGCTACCTATACCAGAAAATGATGTCCCATATAGGGTGAGCCAACGCCCAGAAGAGATATGCTAAACATAATATGAACAATAACTAAAACATTAGCACTTGATAAATGTTCAACTTAACAAAACTCAACTTATAAACATGGCTCAGAACCTGACCAAATAAATGAAATGAGGCTACATCTCATACCAACAATACTACAACTAGCCATTTTACGGAAATTGTGTCCGCGGGATTCGTCACCATGTATTTTCATTCTCTTATGGCCATTTTACGGATATTTCATCCACGGGTCTCGGCACCCATGTATAGGTATATTCGGATTGTCATTTTACAGAAATTGCGTCCGTAGGATTCGGCACCCATGTATAATTACATTCAAATGGCCATTTTACGAAAATTTCATCCACGAGATTCGGCACCCATGTATTCAAATACATAACTTGATTAGTGTCAATTCACTTAATCATCATGCAATGTCTACAACAATCAAGACTATCCTCCACCGATAGCCCAAAGCAGTTATTTCTAAACAAATAATAAATGCCTCAACTAAATTTCATAACAAATGTCATTAATTACACTAATGACCCAAATATACCCAAATATGGCATTTTTCCCTTTAAACTCAATATTGACCCAAAGGTCCAAATATTACCAACAACATCAATAATCTCTTTTTAAGACCCCAAATATATATATATATATATATATATATATGAGTCAAAAAGACAAAACCCCTCATTTTTCAATATAATACATTACAATCCTAACTTTCCAAACCAAACCATTTATACAAAAGCTCTACATTTAGGTTAAAGATCATAAAGATGAATAGGAATTCCAACCTCAAGAGATAAAACCCAAAAGAAATGATGAAGAACTCGAAAATGCTCCAAATCCCAAGATTCTCGGATCAAAATGTAGCCCTCACCGATCAACACACTTTTTACAAAGGCCCAAGAGTAGAAAATCACTCCTACTAGATCAATCCTAAGAGAGAAGGAAGAAAGTAGTGAGAGAAGCTCTCAAAAATGGCTTTTCGGAAAAGTAAGAGAGAGAGTGGAAGTTGAAAAGTGATCTAAAAAGACCAAGCTGATATCTGATATACGTATGACCCGCTCGAGCGGAGAATAGGACGCTCAAGCGTCAGACACAAAAACTGGACCCGCTCGAGGGTAAAGATTCCCGCTCGAGCGCCAAGACACAACTGCAAAACACACCCGCTCGAGCGCAAAGGGAAGGCCGCTCGAGCGTAGATTCCCCCCTTCCAGAACTTTAACAGACAATGAACTACCCGCTCGAGCGCCAAGACACCCGCTCGAGCGTAAGGAAATCCGCTCGAGCGCGAAAAACACACCTGCAGAAGTTTTGCAGAGGCACGAAATACTGAGAGTATGAAAACCCTGCTCGAGCGCAATAAGGCCCGCTCGAGCGAACAACCAAAAATCAAATTCCGCTCGAGCGCAAAGGGACCCGCTCGAGCGTACCACCAAAAATCTGGGCAACAAGGAATGGGACTAAAGCTCAACCAACCTGTTCCAAACACGCCCAATACATCCTAAAGCTCAAACACACGGAATTACAGGATAACAACAAGATATACAACCACCAACTCCACGGAACCTAAGTCCGGAATACAACAATCAAAGGAAGAGAAACCGGGATCGCTATAGTTTCTGCCCAAATACACTCAAATTTAATTTGAATTTTTGAATTTCTACATAGGTCCTTACTTAATTAAAAACTATATAGTTCAATTTTTAAAAAATTTTAAGCTCGACTCAAGTTGCTTGGGTTGAGCTCACCTAAGTTTGTAATTCTAGATAGGAAGATTGAAAGTTACATGATTAAATTTGTGACAAATTAAAAAATAATAAATAAATTGTGATAAAATTATTTTAAATTGTAAATTTCAATCTTTTTTATTCTCATAATTTGCATACAAAACTATTTATATTATTTTATATAAAAATATAATATTAATTGTTTTACATGCCGTGCGTAGCACGGGTTACAACTAGTTAATAATAAAAAAAATGTTATAGGTCCTAAATTTTCTATCAAACAAATGATAAAATATCTCACATGAGTGTAGGATTCACAAAATTGCGGACCCCACACCTATATAAGACATTTAATCATTTGTTTGGTAGAAAATTTAATATCCTTAACCTTACCCATAAATAAATAAATAAATAAAATTAAGGAGAACTACATACAAGTGGGAGAATGAAAAAAAAAAAAAAAATTATCAACCTATGGAGGAGTGTAAGTGACACTTGTGCCCCCACATCCTTTCATTTGCAACCCCACCACACAGAAACACTTACACCTTCCTTGTGTTTTTAATTTTTTTTTTTCTTTTTTTACTTGCATGTAGTGCCCCTAAAACTAAAAAGGATTAGGAATATGTTCGATTATTTTATTTATTTTATATAGGATTTTGTACACTAACGTCAATTCAATAATTATAGACACAATCAAAAAAAAAAAAAAAAAAAAAAAAAAAAAAAAAAAAAGACTAAAAAGCCAATAACAACTCGTTTGGCATAAAAAAGCCCCAAGTTTTTTGGCTAAAATAACTACAAAAAAATAAAATAGGTTTTTAACTCAATAAGATAACATCATATTCAAACCATAATAATTTTATTTTTTCTATCACAAAAATCAAAAAAACTAAAAAGTTTGTTTATCCCAAACGAGACTTTTTAGCCCCAATCAAAAAGTCAAAAAATCAACTCACATTCTAAACGAATCCTAAGATAAAATACCACATCTAAACCAATAAATGTTTTACAAAACTTTACTAATTTGGTTGTGGATTATATATACAAGTTCTGACTTGTTCTGTTAATAACAGGGTGAATAGATTTCAATCAAAAGAAGGTAGGGGCAGAGAGGATAGTGATGCTGTTGGTTTCAAGATTACTAGGGAGGCCATGGCACTTCCAAAGCAATAACACTAGCCAATCAAAAGGGCAGCTTTGAAAGCCCCAGCTGTCGAGGCCCCGTTTTGTCCTAAATAATGTCAACTTTTATGTAGTCTTCGATTTACTAGAATGAATTTCGGACAGCAATTGATCTTATTTGATTTGAGTATACTCTGGTTTTTTTTTGGAAACATTTTCAAATGAAATTGTGTCTATGGGATGGGACTTGATTTTTTGATTTTTTAACTATTTTAGCATTGGATTAAAAAGTCTCACTTAGGATGATATATTTTTTTTATGAGAAAAAAATTAAAATAATTATGATTTAAATATGATATTTTATATTATTAATTTTTTAATCAATTTAATCTTTTTATAACTATTTTAAGTCCGTAACCTTATGACAATTGAGTGCTAAGATATCAAGATTTAGAACTCTCAGTTGGGATAAATAAAGTGCAATGCAGAGAATTTTTGTGTCTCTGGCAAGGATCTTTCTTACGTGGATGTTTGTGTCATAAATTTTGTCTTCGTTTCTATATTTTGTTCCTAGCAATGATTGAGGGCCACAATTTTTGTGGTTCAAATGGCTCGAAATTGCTAAAACGACGTCGTTCTGAGTACAAAATAACTTCAAAATTGCCAAAACAACGTTGTTTTGACAATTTTAAGCCATTTGAACCACAAAAATTGTGGCCCTTAAACATTTTCCTTTTGTTCCTATGTATTTGTAGTTGCATTGTTTGTGTTGTCAAGTTGGCTTAATAGTGACACTCTCGTAGTTAGCCTTGGAAGTGATGTGTCAAGACCTAAATCCACCAACCTAGATGGAACAATGTAAACCAACTCAAAGCTGATTTCGACTTATGATTTAGGCTAGTTTGTTTCAAAAAATATAGAAAATAAAAAATAAATGTGATTATAGTAGTGATGGTGACTACAGAAGTGATTGCGACTATAGTGCTAGACATGAGTCCTGTTTGGTAGAGTTATGGGGAAGTCCTTATAACTTATGCCTAAACAACTTATAACTTATAACTTTCAGCTTAAGCTGATTTCCAACTTATTCTTAAAGTATTTCCTGCCCCACTCAAAGAATAAGCTAATTTCTGACTTCTACAAAGCTATAAGCTAAACCAAACACATCAAAATAACTTAAATTAAGCTGAAAGCTGAAATAAGCTGTAAATAATTTCTGCCAAACAGGCACACAGTGATGGTAGTGGTAGATTTATTTTTAAAACAATTAAAAAAAAAACATTTTCCTTGCAAATAAATTCGTTTTTTTGTTGGTCATTTGTTTCCCTACTCAATCTTTCCATAGTTGTCTTATCTTTCTCATTGACCATTGTAGCTACTTAGACTTTGTTTGGCAATGGATTTTTTTAACTAAATTAGTCACAAAAAGACAAAATAGATTAAAAACTAATAAAATAAAATGTTATATCTAAATCATAATTATTTCACTTTTTTTTTTCTTTTTTTGATAACCGAATATTCGGGTCAGCGTATTTTTGGAACGCACACTTCGACTAATCTCAAAATCCTTAACTGATCAACCAGGCAAAGACGTAGTGACTCATGAAAAAATTAATTGGGAGTGAGATTCGAATTCAAGACGTTCAGAATTTACTACTTGCCCTAAAATATTTCTCTCCCAACCAATTGGGCTACACTTCCAAATTCGAGATTCGTACACATTAAATTTTGGACCCACTTTGTTAATGGTTAATGGTTAGTGTCACCTTGACTTTTGTTATGTGAGCTACGAAGTCAGATCATCACCCATGGGCCATGGTTCACCATTGAGCTGCGTAAATGCATGTTGACCCAATTGCTCACTGTTAAAAATCAAGCCTTTACATGAAAATAAACAAAAGAACTTCTTGTAATAATGTGTTTCTTACTATTCCAACAGCACAATTGCTTATTCATATTGAAAAAATAATAAAAAAAAAAATTTAAGCTTTTTTTTTTATATTTATATTATTGTCAACTATGATGTATGAGTACTTTAAAAAAAAATACCATATCCATACCGGATTCTTACCGGCATATGAGACCTCTTATGGTACTTCTGCATACGTACCAGATACGCGAAATATGTACCTAAATTTTTTCTTCTTAATTTTTGATGTACCCTGATGTACCTAGTATATATCTAAACCGTACCGTAACTCAGTTGAAAAAATATTTTCTTCTATTACAGAGATAAAACTCATTTAGCTAGATTTTTTTTTTTATTATTTGTTTTATACATAATATGACTTTAAAATTAAATTATGGCTTGTAAGTTATTTAATATATTGACATTTAATTTTGATTAACACATTTACTGTAACGCCCCACTTTTTATTACTCAAAGTCATTCCCAAATTCATTAACTTAATTCAAAATTCAGAGATAACATGCGGAAATAAACTCTTGAGTCCCATGAATAGAAATAAATAACAATTCTCTCATCCGAATGCAAATTAAATACAACATGAGCATACTGAATAAAATGCCCAAAGGCTTACATCATTAAAGAATCAAAACAAGGGTGTAACCCTTTTACATATATGGCATTCTGCCAACACAAAAGAGGCCCCGTGGCCAACAAGTAAGAAGGCCCACATCTTGTAACACATCCTGCTTAACACCTGAAAAGATTCAATAATGTGGGATGAACATATAGTCCAGTAGGGATCTCTACATGATCCTCAACAATAACAACTTACAGATAGCTATGATCATGAATGCTCAATCTCGTACTTGAATAATAATGTGGCAATTTATATAAAAGTATACATAAGTATAAGCTTTTCTCAAACAGTCTACCCAATCAGCGCTATAAGCGATTCATCTTTCAATTCATTTCATTAACCCTCGTTCCCAAACTTTCGCAACAATAACAACTTCTTAGGAAATCAATTTCTCTAAGCCCATTATCTTTCTCCCATTTTCCATACTTACAACAGATTTTTCCTTTTTCAAAATATACTTTCAAATACACGATTTTCCTTTACACTTTCCCAAAATCTCACAATGGCATTTTGGTTTGTTTCCAATACATTCATATTTATACATGCATGCCTTTAATAGAAAGGAGATAACAAATCATCAACATGTATATAATCAACACATGAGCCAACTCGGCCCTCCAAAACTGCAACCATCACAATCCATGATATACTCAGACAGACTGAGACAATAATAATAAAGCTCTACTCTACCAGTTAAGTCAATTCTCCAGGCGCTAGCTGGAAGGTGGCGGTACCTTTGATTATAAGCGTAGTCAGTTCTCCAGGCGCCAACTGGAAGGTGGCGGTACCTTTGATTATAAGCGCAGTGTATAACACTAATAATTACAATATAGCAGAGCATAACCAATAGGTGTAATACATACACATGAACTATCAAGATACAAAAGCTACGAGTTAAAGTATATGAACACATAGATGTCTGGAGTGCATCACCTATCTCCTCCCTAACAATTATACATATATAATATATCTTAGCACTTCATTTGTAACAATGTTCAATCAATACAGGTGTAATGCATACACGATAATTCAACACAACCATGTCATCCTCCACCGATGACTAAGGACAAAACCTCTAGATGCATGATTTTAGTACATCTATTATAAAGACTCAACTCTCATGAGATCTTAAACCCAACAACGACACTAGTATGATAGGTGAGGGTAAAACCCCTAAATGTGTGTATTCAACACTCAAGATACAACACTTCAATTCTCATATTCATTTTCTAAAACTCACATGGAGTTAACATTACATTACCCATTTGCAAGATCGACTTCCAGGATTTTCCAATTCCAAAACCTCTTTTTCATTTCATAAAATCAATATCATTCCTTTTATAGTTTTCCAAATCAATTATGCAAACTAATTCATAACAGTAAATTAGGGCTTTTTCTTCTTTCAACAATAATATACTAATTTACACCCCAATTAGTCCAAATCACCATCAATGATAACAAACCCATTTTTAAGCAACCAACCCTAGGTTCACCCTCATGATTTTCAAACAAACCCAACATGGATATGATTTTTATGCAATACAAAACTACCACATGTCTATCTATAGACGAAACATTGTAAAAGAACAAGGAAATCCCTACCTCAAACTCGGAGCTCAAAAGGAGAAGATGAAGAATTTCGCGATGCTTCAAATCCCAAGATTTTCGGATTAAAACGTAGCCCACAACGAGATCAACATTTTTTACAAAGGCCCAAGGATAGGGGATCACTTCTACTAGATCAAACCTTAGAGAGAAGTTGGTATTTTAGAGAGAGAGGCTCTCCAATGGAGTTTTGAAAAAGTAAGAGAGAGAAAGGAAATCAAAAAGTGATCCAAAAAGGTGAAGTCCTGAAGTGATATACAAACAGGCTCGCTCGAGCGGAAAATAGGACGCTCGAGCGTCAAGTACAAAAACTGGACTAGCTCGAGCGCAAGAATACCCGCTCGAGCGCCAACACACAACTGCAAAACACACCCGCTCGAGCGCGAAAGAAGGTCCGCTCGAGCGTAGATTCACCACCTCCAGTACTTTCACGGACACAGAACACCCGCTTGAGCGTGATCCGCTCGAGCGTGAAGAAATCCGCTCGAGCGTAAAAAACAACTTTGCAGTACTTTTGCAAAGGCACATCTACTGGAAGTATGCAAACTCCGCTCGAGCGCAAAGATACCCGCTCGAGCGGACAGCCAAAAATCAAACTACGCTCGAGCGTAAAAGTACCCGCTTGAGCATAACACCAAAAATCTGGGCAATGAGGAATGGGACCAAAACTCAACCAACCTGTAACAACTCTGCCCAAAACATTTCTAAACTCACTTACTAAGAGTTAAAGGATGGAAATGCAACACAGACAACAACCATCAACCACGGAACCAAGTCCGGAATAATAATAATAAAAAAAAAAGAAAGGGAAAAACTGGGATCGCTATATTTACATTTGGCATTAAATGTTAATTGTAGGTTGGACCTTAACATAATAAACTATTTAATTAATTTTTATATTATTCTAAACTAAAAATAAATAGTTTTTTACAAACGTACCGAGCCGTACCCTACCCCATTTTTTTTGAATTTTACTGTATTGATGTACCCGTATCATACTCCAATACTTATATCCATACTCGTACTTCATAAATTGTTAGCATATTAAGCTATGAGTAGCTTACTCTTCCACCTCTTATTCAGGGGTGTAATTTTGGCCCGACCAGGCCCATGTTGGGTCTTGTGGGCTCTCGCCAAAAAATCGGGCCGAGCTGGGCCGGTCTACGGGCCAAAAAATTAGGCCCAGGCCCAAGGGTATTCGAGCTTTGGACGGGCTAGTGGGGCGGGCCTCGGGGCTGAGCCCATGGGCTTGGGCTTTGGGCAGGCTTGGGTGAGCCTAAACAATTTTTTTTATTTTTTTCACCAAAATTTTATTATTTTCCATTAAAAATAACACTGGGCATCGGGCAAGCCGGGCCTCGGGCCGGGCTTTTGAACGGGCCTTGAGCGGGCCAAGCGAGCCGGGCCGGACTTCAAAATGATGGCCCAGGCCTAGGTCCAAGGCCTCAGGCTAGGCTTGGGTTCGGGCCTTAACGGGCCGGGTCCACCTTGGGCCATGGGCGAGCTTCAGGTCGCCCGCGGGCCATGGGCCAAAATTACACCCCTACTCTTATTGTCATTTTATATGAGAATGAGATCATTCATCTCAACGACCATCTTCAATGGATAATCAAATCTTTTATTAAATTTGAATTTGATGAAAAATGAGTTCTTTTCCTACTCTAACGATTACATCAAATAGTTATCAAATTGAGAATTTCACTTTTCTTTAATCAAACTGAAGATAAATGTGCCTTTTATCAAATCACTGTTCATTACCGTTGCCAGATGCCCCGCCAGATGTTCTCTCAAATGACCACTTCAAGGCAAAATTTTATGAAAAAATTACATTGGCCAGTTGACCGATATTCTGATGAAACTCCAAAATCATTCGCTAGAGCACTTGATATTAAAGAAAACTTTTAATCAAATGTAATAAAAAAAATTAATGCACCATTAAAGATGTTCTTAAAAGGTTAGCCCACCTATATTCAGAGATCTGATCTGAGGTGCCAGCTAGCCAAGACACGAATGTGAAGAAAAAGTACTTTTTGTAAAGTCAAAATACTTGGTTGAGTGCTGACAATAATTTTAACAGGGCATACATTTTTTTCCAAGTGTTGTTTTGGACTATACCAACGTGACATGTTAATATTATTATTTTTTTTCATGTGTTTGTTTGGTGATGGAGTACTAGAATATGTATCACCGATTCGAAATTTTTTATTTAAATATAAAAGTGGCTTCTGAATTGACATTTCTTTCAAAACTCTATATTCACTTTAATCTACAAACATTTCAAATATACATAGCTTGATAGATATGCATATAAAGGTGTAACTTGATTCGACTCAATCCAATTCAATTCCAATTTTTTTAAGATTTTAGTAATATATTTTTAAATTAAGTGCGGATTTGAGGAGAAATTATAATGTTTGAATTAAATTTGAGATAAATAGAGAAACCGAGCAATTTGAAAGACTTAAAATCCGAATTATATTATATATATTATTAATTATTAAATGATGTTAAAATTATCTAAATCGTTATATCATATCACTAATTATTATACCACCAAGTAATACAATACAAAATTCTAACATTTTATTTTCTCTCTCATAAATAACAAAGATTACCGGAATAGTGCATTGGTACTTCCATTCTCATCTCTCTTTCATTATAAAAATAATTTTGTTTTGATCTTATTAATAATTTTAGAGTTTAATTTTAACAAATTATATAGCGATCCCGGTTTTGCCCCGACCTTCTTTGTGTCCCGAACTTGGGTTCCGTGGTTGAATATCGTATCATTGTCTTGTTATTCCCTTTTGACTCTTTGTATCTGAATTTTGGATTATGTTGGGCGTGTTTGGAACAGGTTGGTTGTTAGTTGGTCTAGAATGTTGTTGCCTAGATTTTGGCTTCTTTGCTCGAGCGAGGCTTCTTGCGCTCGAGCGAGCCTTCTTGCGCTCGAGCGAGCCTTGTGTAATCTGTTTCTTCGCTCAAGCAAGGCTTCTTGCGCTTGAGCAAGAATTGAGGGTTCTCAGGTTTCCTTCCAGACGCAACTTTTCTGGGGAGGGGGAAGTTTTTCGCTCGAGCAAGACTTCTTGCGCTCGAGCAAGCTTTGTGTTAGTTGTTCCTACGCTCGAGCGAGGCTTCTTGCGATCGAGCGTGCATCTGCATCTATGGCAGACCTAAAGCTTTGCATTCTGCACTCGAGTGACGCTTCTTGCGCTCGAGTGAGGTCACTTGTTGTGTCTGGTCGCTCAAGAGACAACTCTTTTGCTCGAGCGAGGACTGCATATATCAGTTCCCAGTAGAGAAGTTTTACATCAGTTTTTGAATCTGTTTTTGCTAAAAACCCTAGATCGACTGTCTCTCTCTCTAAAACTCCAACTTCTCTCTACAAATCCCTTAGAATCTAAGAGTTTCTACCCTAGTCCCTTTGTTAAAAAGGTAGAGTTTTGCGTGGGCTTTCATTTGATCCGAAAAAGGTGGAGTTTGGCCATCTTCAAAGTTTCTTCTTTCTTCTCCTTTGAGCTTCTACACATGAGGTAGGGATATTCTACTCTTTGATATGGGTTTTAACCTAGATATTTGTCATTTGTATAAATGGAGGGATTGGGAGTGATTTGGGTAAAAGTTAAGGTTTGGGCTCTAAACTAAAGAGGGGTTTTCATGTTGATTTACAAAGTAACCTTGGGGGTTTGTGTATGAGGTTCTTTATTGTTGAAATGGTGAGATTTGGACCTATGGGTTGATGTTTTGGAATAAGGAAAAAATTGCCCTAAGTTGAGTCGAAATAACTATTTGTGTAAATAATGAAATTGGTTTGGGAATTATGAAATTGGGGGAGTATGTGATTGAATGGTGTAGCTTGGTTTGATAAATCACACACCTATGAAAAAGTTGATAATTTATCTGTTTAGAAAATATTTGTTTTGTGCTATCGGTGGAGGATAGCTATGATTATTGTAGAAATTGCATGAGGACTAGGTAATTGGAACTAGTCATATGAATATTGTCATTGAATATGACGGATTGATTAAATTGTTGAATATGTGAATTTTGGTTGTCATTGTATATGACATGCTTTTAAATACATTGCATATGTATCGTTGTTTGGGAGGAGATAGGAGATGTACTCCATTGTTTGGAAGGAGATAGGGGATGGACTCCATTGATAATTAAGTTGGCCGGAGTGCCCAGGGTGAAAGACCCGAAATTATACATATATGGGCGCCGGTTCCCTCGGATGTGATTCCGTAAAATGGCAAGAAAATTAAAGTGTTGAATAATGTTTATTATTGAAGTGTTGGTAAATGAGTTGTAGTCTCCTGTTGAATTGTTTAGATAACAATAAACTATGTCAATGAATTGATTTGGGTAAATGAATAGAAATGGACTTAAATACGGATGTCGAGGTCATGAAAAAGGTGTAAGTTGGTTTACTAGTATTGAACATTTATCTGATATTGATAGCTTAGTTAATTCTCATATATTGTTTAACATATCTCTACTGGGCTTTGGCTCACCCTACTTGGGAAACCATATTCAGATGCAGGTGACATGCCATTTCCAAGGACATAGCTTGGGAGGCTTAGGGGCTGAAGGCTCCACTTTTGTGATTTCGTTTTGTGTTGAATGTTTATTCAAGCCGAGGGCTTTACTTGTATAAAGACTAGACTCTTCTTTTGTTGTAACCAAGCGAAGTCTTGGAAAGATGTAAGCCCTTAGGGCATTTATTTTGTTGTTCTCAATTAGAGTTACATGCTATAGTTTCAAGATGAACGTTTATGAAAGTGTAATGCATGTGATATCTCTTGTAATATTAACTCTAATGAATGAAAATATAACATTTCTATTATGTCTATAGATCTTGTGAATGATTGATTATGTCATATTTTGAGGGCGTTACAACTTAGTATCAGAGCGTACCGGGTTTGAATACTTTGGGTACGTGGGAAGTGGTTAGTACCACAATGGGTTTGTCTCGCTTGTTGAAGACTTAAGTATGACGTTATGTGTCTATATGATAACATGTTTATATGACTATATGGGTATGAGATTTAGTTTTGAGGATGTTGATCAGGTCTTTGGGTTTCTGGGAGTCCCGTTGGAAAGGCACTTGATCACTGTCGTTTCTAACTAGAACTCTAGCAACGCCTCGGGACGGTCATTTTTGAAAAACGAAATTTGTATGTCTTTATGTGATTATGTGCTTACATGGAGTGAATTACAGTTGCCCATCGTATTAGGACGTGAGGGAGATAGCTTCGGCACATTTGTAAATGTGTTAATCTCTTTGTTACCTTCATTAGGATGTCAGGACGAGGTCATGGCAGTAGGCGTGGTAGGCCTAGGAGGCATGAGATGCCCATACCGGCTAAGATTCTGGTGCAGAAGGAAGGAGTGAGTCAAGCCAATGTGGCCGAGCCAGTAGGTCAACAAGCCATGGATGCCTTAGCCCGTGAAATGACCAGAGCATTGAAGGAATCTATGGACATTCTCATGGCTAAGAATCAAGTCCAGGCCCATGTAGCTGAAGCAGGGCCTTCTTTTCTGAAGAGGTAGTTCTTTCGGTCGAATCCAGACGAGTTTTGGGTGACCCTAAGGAGCCACTAAAAGCTAATGAGTGGTTGGAACAGATAACGAAGACGTTTGAAATGCTCGGCATCGAAGACGAAGGTTTGAGGGTGACCTTGGCGTCTTTCCAGCTGAAGGGAGACGCGGGTCAGTGGTGGAAATACGTACAGGGGCACATTGGTGGGACTTGGGAGGCCTTTGTTGAAGCTTTCCAGGACAAGTACTTGCCTGCTACGGTGAGGGAGAAGTTGAGGGATCAGTTTTCTCAGCTCAAACAGTTGAACACACCAGTGGCTAAGTTTGAGGCCACCTTTACTAGCTTGTCTAGGTTTGCACCGGAGTTAGTGGCGACTGAGGAACGCCGTTGTTTAGAATTCGAGAAGAAACTGAGGACCGAACTCATGTTCAGAGTTGCCGGGTCCATGGTTAGGGATTATGGGCGCCTTGTGGAGGTTGCAGCCCATCTTGAGACTATCATGCATGCAAAGGAGGAGAGGATGAGGGGCTCTAGGAGGAGTCAGGATGGTCAGAGGGACCGTAAGAGGCAGAGGGGTTCTAATCCTCACCAGTCTCAGGGAGCACATTAGAGATCTACCTTTCCAGTGCCGAGTTTGGGTTCTGGGAGAGGCGGTCAAGGAGATGTTACTTGTTTCAAATATGGTCAATTGGGCCACAAGTCTCTAGCTTGCCCACAGAGGAGAGGAGGGCAGCGAACAGCTTCATCTTCGGCTCGTTCTCAGAGCTAGAGTGTAATAACCCGACCCTCATATGTGTTTATGGTATAATTTCAGTCCCACATTCTGTGCATTTCAAACGCCTATTGTGAAATTTTATGTGAACTTAAGTTTAATTAAGTGAATCCTATGATTAAGGATGTGTATCTGTTTGATAAGAAAAATATCTATTATAATTACAGTGTTTGGATTAGAAATTGAGGGCCATAGAAGCCTAATAATATGAAATTGATTTCACCTTTGAGATCGGTATGATTTTTAAGCTATAATATGATTTTCTATGAAATTTCAATTTAGAATGCCTAAACTGATTAAGTTTTGTCTTTATCCATCTTTAGTTATATATATATATTTATGCTCCATACATAATTGACTTAGGAGCCTTACTCAAAATATCTCCTTAGAGAAAAATTAAAGAAGAGAAGGGTTTGAAAGGAAAAAGGGAAATTCATCAAGAGGAAAGGTAGGGAAATTGAGAGGGATTGTAGGGTTTAAAGTTTAAGGTATGTGAATTTTACTTGAATTAAGTTCTTCCTTGGGTATGAGTAAGATTTTCTTTGATATATGGTGTGCATTGATTGAATTGAAAAGATGTGTTGTTATTAGATTGATTTGGAGTCAAATTGAGTTATATGAAGAGGGATTTCATTCAATCCTTTATCTGTACATGTTTGAGCTCAATTATGAATTTGGAAGATCTTATATATATATATATATATTTGGGAACAATATGGTAGGGATTCTAAGTGCTTATTTCATGCTCATGAAATGCAAGGAATTAAATATGTAATTCACACTCAAGTTGATATGTGTTTGAAATGTTTTTGTGCATGATTTTTGGACCATGATCTAGCAATTAAAGAACCTAATTTGAGCCTTATACAAGCTCACCAAAAATGGGGTTTTGTTTGGAAATTTCGGACTGCACTAGCAGAATCGTTGCACATGCGGAGATCACTGCCGCACATGCGGGAAGCCTTGCCGCACGTGCGGGGCTCACAGCCGCACGTGCGGCCCATGCTGCAAATTTTTGTCTGCTCCGTTTTACGTGCCTAACGCTCCGATATTTTTGAAACCTGTGTTTGATGTCCTTAAGATGCCTGTAAATTCATTCGAAGTGAAATGAAGCAGGAAATGAATTAAGAAAAAAAAAAGAACTAATGTATAAGTTGTGCATGTGTGTAGGTCATAACTCGAAAGGGACAAGCACCCCGCTACAGCACTGTGAGTAATAGTACTGTATAGTATGTTTGATTACTGTTAATAGCTAACATTAACCCTCTGTTATCCATAAGTAAACTATGTCGTTTCTTAACGAACGACTGGAATTTATGTTCATCCTTGAACAATGATAGCTGTGTGATTCTGAGATTATTCTATCATGCTATACATGGTCCGGAGGTTGTCCAGAATTTATGATATGAATACCAAGGTCTAATATCGTTATATAACCCACGTTAGAAAGTGAACTGTTTGGTCTCTATTAAGCGTACTGTAATGATGCATGTGCTTTCTGTTAAAAGATGTTATTATTGTTCTGTTATACGCAAGACAATTATGTCAATCTATCATTAAACCACGGGAAAATCTATGTGCACTATTGAGTAATGGTACTGTAATTGCACAATTACCTATCGTTAATAATGATTATTATTAACGTTCTGTTCTTCGCAAGTTAATTACGTTAACATTTATAAATGACTGGAAAATCAGTGTGCGTTAATATGGCTCTAGAATCAGTTTGGCCTAAGGCCAATCTGTAAAATACGCTTTACTTATGCTAACACTTATTGCTAGTACTCTGTTAAACGGAAACTAACCATGTTAACTCATATGAATAATTAAAAGAATCTGTGTTCCTCTGTATAACTCTGAGACTAGTTTGTTCTGATGATATCTGGGCCTATGGCCATTCTGTATAAATCTGTTAGGCCAGAGGCCATTCTGTATGATCTGTAAGACCTATTGTTTTCTGGTAAGGAACAAAGTGTTGTACGGAACTAAGTGCTATCGGGTGAGCCACCTCTAGAATCCGTACGAGACACCTCTTGAGTCCATACATATATGAACTGGGCTTAAAGCCAATCTGGTCCCTTTATGGGTCATCTGGACCCTTTATGGGTCATCTGGTCCCTTTATGGGTCATCTGGTTCCTTCATGGGTCATCGAATTTGTCAACGCTAATGGAAGTACCACGTATGATTATACGTAAATTGTGAATATTGGTAGAAACAAATGATTATAAGTATGTATACGAAGCTGTTATATCTAGGCCGAGGGCCAATCTGTTAAATCTGTTAGGCCTATGGCCAATCTGTGAAATCTGTGAGCCTATGGCTAATTTGTAACACTGTTAGACTTAAAGCCACTTTGATTAAAGACTGGACCCAAGACCGTTCTGGAAACAATTACAGGAAGGGTAACCATAAGTTCTTTGCATTTATAAACATTGTAATTCAAGTTAGGCATTGGATTGTTTACGTACTATTATTCACTGAGCCTGGCTCACTCTGTGTTTTGTCTGCTTCTGTAGGTCATCTACCTGGTGGCCAGTCTTAACCCTGATGCTTGTACCTTTTTGTCAACTGCAGTATGTCCAGGCACTTAGAGGAAGCTATTCACTGTGTGGAGTTTGTTAAGCTTTTGGCTTTAGTTGAAATGTTTGTAATCCCTCTCTTTACCAATGTTTTATCATACGCCCAATTATGGGGCTGAGTTCGTGTATGTATATGTCTATAACCTAGCTATCTAGTGTATGTCACTGTATGATGATTTGCCTTATGTAGTGTTTGTGATCCTAGCATAGTAGTGGCAGCTCAATGGATGGTTTTTTTTAATATTACTGTAAGATATTAAATGCTTCCGTTCAGGCCCCATATGATAGGTATATTAGATTAAGTGTCCGTTTTGAATAGGTCATGCCTGAACTTTTAGGGGCGAGTTCGGGGCGTGACAAGTGGTATCAGAGCACAAGTTGCTATCTCACATGAATCCATTGAGCCTTAGGATGTCTAGAAAAGACTTAGGCATCATGCATAATATTCTGAATGTAAATCGAAGGATTGATGGCAATGCTAAATGTACTCTGTTAACACTAACGATTATGATCCAGGTCTATTGTATATTCCTTGTGTATATTGTGCTTGATTGTCATGCAGGACATAGCGAGAAAAGATGGAAGATCCGGAGGATTCAAGCTGATCGGTAAGACAATATATATACAAATAATTAGATGAAATGTGTGTTATCGGTTGATAGTCACCTGTGGAAATGATGACAATATGATTATGTAATTGATTAAACTCTAAGATTCGGTGACCAAATGAAATGATATATGTGATGCTCTAACTTTTATGATATAGTTCTGTCTTCCTTGCCATAACAATGTTTAGATCTGTAATTTTGAGAAGTTACTATGTTTGAATGTTTGATAAGATGTGCTTTGCGCGATAATTAAAATTGTGTTGAGAATGACTGGCTGTAAAAAGAAGTATTGCCTATAGTGATCCCTCTTAAAATTGTAAAAGGAATTAATTGATTATGATTTTGCTCCTTACTAATGGTTAAATAGATAAGCTATACTGAGGAATTGGTTACTAACCTTGAACCAGCATATAATGAATGTGATTTCATGAATTGAGAAAATTATTGACGACTTCTGAAGGGGAACTGAGGGAATTATTGATGGTGTCGAATGAGTTTGTTTATGTGTAATCGGGATTTGATTATGGGAATCTAAAATCTGGAATTTGAAATATGTAATCTGTCATCTGTACTTTGTAATTTGCTTTGTTTATGCGTAGTCTGTACTCTGCAATCAGAATTTCTTGAAAGAAAAGGTTGAATGGCATGAAGAACCCCACCCATATTACATGTCTGCTCACATGATACTTGTAAAAAGATGGGTAGTTATTGACCGAGACTTAATGATTGATAATCTGATAACTTACCGTAAGAATTAAAATCCTACCTATGTTTATTCATGAGTTAAGATTGAGAAATCGTTTTGTGATAATTTCTGTGTAGATATGAAAATGGTAGATATTGTAAATAGTCAATTTAATCCCTATTTCGTATTTGAAGGCTATAATATAAACTGTTCTATATGACATTGTGAACTCTGATAGAAACAAATGGAAATGGGAATATGCTATATTAATGTTTCATTAAGGGTATGCACTGGGCATTTGCCTCTTATTACAAGCTTACATGGATTTGAACGATATTCATTACGTGGTTACGAATTGATTTATTATCATATGAAACTAACCTCCCCACAAGTACTAACTGGGAAATTAATTAGCTAAATTATTCTTTTGCTATGTCCTTGACTATTTTGTTTGACAGTATGGAAACTGAATGGGTAGGACCATTGTGATTGCTATATACTTAAGGAAATCTATGACCCTATGAACGAACCTAGTAGGACCTACGTATAGGGAGTAACTAGATATTCTATTTATGTTAATTGACTGAGCCAGACGACTGGTCTATAATCTCTGTATGACTGTTTGCTGACCCACTATAATTATAAGTTATGAATACGAAACCGTGTGGTTGACCTCGTGTCTTACCGTAGGAAAAGAAAGAATCACCTGAATAGTGGAATACTGAAATGATTAAAAGGAGGCCAAATTAATTTGTGCTGTAACAAGAAAAAATGCTTATTAAGGGAAGATGTTACACCTTACGGTTATGACTGATTAGTCAAGCATGATTTTGAATTTGATTTCTGGCTTTGTTTTTGAGTGGCTCCCTTTGCTCAAAATAATGGTTGTTATAGTTGTAATTACTATTTAGATTTGAACTTACGATCGAGTTCACTATTGATCTAGTGCTTGGCACAGCATCGATATCCATGGCACCGTATCGTTTTGCGCCTGCTAAGTTGAGTGAGTTAAAGGTTCAGCTCCAAGAACTACTAGATAAGGGCTTTATTCGCCCTAGTACTTCGCCTTGGGGAGCACTAGCCCTCTTTGCTGAAAAGAAAGATGGGGCCTTGAGACTTTGTATCGATTACCGAAAGTTGAACCGGGTTACGGTTAAGAACAAGTATGCTATACCTCATATAGATGATCTGTTTGACCAGTTGAAAGGACCCCGTTGTTTCTCTAAGATAGACTTAAGATCGGGTTACCACCAGTTGAGGGTATGGGAAGAGGATATCCCGAAGATGGCATTTCTTACGCGGTATGGCCATTATGAGTTTCTGGTGATGCCTTTTGGGCTAACCAATGCACCAGCTGTGTTTATGGACTTGGTGAACCGAATCTTCTAAGAGTTCTTAGACCATTTTGTAGTCGTGTTTGTGGATGACATTTTGATTTACTCACCCTCTGAGGAAGAGCACGAGGAACACTTGCGAGTGGTGCTTGAATTACTTAGAGCCCATAAGTTGTATGCTAAGTTCGGGAAGTGTGTGTTCTAGCTGAAGGAGGTTAAGTTCTTAGGCCATGTAGTATCAAGGGAAGGGGTGACTATAGATTCATCCAAAATTGAGGCAGTGCAAGATTGGGCACAGCCTAAGAATGCCTTTGAGATCCCTAGTTTTCTGGGATTGACGGGTATTACCGTCGGTTTGTGAAAGATTTCTCCAGACTAGCCTCGCCTTTGACTAGATTAACGCAGAAAGGGGTCAAATTTGTGTGGTGTGAGACTTGTAAAAAGTTGTTCCAAGAGCTTAAAGTTAGACTTACCACTGCTCCAGTCTTGATTATTTCAGAGAGGGTTTTGGGCTATTCTATGTATTATTATGTCACACGAGAGGGTTTGGGTTGTGTGCTAATACAAGAGGGGAAAGTAGTAGCCTATGGCTCACGATAGTTGAAAACACACGAGAGGAACTACCTTACTCACGATTTAGAGTTAGCAGCTATAATTTTTGCCTTGAAGATTTGGAGACACTATCTGTATGGTGAGAGATTTGAGGTATTTTCTGATCATAAGAGTCTAAAGTATCTGTTTACATAGAAGGACTTGAATTTGAGGCAGAGAATGTGGATGGAGTTCATAGAGGATTATGACTTCGAGTTTCATTATCATCCAGGCAAGGCCAATGTTGTGGCAGATACCCTAAGTAGGAAATCCATCAGTAGTGTGGCTTTTATAGCTATCTGAGAGTGGGAGATGTTGGGTGTTCTTGGGGAATTTGACTTACATCTGGGCGAGTCTATTGACTCTGCAACCTTGTCTTCCGTAGTTGCACAACCTACACTTGCGAACCGAGTGTTAGAAGCACAGAAAGGTGACTTTGAGGTAGAATCCCTCCAGGAGAAGATCTCTAGTGGAAAGATAGAGAAGGGATTAACTGTGTATCCTGACCTGAGTGTGAGATACCGTGACCGCTTGTTTGTGTCGGAGTATTGCCGAGAGAAAGTACTCTAAGAGTTTCACCATTTACGCCTTGTGGTGCATCCGGGAGGAACAAAGATGTATCATGATCTGAGTCGCCAGTTTTGGTGGAGGGGTATGAAGAAAGATGTGGCAGTGTTTATATCGAAGTGCCTTACTTGCCAACAAGTGAGGGCCGAACATCAGAGGCCAGTGGGTTTGTTGCAACCCTTGCCTATAGCTGAGTGAAAGTGGGAGCATGTTGTAGCTCAGCTTTTCACGCTCCCTTTCGAAAGAATGAATAGCCTTTACAGTTCGAACTCCACTTGTGTGTTGGTTCTGATTCTGATTTCACAAGTGCAATGTGAAACAGTGAAAACACAAAAAGAGTCCAAATCTGGCAATTTCTTTTGAAAAATCGATGTTTGAATCAAATACCAAAAAATGGACTATTTTGCTAGATATCAAAGTCGCCACCTAAATATTTATTTTGGGAAATTTAGGAAACTTATGACTCATGCCAAAGGCCATTAGTCCGTCGTTACTAAAGTGTCTTGGTTCGGGAACTTAGGTATGAGAAGAGAAGGTCAATGATTGAACACCCCACTCACCCCATCAAAGATCGGCCTCTACTAATCATGATGTGATTTTTATGTACAGTATATGCTCTTGTTTTATATGTAACATACAAATATAGACTAATTTCACAAAAAGTTGGAACGTTTGATTCCATGTTTGTTTTGGAAAAAATGTTTTGAATATGCATCACTGAAAATGGTGATCTCATATATACATGAATCAAAGTATCCCAATTCAAGTGATTAGCCTTCATCCACAAACATTCAAACAGGTATATCAAGCAAGCATTTAGCCTCATGGTAGTAGGTTTGATATGACAGCAATCACACTTATGCAATATGCTAAAGCATAAAAACTTACCTTATGTCCAAAGGCGAGTCAAAAGAAAGTAAATAGTTAGAAAAAATGCATGATCCTAATTAATGCGATATGGCTAATGTGACACATACAACGTGCAAGTAATAAGCCCGGCTATTAGCATGGCATGCGAGTCAATTCAAGGCATGTGATAGAGCATGTATTCAAGTAAAGAGTTTGAATTTGACATTTGAATAATATGATGAGCCGAACTTTTATGCATGCAAAACGAATAGATGCAAGTCATGGAAATGCTAATTTGAAAATATGATGTCCCCAACCTAACCATCATAAGCAGTGAAATAAAATAGAGAAAGAATGAGGGTTGGAAGACATACAACTTATTACATATTTGTCCTCGCGAAGGAGGGTCCGAATGTCCAAATGTCCGAATAAATAATTATTACAAAACCGAATGAATAATAAATGAAAGGGGCTATCTAATTTATTACAATAAGCCTTGACTCAATAAACTCGGTATAACGTCCGACTAAATTCCATTAATCATATTGGTTCTTTATGTCGGTTGTAATCCAATTTTAACCAATTTTATTAGCCTTTTTTATTACCTTTCCATTTCTTTATCTTTTCTCCTATTTGTGCAAAAGTGATATTTACGTCCACTAAGTCCAAAACGCAATAAAGAGAAACAAGCATCAACTTAACCCGAGAAAATTTTCTTCGGGGGAAATTACAAAGGAAGAGTCAAACTTATTTACACGCGATAAGGGATTCCAAGTCAAACTCAAGATATGCAACAAGGACTAGTCAAACTCAAAAGAGTGATAATGATGTAGAAAAACCCATACTTGAGTGATAGTGACTTGAAATCCAAACGTGATAATAAGTGATAATGACACTTTCCTTGGTGACTTCCAAGAGTCAATTAGTCCCATAAAAGTAAACACACTGATGAATGATGAGAAATGAAAAAGAAAATATTGTGCTTTAGTATAAGAACATGTATACATTTGGGGTAGTGAACCTCCAAAGAATTTAAAGCGTTAAGTATAAAGCATTTTATGCTTTTGGTAGTAAATCTCCTAAGAGATTAAATCAGTAAACATAGAACGTTGTATACTTTTGGTAATGAACCTCTTAAGCATAAAACGTTTCAGGCCTTTGGTAGTGAATCTCCAAAGAGATTAAACCATTAAGCATAGAACGTTTTATACCTTTGGTAATGAACCTCCTAAGCATAAAACGTTTTATGCCTTTGGTAGTGAATCTCCAAAGAGATTAAACCATTAAGGATAGAGCGTTTTATACCTTTGATAATGAACCTCCTAAGCATAAAACGTTTTATGCCTTTGGTAGTGAATCTCCAAAGAGATCAATCCATTAAGCATAGAGCGTTTTATACCTTTGGTAATGAACCTCCTGAGCATAAAACATTTTATGCCATTGGTAGTGAATCTCCAAAGAGATTAAACCATTAAGCATAGAGCGTTTTATACCTTTGGTAATGAACCTCCGAAGAGATTAAACCATTAAGCATGGAAGAGTTCATTTCTTATACTTGAACCACAATCTTAATTTTTCACAACTTTTTAATCGAAATAAGCAAAGAAGGGAGGGAGGTTGCAGAGATGATTATGTGAAGTTGATTTATTGGTTAGTACAAGCAAACTTGATATTTAAAATGTAAATTATTAAAATAAATTAAACAGCCCCCTAAATAGCATATAATACTGCTGAAATTAAGCTATAAAAAGCGAGCAAAATTAAATAGCCGGAGGTACTATTCACCGTCGGAGGTTACTATTCACCACCAGAAGTACTATTCATCGTCGGAAGTTACTATTCACCGTCGGAGGCTACTATTCATCCGGTGGAGTAGATTATTTAAAGTAATAAATTACAACTGTTTATATACAATATTTAAATTACAGCAGATATGTGGGTGGTGCAGCCTTACCATTAAAGCGATAAAAAAAACAGTTATAAAAAGAAGTAAATGAAGTATTTAAACAAATTATATCACATTTTTAAATTAAATGAAAATTTGCGAAAACTCACCTTTTGGGGAAATGATGAATTTTCTGAGTCACAAACTTCCTTTTGATTACTATCAAATCTGTGGAATGTGTTCTCAATTCTCAGTCCAAAATTTGGAATTACAGCTTTAGTGGTTGTTTTTTGAATAGTGTAATGATGAAATGGAAATAAAAATATCAAAGAAAATATTTTATTTTCCCTCTCTCTCTCTCTCCCAAAAAAAGCTAATTTACTTTCTTTCTGATTATTTTTTCTCGCAAACTCTCTCGCACCACTTCATTCTTCCCTTTCTGATTAGCCTCTCTCTTCCTCTGATTAGCCTTTCCCTCTTTTTTTTCTCTTTTTCTTTTTCTCTTCCTTAGTCTCTCCCCCTTTGACTTTTTCTTTCCCCTTTTTTTTTCTCCTCAAACTCCTCCCTCATTTTTTTTTTCTTTTCTGCTGAGACCTCCCTTGTGTCCTTATATAAGCAAATTATAATAATATAATAATATAATTATAATAATATAAATATTATGTTAATATCATCTATATGCATTCAGTTGAGTGAATTGATGTCGGCATGTCGACATCAATATATTTTTTTATTATTTTTCTTTTGTAATATATATAATATAATTATAATAATATATAAAATGTATAATTTATACTAAAATACTAAATATATAATATAATAATATTAAACACATACTATAATTTGTTTTATTATTTTCTTTTATATATATAAAATATATAATTTATACAAATTTATATAAAAACACCAAAAATATGAACAAACACGTTATGCAAAATTACAAAATACTAAACTAATAAAATATTTAGTAGTTTAAAACAATTGGGCCATAGTGGTGAAGGTTGGGATTAAAGTTCAAATTCCATCTCTCTTACTGAGGATTCTGTGAGAAACACTTTCTAATTGTCATCATCGGGTAATCAAAATAAAGCGTCCAAGTCTTAGGACCGGTCAAAATGGGGTGTCTACACATGTCACGATGGATTTTGTTGTGGGCCTTCCGAGGACTCAACGGGGTAGTGATGCCATTTGGGTGGTAGTTGATCGACTGACTAAGTCGACGCATTTTATTCCTATGCACGTAAGAGATTCAGTAGATTATCTTGCTGACTTGTACATTCGGGACATAGTGAGGTTGCACGGGGTCCCTGTGACGATTGTTTCGGATAGAGATCCGCATTTTACTGCTCGGTTGTGACAGAGTTTACAGAGTGCCTTGGGCACTATAGACACCCAATTTTTGGCCGTCCTCAAGGCTTGGACTTCATCGTTTAAACACTCGATGGTTTTGTATGCTCGTGTTCGTTTTGAGTGCCTGAAGTTTTCGGCCGAGCGCCTTACCTTTGAGCCTCTAAACTTGTCTGTTTTGTGCTTGGTTATGGACCAAGAGCTTGTTGTTTCAAGTCTGGAAGAGAGGGTGGTTTGTCGGCCATCCCTACAGTCCATCGGCCATGGCTTGTGCCTGCCGACCATCAGTTGTGGCCGGTCGGCCACTAATGGTGGTCGGCGGCCATTTTTCTCCTTTTTAAGATATTTGTTTGCCAGCTTTGCCAGCTGTTGTTCATTGAAGTGCATCTCCATACACATGTATGAAGGGATGAATTCAAGCTTTAATCTTGATTTTCTATATATAGGGGGGTGTTCTCCCCCAATTTGGAGGGTTAGAAAATTTGGATCAAATCTCTCTCTCTCTCTCTAGAATTCTCTCTCTCTCCTCTTGTTTTGTGCCTTTAAGCTTTGTCTCTCTACACCTTTGTATATCAAGCCTTAACCAAACACTCTCACCTTTGCGGTGAGGTTCTTGGGGTCTAATTCAAGCTTTGGAAGGAGGTTTGAGCCAGAAATTGTGGCCGTTTAGTGATGTGCTTCAAGAGGTATAACACTCACCTTGTAAGCTTTGTTTTGACTACTTGTTTTGCCATCCTTTTACACTGTTTTTGAGTTGGTTTTCAACAATAAAAACTCTGTTTTTATGGTTTAAAAATGGTGGTTTGAGGCTATTTTGTGTTAAGGGATAGTCCACCCTTTTTGTTGATTAATTGTGAAGCCTTTTTGTGCCGTCTCTTAGCATACTCAAATCAAAATTTTTTGGCCTTCAAACCACTAAAATTTAGAGTTAGTTCAGTGGCAAAAACCCTGTTTTGAAGTCCAAAATTGGAGGGGTTAGCCTCCCCTTCTTGTGCGTTGTTTACAAGCCTAGATAGCTTAACATGTGAGCATGACTTTCTAGCATTTTGTACCTCAATCTCAACATGTTTTTGCTACTGTTTTGACTAGTTTTAGCTTTGTTTTAAGCTGGTTTGGCCTATTGAGGCTTGTATTGTGTGATTGTAGTGCAATTTTCTTCACTAGCTTAATGTTTTAGGCTTTTTAGCATGAATTGCATGAGTTGTTTTCATGTTTTAGTGTCTTTTTGCACTCCATTTTAGCACTGAAATCTCTGCAATCTCCCTCTATTCTTCACTCTTTCATTTGTTTTTAAAGTGGCTTTGAACCCCTTGTTGGCTTGAGTGTGGAATTGAGACCCTCATGCCTAATGGTTCAATTCCTTCGGGAGTTCATTACCAACAGCATGAGGCCTCTTTCATGTTCAAGGTACTTGTGGTTTAAGCCCTCTTTCCATTAGAGGACACTCACCTTTTGGACTAATCAATTAAAGATTGGATTGGTAAGTTAAAACGTGTAAACAAACTGAACAAAGTAAAAGAGGCAAGATAAGCATCTTTCATGTGGCATTGCATGTGTTTGAATCGGACGTTAATTTGAACACAAGAAAAATGGGACGTTTCATATTCAAAGTGAAGAAACGTGCCACATTTCTTAGTTACCATCACCGTTGATCACACATGATAGGGTTGTGGTTTTGATTGAGTCTTGTTTTGCACTCATTAAGCTTGTACAAGCTTGGTTCTTTGGCCATCATGCATGAAAATGCTTGGTTGATGTCTTAAGAGCCAAGAGCTACACTCCTTTGAGCTTGTGTGATGATAAGGAAAGTAGCAGTACCTACACTCCTTGAGAATACACTGCTTTGTCTTTGTTTACCCTCTGTTGCAGCAAAAAAGAGAAGTTCAGGGAAAGGGTGGCCGATCGGCCACTAGTAGCAACCGACAACCACCATTGGTAACCAATCGGCCAGAAATGAAATTTTGCACAAGCGTGTTCCTGAGTTGGAGCAGAGATATTCTGGAAGTTGGCAGCACTGTTGGTGTTCAAGCAAATGCAAACAGAAGTGTCCGATGGCAAGGGGGTGGATTTTCGGGAGGAAACCAACCAAGCATGCATGCGTCCCTCGCCCTCGAGGCCATTTACTTGCTTTGTTTAATTAGTTAGTCATAGCTAATTTATTCATACAAGTGTTCTAATTAATTAACTTAATTTGGTTTGTAATATTTGATTAGCTAGAATAGTTTATTAATTGTGTTGTAATAGCTTAGCTTAATTAGCGTAGCTAGTTAGCTTAGCTCTTATTCATTCGGACCCTCCTTCGCGAGGGCATAATGCTGTAATAAGTGTGCGTGTGTGTATGCATGTCTTCCAACCCCACGTCTTTCCCCCTTTTATTTATCCACTTTTGATGGTTAGTTTAGGGACATTTTCAATTAGCATTCCTTATGCTTGCATGTTTGCATCCATTCATTTTGTCTTGCATGCACCGAGGCTCGGCGCATCATTTAAACTGTATTGTCAATTTCAATACTTACTTGAATACATGTTTCAAAGCATGCTATCAAAGTGTTGCAAATGTCATATTAGTAGCCGGGCCTATTAATTTCATATTGCATATATTGCATTAGGCATCTTGCATAGTTAGGATCATGCATATTTCTAACTAATTTTTTGTTTTGGCTTGGAGTACTCCATAAGTTTTACGCTTTAGCATACTTCCATGAGTGTGATTACCATATTTCCATGATTCACATGCTTGCCATGAGGCTATGTGCTTACGTGATAAACTGCATGAATGCCTGTGGATGGAGGCTTTGTTGTTTGAATTGGAATGATTCAACGAATGTGAGTTTTAAAGCCCACTTTACTATGGAAAATCATATTTTAAGCCCACTTGAGGTGGCAAATCTGCGTTTTTAAGCCCACTTGAGGGTGGAAACTTCAAACCATTTTTGAAAACAAACATGACTTGATTTGTTCCAATTCTTGCGATTTAGTCTATACTTGCTTGTATGCACCACATAGTAAAGTTAGCTAATAACCGGAATAAGAACACATTTGTTTATAAAACAACATATCTTGATTAGTAGAGGCCGATCTTTAATAGGGCGAGCGGGGGTGCTCATTTCATGACCTTCCCCCTTCGTACCTAAGTTCCCGAGCCCAAGCAACTTTGGTGATGACGGACATGTGGCCTTTGGCACGAGTCAGGGTTTCCTAAATTTTTTAAAAACACAATATTTAGGTGGCGACTCTGTAATCTAGTAAAGCAGTCCAATTTTGGCATTATTTAATTGAAAATCGATTTTCCAAAACGATTTTTTAGATTTGGACTCTCTGGTGGTTATCAATTTCACATTGAACTTGTGAGACTAGATTCAGAACCACGAGAGTCTGAACTATAAAGCTTCTTTTCAAACCCTCTCCGAAAGGCGGAGGCGCGAAAAAAAGGCGAGTCCACAGTTTTTGGCGACTCTGCTGGAGATTTAGAGAACTTGACTTGAACTCATGATATGTTGTTTTAGCTACATTTATGTGTTTCTGTGCATTGCATTTGCATCGGTTTGCCTAAATCACAATGTTTTCCATCTATTATTCCTGAGCGGTTTGTCGAAGGCTCGTTTAGAAAAGCGTGCCATAAGGCTGACCGGTTGCGGGCTCTGCCACGATAGGAACACAAGCCTTGGATCTGGACTACCGCTGTACCATTTGATCCTCCTTTCATTTCTCGGTGTTAGGTGCGAGAGGTATATTAGGTAGTCTTCCTGAGGTACCTTTTTTGACCAATCGACCTAGTTTCATATCGAAAGCCATAGAGACTGTTCCAAACTAGGACATGTTGCTCACCCGAATACATGATTGTATGAAACCGCTTGTTTGCATAGTGAACCCCTAGTTCCTGACGAAATTAGGACAAGGTAACCCTACCCCACCGTAGGGGTGTTTTCGCTCTCACTTGCGTGATATGTGCTTTTAGAATGAAACTCTGCAGGAATGTATGTATCAGTCGCAGGTCTGGGTATCAATTTTGAGGCTGAAATTTGGGGCAGAAATCAGTGTTTGATTACAATCGTCCAGCTTAAGATTATAACTGCATGTTGTTTTTGTTTGAGCCGAGGTGTTGTGCATTTTCTAATTTTTGTTTCTTTTGCTTTATTATCTTTTTACAAGGTAGTGTTTCACAATTGCATCAAACGAGGCAGTTACCCCCAAGCACTCTAGACTCGAGTAAGGTGACTTTGTCGATCTGGGGATCTTGTAAGAGGATAACCAATGTTTGCTTCGCTACCCCTGGTTACAAGACGGAGGAGAGTCAGGCATAACTCACCAGTTTGGTGATTACCTTCCTTCAGCAAAGTCCAATTTTCCGCTTCCACCTCGGAAAGAGAGTACACACCAGTTCTGATAGATCAGCACCCCTTAGACAGCATGGAAAAAATGTTACGCCATCTTTAATAGACTATTGAGAATATGCAACTCGATGCTGCCCACTAAGCGGAAATTACAGCCCAACAGGCTGAGTTGATTACTAGGCTACAACAACAATAACCGCAGCAGGCAACAGCCTCTGCATCCCATCCACCTCCTGCAAACATTCCAGTACCGAGAGCACCTGCTCCCATAGCCAATGTCCAAAAAAATGCAGACATCCCAGTGGATCTAATTCCACCCCAGACTTCTAAGGTACCGGTTTACCCAACAGAGGCACCCTTTGAGTTTGAGGCTGACCCAACTGTGCTGAAAGTGAGTAAGCTTGAGAAGCTTTTTAAACGAGCTCACGATATTAATTCAATCCTGGATATAGAGGATGGCTATACTGATGCGGCGATAACATTGCCAGACAGGTTTAAAATGCCGCATATAGACCGTTTTGATGGTTCGGGCAATCCCATGGTCCACTTGCGACTATTTTTAGACATCTTACAGCCGATGGGCCTATTTAGACTACAGAAGTTATCCCTCTTCGGCCGAACCCTGTCGGGTATTACGGTCGTTTGCTATGCTAAGTTGGAAGAATCTATGAAGAAAAGCTGGGAAGAGATGGTTGAGGCCTTTATTGCCCAATATTCCTATAACACTCAAATCGAGGTCACAACTCGTGATCTCGAAGTAACTCGTCAAGAGCAGAAGGAGGGCTTCTCCGATTTCGTCACTCGGTGGAGGGCCAAGGCCTCCATGATGACCACCCGGCCAGCTAAAAAAGACCAGATAAGAATGGTCATCCGTAATCTGCAACCGAGGCTGCTATAGAAAATGATAGTCATACCTCTACCTACTTTCGCTAACCTCCATGAAATAAGGGTGCAGATAGAGGATGCAATGAAACAAGGTCTGATAGACCATGAGAAAGAGCAGCCTAAGAGGGCTTTCACACGCAATTCCAATGCGGTTACGAGTAGTAGTGCAGTTGCAAGGCCTTCTGATGTTGTTATGGTCACCACCACACCGAAAATTGCTAATCCCTTTACTGGTACATTCGAAACCACCTCACAACCTATAAAACACCAACCCTGAGGCCAAAGGGTCTTTACCCCTTTATACATGTCTTTATCCGCAGCACTGAAAGTCTTGATCAAAAAAGGACACCTGAAGTCGCTAAAGCCTCGTCCTTTACCCGACCCTCTTCTTCCAAAACATAACCCGGCCAAGTACTGCACTTTTCACGAACAGCATGGTCATGACACTGACCTATGCTTTAGATTACATCATGAGATTTAGGATCTCATTGACAACAAAGTGATAGCGCCTCCTCAAAAGCCTAACGTCACTACAAACCCCCTTCCACCACATAACCAGGCCCCCCCACCTCAGCAAGTAAATCTTATCCAAACACTGGTCGTCCCTTATGGCCCCAATATATACATCACCCCCTCCCACCTACCTAAGCCGGCGTTGTTCATCCCGAAAAGCACAAACTTTGTGCATGATGAGCGCCCATATCCCAACCCAAACCTGTGGTGGTGATTGTGGAAGAGGAAGGTAGGGAAACCTTGGTGGAGAATGGGAATGCCGACTCAGAACCTAAAGGATCTGTGGACTTAGCAGAAGAGGAATACAACCCTTGCCGATACATTGCGCCAACCAATCAGGCCAAATTAGAGATAGAGTTGCCAACAGGGCTGGAGGTTAATGTAATCGGGATGATGGACCAAACGAGGGACTAGATGACTTAGCCGATCTTAAAGAGGACATCAGTAATCTGTAGTTCTTCGATGAACAAGATCTGAGTAGTGTACAGATTGACTGGTTTGATATGAACGGATCAACGGATAATTCAAGGTGGCTTGGTGATGAACCGGATGTGGATGAGGGTTCTCAACCAAAGCTGGAACAACCGGAAGCAAGAACTGTTATAGGGGCTGAAACGGCCGATGACAAGGGAAAGTTGCTGGAGAGCACCGGCATTAAGAATTTTGCGCAGGAATTGAGTAGTGTTAGTACAGCTGATACAAAGCAAGAGGCCACACTGAAGCGGTTTGAACAGGAAAGAGCTCAGCATAGTCAGGAAGCTAGAACAGCCAAAGGCCCCGCGGGGACTGATTGTGATGTTAATGTGGGAATACTTACAGCGGAACCGGACAGTTGCTTGTCGGTTGCGGGAGGAACTTGGTGGGAAGATGATGACCTGCATCTTGCCCATACTGATGAAGATTGGGGATAGAATCTATCGGATGATACTTGGTATTCTGAGAAAGTGGATCACATGACTAGGAGCGGGCAGTACTTCAAGCCTCCACACCTGGACCAACCGAAAGCATCTGGAAAGGATAAGGGAGTCGAAAAACAGAAAGAGGAACTGTTGGAGGAAGAAGCTGTACTGAAGCAGCTGAAGAAGATTCAGGCGGACATATCCATCTGGGGGTTGCTCATGGCTTCGCGTGTTCACCGTCAAGCTGTATCATCTGCAATGGATAAGGCCAAGCTATCTATCGACACAACTCCAAAACAGTTAGTGGGACTAGTCTTCCCAGGAGGTGCTTCGCCGACTTTGACTTTCACAGATAAGGAATTACCACCTAAGGGCTCTAAACATAACAAACCACTATACATCTCAGTTAAATGCAAAGAGAAGTGGGTGCCCGTTGTACTGGTTGATACGGGGTCTGCAATTAATGTATGCCCGTCGCGCACTACCTATGCTATTGGCCTTAAGCCGGCATATTTTGTACCAATGGCCCAGATGATCTAGGCTTATGATAACACAAGTCGAGACGTGATGAGAATGGTTTAGATCAGAACACAGGTTGGCCCGGCGCAACAGGACATTGAGTTTCACGTCTTGGATGTTCAACTTGCTACTTGGGCGACCCTGGATGCACCAAGTAAAAGCTGTTTCTTCCACCTTGCACCAGATGTTGAAGTACCCCCATAGGAAAGGGGTAGCCATTATTTTTGGAAATTCTTCTATACATCCTCCGCCGAAGGTCACTACACCGGTACTAGAGATTGTATACGACGACGAGGATGTTTTCCTGTCTGGATTTACATTGGCCGAGGCCCAGGTGGTGCAGGATATTCTGTCTACCTCATGAACAAGCTACAACATCTGCTTGGGATGGGATTAGGAAGGAGTGGCCGGAAGGGCATCACTACACTGGCCAAAGTGACACATAACCCTCATGCCTTTGGTTTAGGTTACACACCTACCAAAGAGGACTGGGTAAAAAAAGGGAAGGAAATAGCAAGAAGAGCCAAGGCTAAGCAAAGTGAGAAGCCCTACGAGCTTGTACATAGACTAATTAAAGGAACCCTGAACGGCCGCTTTGTCCAGGAGGGGGAAGATTTCCCATTTTGTGACTTTCTTGAGCCATGATTAAATTCTGATAAGCAGCGCTTGCCCGACTTTGAGATTTTCTTCGATCTACAACTGCAAGAGGATGAATCCCAGAGGAACCAACTGACTTACAAGTTGAGGCTGAGCAGAGTACAGAGGATGAGTCCAATGGTAGTGAACTTGAGATAGAAGCAGCGCTGGCTTGTCTCCTTTCGGATCCTCAAATCAAACTAGAGAGCTTGGGGGATGCCTTCACTGTTTCCATGATCGAAGATCAATCAGGTGTGGACCTTTCTGGTGGTATTCTAGATGGATCTAACGCACCCTCTCTCATTTGGCAGTTCGATGAGGGCTTTTTGTCCAGCAGTTCTGAATCAGGTAGTGAACTGAAGTCTGATTCCACAGATTTTGTGGGGTCAGAATCAGATTCCAGTTCTTCTGAGTCAGAGTCCAGTATTCCTGGGGTTGATAACCCAGATGCCGTTGTTTTGTCCAGGTCATCTTTTTCTTTTTCTTTTGAGTCAGTTGTAACTGAGGAATTGGACAAGTTAGAAGCTTTGAATGAGAATGGTACCACTGTTGTTTCTGAGTACTTTTCTGTGCCACTGGTATATTGCATTGATCATGAATTTCAAAATTTTGATGAAAACGACGAGGAAGGAATTTCTCTGGTTTTGAAACATTTGATTGATCGAGAGGAGGAAACGTTTGTAAAACCCCTTATTGATGAAATCACTGCAATTAATATGGGTACTGAGAAGGATCCGCGTCTGGTCCAGATCGAGTCCACATTGTCTTTGGAGGAGCACAAGCGCTTAGTTGCTTTATTAAAAGATTTCAAAGATGTTTTCGCATGGTCCTACGAAGACATGCCTAGAATCGATCTTGAGATTGTACAGCACCGGATCCCTCTCGACCCCGAAGCTCGACCCGTCAAGCAAAAGCTTCGGAGAATACGCCCAGATTGGGCTTTGAAGATTAATAAAGAGGTCACCAAGTAGATAGATGTAGAGTTTTTGCTAGTATCTGAGTATCCTACTTGGTTGGTCAACATTGTTCTGGTGCCGAAGAAAGATGGCAAAATTCAGGTGTGTGTGGATTCCAAAGATCTGAACAAAGCTAGTCTGAATGACGACTTTCCTCGGCCACACATCGATGAGTTAGTGGACTTCACCATAGGCCATGCGTTGCTCTCCTTTATGGATGGTTTTTCCAGGTATAACTAGATCTTGATGGCGCCCGAGGATGGAGAGAAGACTGCCTTCACCACACCGTGGGGAACCTACTGCTACAAGATGATGTTGTTCGGCTTGAAAAATGCTGGGGCTACTTATCAACGGGCTGCAACCACTATCTTGCATGATATAATCCACAAAGAGGTTAAGGTGTATGTGGACGACATGATTGTCAAGTCCAAGGAAAGAGAGGGTGTAGACACCCCATTTTTGACCGACCTTAAGACTCAGACGTCACCGATTGAGCGCTTGGTGATGTTGCATAATGTGCTCGTTCAGAAGTTTTGGAGTCGCGGCCGTGAGCCCTGCCTCCGGACTTCCGAACCCTCTTCTGTGCCTTGTCTCGGTTTGCGAACCAGACTTGGTTTTCTCTTTTTATTTTCCTGAGGGGAGGGAGAGGTCCCGTAGACCATCTCTCAATGTCCGTAGGCTACATTTGGTGGCCGTAGGCCATTTTTCCCATTTCGGAGTCCGGTTTCCGGTTTTCGGAGCCGTCAGGCCGTGTGCCTCGGTTCGGGACCGCTTAACCATCTCCTATTGGTCTAATTTTTGGTATACTTCCTATTTGCTCCCTTTTGAGGGACACTGGGGGCTGAGAAGCCCACTTCGTGGCCGAATGCCACTTTCGGTGCTTAACAGCCCATTTTCGGGACCCCGAACTGCGCGTTTTGGTCCCCGAGCATTCGTTTTGCAACGGTTTTCGTTCATTTTTGGCAGGTACCTCTGTTTTATCACCGGGGAGGTCACTGAAGGGTGGGAGGCCAGCAATTGTTGCAGCAACCAGTTATACATCCTCCAACGCCCTTCGACGCCCGTTTTTCGCACTTCCGGGCTAATGTTGAACACCTTGGGCCCATTTTCTCGAACTTTGAACCACATATTTGTGATGTACACACATGAGAGGACCCTAAAAGTTCATGGCCGGCCATTAATTCAACTTGACCATTTTGACCCCCTCATTCCGGGCTAATGTTGAACCCCTTGGGCCCATTTTCTCGAACTTTGAACCACATATTTGTGATGTACACACATGAGAGGACCCTAAAAGTTCATGGCCGGCCATTAATTCAACTTGACCCTTTTGACCCCCTCCTTCCGAGCTAATGTTGAACCCCTTGGGCCCATTTTCTCGAACTTTGAACCACATATTTGTGATGTACACACATGATAGGACCCTAAAAGTTCATGGCCGGCCATTAATTCAACTTGACCCTTTTGACCCCCTCCTTCCGGGCTAATGTTGAACCCCTTGGACCCACTTTCTTGGAATTTTAACCACATGGTTGTGTTGTACACATGAAGGAGGACCCCACCAGTTGGTGGCCGGCCAGAAAATCTCATTGAACCTTTTGACCCCTAGCCGGCCGGCTAGGGGGTGTGGCCGGCCGGCCACCTGCAACAAAAGTACCAGGCCGGCCGAGCTCCTTGCACTGTTCCCTTTACAGCTGTGAGGCTTTATCCCCTAGAAAAGATCTTTATCTGGGGGATATTTCGTGGGGGAATATTACTCTCCTTTTCCCCCACCTTTACACCCCCTTGTTGGCCTATATAGCAAGCAAGCCTTGTAGTATTTAGGGGTTAGAAAAACTCTTCTTCAAGCTTCCATACATAACTCCATTTCTATCCTTCTCATTTCCTTGAAAAACCCTAAGTCCCTAAGCACCATTTCTTCTACACCACCAAGCTCTACCACCACCACCTCATTTCCAGCAACAAGGAAGGTTTCTCAAAGGCCAAAGAAGCTGCAAATTCATCCAAGAAGCAACAAAAGTTTGAGTCTTCAAGGGTGAGTAACCTTTTCTTCATTTTGACCCTTTTTCTTGATTTATTTGTAAGCCTCACATGATTTTTGTTCCAAGCTCCGGCCCTAACTGAAAAGGGCCCTCTTTTGAGCTCATCTTCACTTTTCATTAAGGGCTCAACCCTGTTTGAGCCCTCCATGACACACTTGCTTCATTGATCCTCTTATATGTCACAATCTTGCATGCTATTTTTGGCCCATGAGCAATTTATTTTCGAGCATGTTGTAAACTGATATTAGGATTATTTTGAGCCCCTATTCAACATTGAAGAAGGGCTCAACACCATTTGGGATTTCCATGTTGTACCTACCTTTATATTCCTCTTTTCTTCCCCATTCTTGCATGCAATGGCAGCCTATCATACTTTTGTTTTTGGCCATTTTACAGTTCTGAAAAAGTTCTTATTTTGATCCATAATTCATGTTTCATTTAGGTCCTTTCATGGTTTGGGACCTCCATAGGTCACTTCATGTTATATCTCTCTTTTATTCCCCATTCTTGCATGTTTAGTTAGCCTACCATGCTTTTGTTTTTGGCCATTCTACAGTTCTGGAAAAGTGCTTATTTTGGTCCATTCTACATGTTTTATTAAGGGTCTTTGGCTGTTTGGTGATTATTTTGCATACCTCATGTTATAGCCACTTTTGAGCCTTATTTTGCATCACATTTCTATCATGTTTGTATACTGATTTCGAGGCTGCCATATACTGTAAATATTCATATTTTTGGTCCCTCTTCAATGTTGTAGAAGGAAATGTTTCAGTTTGGGTTTTGCTTATATCACTTGCTTCATTACCCCTCTTTTGGCCCCCATTCTTGCATGCCATTTTTACCATACCTATGTTGGCTGTTTGGCCATGTTTATAACTGTGAAAGTGCATTTTTTGGGACTGTCTAGCTTCTGTCTTTGCATTGCATCTCCATATTGTGCATGTTTGGCATGGCTATAGGCCATTTCGGGTGCCTAAATTCACATTTCGGGACAATTCCTTGCATTTCATGTCATTTCGCCTCATTTCGGGACTGTTTTCCCCCATATTTTAGTGCTGAAATTCCATTAGAATGATTGCATGCTGTTTTCATGTCATTTCATCGCATTCCGTCATTGCCTCGGTTTGCGTGCCCGTGTGCACGCATTTCGAGGCACCTCATTTTTATCCGCCGGCATCCTATGTGAGTGTGGCTGAGGCTCACTCATGTTGGTATAAGCCCATATCATGTTTTCATGTCATTTCATCGCATTCCGTCATTGCCTCGGTTTGCGTGCCCGTGTGCACGCATTTCGAGGCACCTCATTTTTATCCGCCGGCATCCTATGTGAGTGTCGCTGAGGCTCACTCATGTTGGTATAAGCCCATATCATGTTTTCATGTCATTTCATCGCATTCCGTCATTGCCTCGGTTTGCGTGCCCGTGTGCACGCATTTCGAGGCACCTCATTTTTATCCGCCGGCATCCTATGTGAGTGTGGCTGAGGCTCACTCATGTTGGTATAAGCCCATAACATGTTTTCATGTCATTTCATCGCATTCTGCCATTGCCTCAGTTTGCGTGCCCGTGTGCACGCATTTCGAGGCACCTCATTTTCATAGCTTTTTGCCATTGCCTCGGTTTGCGTGCCCGTGTGCACGCATTTCGAGGCACCTCATTTTCATAGCATTTTGCCATTGCCTCGGTTTGCGTGCCCGTGTGCATGCATTTCGAGGCACCTCATTTTCATTGTGTATGCTATCGCCTCGGTTTGCGTGCCCGTGTGCACGCATTTCGAGGCATCTCATTTTCATCGTATTCTGCCATTTTCTCGGTTTGCGTGCCGTGTGCATGCATTTCGAGGCATATCATTTTCATAAGCATAGTGCATACTAGGTTGTATCGTAGATTGCATTCTGTCATTTTCTCGGTTTGCGTGCCCGTGTACACGCATTTCGAGGCATCTCACGTCCATAGTATTGTGTATGTTAGGATTATATCTTAGTTGCATTTCATGCATATCATGCATATTGCATCGTGTTCGGAATAGGAGTTAGCCCGGGCACGGGAAACGAGGTACATTTCGTACTCCGAGTGACGGAATGTGTCTCAATTCCCCAGTCACCGACACTCCGGATTATCCATGATGGAGTTAGGTTTTAGCTGTAGTTTCATGCGTATTCATCCTATATTGAGCTGTGCATTTCGACTCCTCGGCCATCATGCCTCGGTATGCGTGATTGGTGGCACGAGGATCGAGACATGCATATATCTGTGCAAATACATTGCTATGCCCCTTTCCTGCTCTCTGTTGCAGCAAAACGAAGAATCAGCAACTTTTTGGGGCTCGGCACGCATTTCAAGAACAGGTGTAAACAGAGGCTAATTGGGGCATTCCGGTGGATTTCCGCGCAAGACAACCCGGACATGCATCATCCATCAGAAGCAAGGTAGTCCCTGGCTTGCACGCCAGTTTTACTTGTTTTCTTAGTTAATTTGTTAATTAATTAGGATTCTGTAATATTTTGGACTGTAATATTCTTTTATTCGGGACTGTAATATTTGGACTGTATATTTATTTGGACCCTCTGCGCGAGGGCACAACTGTAATAAGTGTGCGTGAGTGTGATGTATGTCTTCCAACCCCACGTCTTTCTCCCTTTTATTTATCCGCTTATGATGGTTAGATTAGGGCATATTTAAATTAGCATACAGTATGACAGCATGTTTGCATTCATTCATCTGTATTGCATGCACCGGGCTCGGCGCATCATACTAACTGCATTGTACTTTCAATTTCAAAGTTGAATACATGATAGTTGTAACACTTCATATACCATCTTAGAATAGCCGAGCCTGCTATAATTGCATTTTGCATGTGTTGCATTAGGCATTTTTATATACTTAGGATCATGCATGATTTCTAATGTAGTTTCTATTTTGGCTTGGAGTACTCGGTAAGTTCTATGCTTTAGCATCCTTGCATGCGTGTGGGTGACTGCCATGAATAGCATGCTTACCATGAGGCTATGTGCTTATGTGATATAACTGCCTGAATGCCTGTGGGTGAAGGTTGGGTTACTTAAATTGGAATAAATCATCAAACGTTTTAAAGCCTACCTGCGGGTATCAAACCACTTTCAAAAACAAGCATGAAATGTTTCGTTCCAATTCAGGCGACTCGGTCTATAATTGTATGCTGTGCGCATCACATAGTAACCTAGGCTAATAAATCGGAATAAGAACTCACAATGTTTTCAAAACTAGATATCATGGTTAGTAGAGGCCGGTCTATGACCGGGCGAGCGGGGGTGCTCACGAAGTGACCTTCCCCAATCGTACCCAAGTTCCCGAGCCGAGACAACTTTGGTGATGACGGACACGTGGCCTTTCGGCACCGAGTCAGGGTTTCCTAAATTTCCCAAAATAAAATATTTAGGTGGCGACTCTGTATCTGGCAAAGCAGTCCATGTTTGGCACTACTTTTTCAAAAAATCAGTTTCTCAAAACGATTTGCCGGATTTGGACTCTTTGGTTCAGATAAGGAACCGTGACATTTTAGAGTCCGAGCTGTAGTGACCCCAAATGAACAGAACGGGACTAACCCTCCCGGGGCGTTCGGGGACGTCTACAGAGGGTCACTACACCGCCTTGAAGAAATTTTTCCAACGGATCAGAGAATATCGATTGAGGCTCAATCCACAGAAGTGCACATTTGGCATTACAACAGGAAAAATGCTAGGGTTCCTGATCACACAGAGGGACATTGATGTTGATCCTTCCAAAATCAAGGCCATCCTAAAAATGCCACCACCAAGGATTGAAAATGAGGTGCGAGGCTTTTTGGTAAAGTGCAATTCATAAAACGGTTTATTGCAAAATTAACCTTGACTTGTGAACCACTAATTGGTCTCCTGAAAAAAGGAAAGAAATTCCAATGGGATGACCGATGCCAGGTTGCTTTTGAGCAGATCAAGCAGTACCTTCAGAACCAGCCTGTGTTGTCACTGCCAGAGCCGGGGAAGCCGTTGATTTTGTACCTGTCAGTAACCGACACGACAATGGGTTGCATGCTTGCGCAGGAATCTGAGGATAGAGTGGAGAAAGCCATCTATTACCTGAACAAGAAGATGCTAGAATATGAGACCCGTTACACCCCACTAGAGAAGGCTTGCTTAGCCTTGGTATGGACTACCAGGAAGTTGAGGCACTACCTGTTAGCTCACTCCGTAATTTTGGTTTTGAGAGTAGATTCGATCAAATATCTTTTCGAGAAACCAGCACTTAAGGGCAAGCTAGCCCGTTGGTTGCTTCTCCTCTCTGAATTTGATCTGAAATACGTGACGCGCAAGTCAGTTAAGGGAAGGGCCGTAGCGGAATTCCTAGTCGATCACCCAGTGGAGGGGATGAAACAGTAGAGTATTTGTTCCCAGATGAGGCTATTCTGCACGTCGAGGAAGAGATTTGGACCATGTACTTTGATGGAGCGTCTAACTAGTATGGTTATGGGATAGGGGTGTTGCTAATAGCACCCGACAATTCCCATATACCTTTAGCCCTCAAACTCTGGTTCAAGGTATCGAACAACGAAGCAGAATACGAGGCATGTATCGCTGGCTTCGAAGCCGCCTTGGAACTAGGAGCAAAAAGGTTGGACATCATTGGGGACTCGAACCTGGTTGTGTCCAAAGCAAAACGAGATTGGAAAGTTAAAGAAGAAATGATGAAAATCTACTACCAAACCTTAGACGTTCTGATTCCTAGGTTTAAGAAGCTAACCTTCACGCATCTGTTAAGAGAGAACAACAGGTTCACAGACGCTTTATCAACTCTATCTTCCATGATAGACATCCCTTTAGGAGTCCGGATGCATCCGATCATTATTGAATAGAGGTATGTACCGGCCTACGAGTTGATTGCTGCAATAGATGAAGTGCAAGATTAGAACCCCTAGTATCATGATATCTGGAACTTCTTGGAAAAAAAAGCTTATCCACTAAGGGCAAATGCCAAAGATAAAAGGGCAATATGGCGAATAACTGCTCAGTTTATCATCTGCGGGGGTAAATTGTACAAACGAGGTCATTTGGGAATGCACAAGCTATGTGTTAATACAGAAGAGTCGAAGCGCCTAATAGAGGCCATCCACGGAGGAGAGTGTGGAGCACACGTGAGTGGAGTAATGCTAGCTCAGAAGATTCTCAGGCAGGGTTATTACTGGTCAACCATAGAGGAGGATTGTATTGGTTTTGTTCTGCGATGCCACAAGTGTCAGATCCATGCAAATCGCATGAACATCCCGCTGTCGAAGTTGTACAACATGACTTCACCATGGCCGTTTTCAATCTGGGAAATTGATGTTATTGGGGTAGTTACGCTAAAAGGCTCGAATGGGCATGAGTATATCCTGGTGGCAATAGACTATTTTACAAAGTGGGTCGAGACCCAATCCTATGCAGTGCTAAAAGCGTCGCACGTAGCTGAGTTCATTAGGAATAACATCATTTGTCGTTATGGGGTCCCGAATGAGATCATTTCAGACAATGGTTCCCACTTTAAGAAAGAAGTGATCGAGTTATTGGAGAAATACAATGTGGCTTTTCATAAATCATCCAGATAGCGGCCACAAACCAACGGAACTGTTGAGGCCGCCAATAAGAACATCAAGCACATTCTACAGAAGATGGTGGAAACTTACAGGGACTGGCCAGACAAACTGCCATTTGCTCTCTGGGCTACAGGACATCAATTCGGACATCTACCGGGGTGACTCCATATTCTCTAGTTTATGGGATGAAAATCGTTCTGCCAATTGAAGTTGAGGTTCCGTCGCTGCGGGTTATGGCTGAGTGCCAAATAGCATAAACGGATTGGCAGTAGAGCAGGTTCGAGGAACTAATGTTGTTCGACGGGAGGAGGCTGAAAGCACTGTACCATGTCCAAGGTTATCAACGCAGAATCGCCAGGGCTTTCAACAAGAAAGTTAAGCCCAGGGATCTAAAATAAGGGGATTTGGTGCTCAAAGACAACCGAGCTCCCATCCATGACCATAAGGGCAAGTTCAGACCTAATTGGGCTGGTTCTTACATCATCAAATATATCTGGTCAGGTGGAGCTATCATTCTTATGGACTTAAATGGCCTCAAATTCTCCCAACCAATCAACATGGACAAGTTGAAGAAATACTACCCTTGAGAGGCTCGCTAGGCCGAAAACCCGAAAGGGCGACCTAGGCAGAAGTTAGAGCACAAAAAATTTGAAATAAGAAAAACTGAGCTCGCAAGGTTGAAAACCCAGAAAGGACAGCCTTGGCAAAAGTTAGAGCGTAAAAGGAGAGTGCTAAGACCCAAGTGAACCCGAACCGAACTACGTAAGGCTTGATTCCTATCTTTGGGATATGTAGGCAAATTCATTCTGAAGACCAGCCATAAACACTTCCAAATCAACTATGTCCGTGAAATTGTCCTGGTCATCTTTATCTTTTCTGTATCCAAGAGTTCGGTTGTGATCTTCACTATGAGAGCTGGTTACAGTGCAGTGTAGTGCTATTCAGACAAGGGGCAACTTTCCGTTTGCTGGATTCGGGGTTGTACATCTCGAGGATAGATTCCATGTGTGTCCACTTGTGATCCTTATCGAAAATGGTTTTGAAAAGTTTTAATAAAAGTTGATTTTGTTCAAATTAATCTTTTTAGTACTTAGACCATTTTTGGACCAAAAGGAAAATTTTCAGTACCCACAACTCCAAGTTCATTGATTTCAATGCAAAGTTCTCTAACTCTTGATACAAATAGAAGTTATTTTTTTATTACATTCAAAAGGAAAACTTGAAAGTTAGATCAAAGCAATAAACTTAGGGCATAGATAAGTCAGGTGTTCCTGCATACCCTCCTAGAGCTTGTGGAGGCTTCAGATGCTAAAGTAGGCCCGATTTGTGCCTCATCTTCAAGCCAAGCTATGCATTCGCTAGAAAGGGTGCAATTGAAATTGGGAGAGGGAGCCAGAAGTTCTCTTGTCCTCCAAGTAGTGGGATATCGAGCAAGTTGTGAGCCTCGGATCAAAAATGAAGCTGGGTACTCTACCCCTTATTTTGGGCAAGTCTGGTCATGTCCGAACTGGCACCAGAACCGAAATAGAAAGTAGAAGACACAGTGTGTCAAGGTAATCAATTGAATGCCAGGTTGTCGAGACATGTTGTAGCTCATCTCGGGCAGATCAAACCAGGGGCAACGCCAAGCAATGTCAGTAGCAGACCTGTTGCACATCCAATGGCACCACCATCCCTCATTCGAAAATTAACTAGCCGTTGGCGAAAAAAATAACCTCGTGCTAAGTATGCAGGGCAAGAGTCCACTACTTTTAACCTGTCTATGAGCCATATCTAGGAAGGGATGAAAATAAGAGAGATTAAAGAATAGAGAGATGTGCGTTGAGAGGAAAAAGTTAGAAAAGGTTTAGAGAAAAATAGAACTCGAGGGCCGAGTGATGTGAGAAACGCATGTGAGACAGGGTGGGACACATTACCTGCAAAAGTAGTGGACTTCCTGCGAATTTGCTAGTTTCTCGCCGGTGGAAGGTGTCTAAGCCTATCAAAGTCTCAGCCAATACTAAATCAATGCAGCTCTTGCCCTTTTTTAAGCCTTAGGCTACTTCGATCAAACGAATGCTAGACCCTCCAAAACCAGGGGCAAGTAGGAAATGAGCCAACATGCATAAGCAAAGGGCATGTTGCCGAAAACTCTGCCAAAGACAGTCACCGGCGTCAGAAAATCAGTGAATAAGACTGGGAATGTCTAGTTCCCCGTTGTGAACCAAAGATCGGGTATCGTGTAAAGAGAGCCCACACATCCTTCCTTAAGCTTGGATATGGCCAAAACGGGGTTGGGGCAGGATTTCCTCATCACGCCGGGATTCCATCAGAACTTGGAATTCTTCAATTGTAAGGTATACCGCTTGTCCCCCAAAGCTGAAAACATGTGTAACTGGGTTCCAACATCTAGTTGCGGCATGAAGGAACGGAAAACACAGCGAGGTACGACTTAGCGGGAATAATGCGTTTATCCCGAAACCCCGAAAATTCACTTTTTCTGAGCCATCCAGAGTTGCAATCCAATTTGAGAGTTTTTCGGTAAAGAATGGCTCCAGTTGTGGTAAAAACAGAGCTGGAATGAAGAAACTACAAAGCCCTAACTTTTGTAGAAGATAAGGTATTGAGTGGAGGACGGGTGGCAGCAATCTGGAGGTTCCCTACACTAGTGGCCGACCGGCCAGTGTTAGTGGCCGACTGGCCACTTTTGTAGCCGACCGGCCACTACTAGTGGCCGACAACCACTTTTGGTGGCCGACAACCTCTGCCTATAGCTGACATAATTCCCCTGGTCTTCCTATGTGTTAAGAGTGCTGAGAACCTGTGTTTTGTTCTACTCTTGGTGCATTTTGCCGCCTTGTTTTAAGAGTTTTGTTTAGTCGCTTTTTATGTTGTTTCTCTTTGTTTATCGAGTTGTTTTGTTGTTGCTTATCGAGTTGTATTGATGTTGTTTTGCTTATCGAGTTGTTGTTTTGTTTATCGAGTTGCTGCCTTAGTTGTTTATTGAATTGATTTACTCTATTTGTTATGTGTTGGTCGGTTCATTACCTGATTAAGAAGTTGCCAATACAATGTACAATATTCAATTTTCATCAAATCCCATTTTTGTGTAAAATGGTGCAATGCGATGCTTAGAATGCAAAACGCAACACGTTTCAGCAAAAAACTAATTTTCATTCTAATCATGGTTTCTTTTTTACAAAAGGGTACAAGTTTTTAAGAAAATAAAGCTATACAATGTGCTAACACTACTAGCAAAAAGAAACTAAGCAAAAACATCTAAATCGGTGCCATCCATCTCAGGATCGAGAGACCCTCTTCGTCTTCTTCCTAGGCATGGACTCAGAACTATCTCCATCAGCGCCACTATCAGAGGCCCCCGTATCTGAGCTAGCTGTCGAACCGGCTTCAGCATCATCTCCGCCCTCAGAATCTGAGTCGGCATCGCCCTCTCCGTCCTCAGATGACTCTAACTGTGGGCACGCCGCCTCCTTGTCCTCACTCATCTTATCATCATCATTGTCCGGAACGGGCTTTGAAGAGCCACTCTCGTTATGAGGGCCCCTAGCTCTGCCTCAGCTGCGAGCCAAAGCCTGTCGTTTCTCTCTCCCTGCTGCCGGAGGAGGTGCTAATGGTCCTGCTGTAACTCCCGCTGGAACGTTCAACATGGCTGGGATCTGAAAAGGGCAGTATGTCATATACATCAGTCATGGTGTATATCAAATACAATTTTTGAATATAGTGTTTGAGTGCAGTATGTCTGATCAGTGCAGTGTGGAACAGATTATGTTTGAAATACTGATGTATCGACAGAAAGTTTCATGGCATGAAGTGCAAATTGAAGGATATTACCAGAATCTTGTAGAGGTTAAACAGGTTCATGCTCCTCTGCACCATCTCCGTCAAGGAAGCCACTGGTTTGAGGGCCTGCTCGGTGTGCTCTATGGGTGCCTGCAAGTGCGTTAAAAGGATCAGTAACTGAAATGAAGTAAATATGCAAAATGTAAAGTATGGTACATACTGGAGTCGGGCCTCGAACCCTGACAAGCTCATGTTTGGCTGGTGTGGGCTCAATGGGGATCTGGCAAGCCTACCCGGTATGTCGCCAGTAAGTGAGTGTGGTAGGCAACTCTGGCCACCCAATCCTCTATCTCGCCCCAGAATCTCTCATGCCATGGGTCCTAGTCGCCTTGGCCCCTCTGCCTCTCTCTCCTGCAGTTGAAGCCCTCGCTCTCTCGCCTCCACAGGCGCCAGTCAGAGGTGGCATGAGGTATATCTGGATGAAGGCAGTGTAATCACCCTCGACTCAGAAGAAGTCGGCATCCCAGCCTCTAGTGAAATCAATCATCTCCTGCAAAGTGTATTTCTTTATGGCTCTCATACATGTCAGAGGTGGCATCACAACTATCGGCTCGGGCAAGCCAATGGTCTGGCATAAGAACTGCTCTCCTAAGAACCACGCCCGACAAACCGGGCCCTCGAGCAGGAGCCGGAAGGGGGAAGCCTCTCGGGCACCAGCAAACTAATCCCTGACTCCCTCAGGCATCGTCACCAAAGGCTGCCAAGTGATCTGTAAATAGAGATTGTGCAGATTGTTAGTTATCATCAGATATTGCAATATGAGTCAGAATCAAAGGAAAACGGAAATAATAGAGAAGTTTGAGTTACCTCAGCCGCGGTCACAGTATCGAAGTATCGACGGAAGAAGGGGAAAGACTCCTGGGACCTCCGCTGGTATCTCCCGTCATACCGGTGAGAGTATAGCATGACAGGCGGCATCTCCACCTCTGGCTCTGAGGCAAGTCTTGAAAAGTAGGCGCACACCCATAGCTGCAGAAAACGAAAGGAAAACAGATTGTGTGTGTGTAGTATATAGTGTGTGTAGTGTACAGAGTATGCAAAGCAGAAGGTAGACTGTGTGTGTGTAGTATACAGTGTCTGCAGTGTACAGAGTATGCAAAGCAGAAGGCAGACTGTGTGTGTGCGGGATACAGTGTGTGCAGTGTACAGAGAATGCCAAGCAGAAAGCACAACGGGAAATGCAAAACAAAAAACTAAAGCATACCTCCCAGGCCCTCCAATAGCCTCCTATCAGATGTTCGCTCCGGTAGGAGGTAGAGCTCATATACCCGTATAAGGTAGCCAAGCCAGCGCCGCCCCAATCGTAGAGTCGGACATGAGACAGGTCCACCGAGGTGCTCATGAGATATAGCCCGATGGTGTTTGCCCGGTTGGCAAACAATGTAGTGCCAACAAGAACATCAGGAAACCTCGGGCATACTGCTTGGTCTCTTCTCGGGTCGCTAGTGCTGTCCCTCTGTAGTGTTCTGCAAACTAGGAGTATCGAACCATCCCTAATGGGGAGATAGGTGGGCGATTCCCCAACAGATAAATCTGAGCGGCCTCCCACTCGCGTATATCCATATCATAAGGAATCGGATGACCCCCCACCTCTATGCCGGTGAGCGTAGAGAAGTCAAAGGGAGTCATCGTCATCTCCCCTGGGGTAGAGAAGTGAAAGGAATTGGTGGTATCCTACCACCTCTCTACTAAGGCACCCAATGAAGTTCGGCTCGCTATAAGGCGAGAGAGCCCCATGCAGAATGAGCCAAAGTCGGCCTCATCAATTGATGTGGCGAACGTCGTCAGGGAGCTCCATGTACCACTCCCTCGCCGATGTGGTCCTGTATCCTCTGATGGCGCGTGAATTCCCCTATGATCAAGACAAGCGGATAAAATGTGATGTAAGTAATACAGTGCAAAAGAGTGATTGGGCAAGCAATGCAAAGTACGCTAAGAAAATTCAAGAATACAATGTATACCTCAGAGTCGCCATGAGATAAATAAGACTTCGGCTCGCACAGTAAGAGGTCCTCCGGTGCGCTTCGTGCAAACCCCCTGAACTGACGAATGCTATCGAGCGGTAGCACGTGTATCTCAGGATGATACGTTGCCAGGTCAAAAGTTCGAACGCTAAGTGGCAGTGGCTATCCACCTCCATCTCTGGAGAAGCTCCGTCGTGTGGAATGTCGTCCGCCATCTCAAGGGAAGATAAGAAAGTGGTCGAAAATGAGGAAAATGGGTGAAGAATACCAAGAGTCAATGAAAGTCAACTCCAAGAGGGAAAATGGCAGAAAAAAGTCAAAGCCGGGAAAAGGGCACCAAACCCAAGAGAAACTCGAGGGAAACAAGCCTCAAGTGGTGGAAATGAAGAAAAAAGCACCGAAATTGATTTTCAATCGGTTCAAAATGGAGTAAACTACGAGGGTTTAGCGAAGAAAATATTCGTGGGGCGTTGGAAAATGCGTATAATGCTCGAATCTAAGGAGGAAAATGATCTAGAGAGAGAGAATGATGATTTTCGGCAACGGAGAAGTGAGGAAATAGGGTTTGGAACCCTATATTTAAACACCCGAGGTGAAATGGCCATTTTGCCCTATTCTGCCATCGATGGCCGACCGGCCACCATTGGTGGCCAACAACCTTTTTTTGGTGGCCAATGGGTGGCCGATCATCTTCTCTAGTGGTCGACAGGTTCCCAGTGCTCCTACATTGGGTCTTTATGCTGTTTTGTGCCATTAGTTCTCAAGAAAGTGCAAGAAAGGTTCACGTTGAAGCTTCAACGCCTCTATGGAAGCTCCGGGCCATGTTGTCGGTGTATGATGTTCAACACAAATGAGGTGTATCCTTTTAAATTGGTTGCAACTTTTTTTGGGGGTTGAGTCGAAAGTTGTTCTTGAAATTAGGTTCAACGATTATGTTTCCGTTATTGCGTAAAATGTGCATTCTTCAATTATGCATAGAATTTGCATTTGTTACATTCACATAGAATCATGCATCCTATACTGTTGCATAGAATCATGCATCCTATATTGTTGCATAGAATCGTGCATCCTCATGTGGCATAGAACATGCCCTGGCTCACGCCGCGTAAAATATTGCATGTTGTGCTTAAAACATGTTTCTAACATTTTTTCATGCTTATCTTGCGTAGAACATGCACTCTTGCTATATCATGCTTGTTAAGTTTCTTTCTTATGCAAGCATGATATTATATGTACGGTTCATTCAAAGCTGGCACAACCAGACGATATTGTATGTACGGTTCATTTAGAGGAGCTCCATGTGTGACCGTTCTTGTCCTTTGATACTCCTTTTGGTTAGAAACATTCAAGTACGCCCAGCATTTACACCACTCCTTGTTGGTTAGAAACATTAGGACGTGTTCTTGATGTTTATACCACCCCTCCGGTTAGAAGCATTTGGAACGTGTTTCGATGCTTATACCACCTTGTGTTGGTTAGAAACATTAGGACGTGCTCCGATGTTTATACCACCCCTCCGATTAGAAGCGTTTGAAACGTGTTCCGATACTTATACCACCCTGTTTTGGTTAGAAATATTGGGACATGCTCCGATGTTTATACCACCCTCCGGTGTTTACACCACTCTCTTTCCCCTCTCACATGTGACGTGTTAGGATGCTTCGGTTAGAGACATTTGGGTGCATCCCGGTGTTCTCCTTCCCCCTTTTTTTCCTTTCGCGTGTGGCGCGTTAGGACCCTTTCAGTTATAAACATTCGGGTACACCCGGTCTTTCCACCATCCTCTTCTCCTCTCGCGTGTGGCGCGTCAAGACGCTTTGGTTAAGAGTATTCGGGCGGGTTCCGATGCTTATACCGCTCTTTATTTTGGTTACAAATATTTGGACTTGTTCCACTATTTACCATTATTCCCTTTGGTTCGGAACATTAGGGTGTGTCCCTGGGTTCACACCATTTCTCTCCTCATGTGTGCCACGCGTTGGGATCTTGTTTGACGCCTTGGGTGCACCTGATGGTTGTGTTTTTCTTTGCCTTTCCTACATGATGCGTAGTTAAGCCTATATAATTTTCTTACATCCTTTCTGTATAAAATGTGGTTTGGTTCATGTTTGCTTGCTTATGTATGAGTTTGCAGTAGCATTTCTTCGCATAACATTTGCATCTAGATGTTTCATTATAGCCTCATTGCATGATCATAAGTTATGTTGTTGCATCGTGCATATCATTTGCAACTTGCCCCAGAACTACGCTGGTTTGATTCCTTGCAAAGGGATACGTAGGCAGCCTGCAGGCGCAACCGTTCTTTGTTTTGATTGCTTGTTTATCCAAGTCTTCGGCCTTGTCAAAAATGGGTCGTCTGTAGGCTTTGACATTCACTCCCGTCATTTCATGACTTCCGAGTTTTGTCAAAGACGGGCAACTATAGACACCCCATTTTTGGCCGTCCTCAAGACTTGGACTTCATCATTTGAACACTCAATGGTTTTGTATGCTCGTGTTCGTTTTGAGTGCCTGAAGTTCTCAGCCGAGCGCCTTGCCTTTGAGCCTCTAAACTTGTTTGTTTTGTGCTTGGTTGTGGACCAAGAGCTTATTGTTTCAAGTCTAGAGAAGAGGGTGACTTGTCGGCCATCCCTACAGTCCATCGGCCATGGCTTGTGCCTGCCGGCCATCAGTGGTGGCCAGCGGCCATTTTTCTCCTTTTTCAAATATTTGTTTGCCAGCTGTGCTAGCTGTTGTTCACTGAAGTGCATCTCCATACACATGTATGAAGGGATGAATTCAAGCTTTAATCTTTATTTTCTATATATTGGGGGTGTCCTCCCCCAATTTGGAGGGTTAGAAAATTTGGATCAAATTTCTCTCTCTCTCTCTCTCTCTCTCTCTAGAATTCTCTCTCTCTCCTCTTGTTTTGTGCCTTAAAGCCTTGTCTCTCTAGACCTTTGTATATCAAGCCTTAACCAAACACTCTCACCTTTGAGCTGAGGTTCTTGGGGTCTAATTCGAGCTTTGGAAGAAGGTTTGAGCCAGAAATTGTGGCCGTTTAGTGATGTGCTTCAAGAGGTATAACACTCACCTTGTAAGCTTTGTTTTGACTACTTGTTTTGCCATCCTTTTACACTGTTTTTGAGTTGGTTTTCAACAACAAAAAACTCTGTTTTTATGGTTTAAAAATGGTGGTTTGAGGCTATTTTGTGTTAAGGGATAGTCCACATTTCATGTTGATTAATTGTGAAGCCTTTTGTGCCATCTTTTAGCATACTCATATCAAACTTTTTGGCCCTCTAAACCACTGAAATTCATAGTTATTTCAGTGGCAAAAATCCTGTTTTGAAGTCCAAAATTGGAGGGGTTAGCCTCCCCTCCTTGTACTTTGTTTGCAAGCCTAGATAGCTTAACATGTGAGCATGATTTTCTAGCATTTTGTACCTCAATCTTAGCATGTTTTTGCTACTGTTTTGACTGGTTTTAGCTCTGTTTTGAGCTGGTTTGGCCCTTTGAGGCTTGTATTGTGTGGTTGTAGTGCAATTTTCTTCACTAGCTTAATGTTTTAGGCTTTTTAGCATGAATTACATGAGTTGTTTTCATATTTTAGTGTCTTTTTGCACTCCATTTTAGCACTGAAATCTTTGCAATGTCCCTTTATTCTTCACTCTTTTATTTGTTTTGAAAGTTGCTTTGAACCCCTTGTTGGCTTAAGTGTGGAATTGAGGCCCTCATGCCTAATGGTTTAATTCTTTCGGGAGTTCATTACCAACAGCATGAGGCCCCTTTCATGTTCAAGGTACTTGTGGTTTAAGCCCTCTTTCCATTAGAGGACACTCACCTTTTGGACTAATCAATTAAAGAATGGATTGGTAAGTAAAAATGTGTAAACAAAATGAACAAAGTAAAAAATGCAAGATAAGCATCTTTCATGTTGCATTGCATGTGTTCGGATCGGACGTTAATTCGAACACGAGAAAAATGAGACGTTTCATACTCAAAGTGATGAAACGTGCCACTTTTGTTAGTCACCATCACCCTTGATCATACATGATAGGGTTGTGGTTTTGATTAGGTCTTGTTTTGCACTCATTAAGCTTGTACAAGCTTGGTTGATGGCTTAAGAGCCAAAAGCTACACTCCTTTGAGCTTGTGTGATGATAAGGAGAGCAGCAGTACATACACTCCTTAAGAATACACTACTTTGCCTCTGTTTACCCTCTGTTGTAGTAAAAAAGAGAAGTTCAGGAAAGGAGTGGCCGATCGGCCACCAGTAGTGGCTGACCGGCCACTAGTAGCAGCCAACCGGCCACCAGTAGCCGACAGCCACCAGTGGTAGCCAACAACCACCATTGGTAGCCGACCAGCCAGAAATGAAATTTTACACAAGTGTGTCCCTGAGTTGGAGCAGAGATGTTCTAGAAGTTGGCAGCACTGTTGGTGTTCAAGCAAGTGCAAACAGAGGTGTCCGATGGCAAGGTGGTGGATTTTCGGGAGGAAACCAACCAAGCATGCATGCGTCCCTCGCCCTCGAGGCCATTTACTTGCTTTGTTTAATTAGTTAGTCTTAGCTAATTCATTCATACAAGTGTTGTAATTAATTAGCTTAATTTGGTTTGTAATATTTGATTAGCTAGAATAGTTTATTAATTGTGTTGTAATAGCTTAGCTTAATTAGCGTAGCTAGTTAGCTTAGCTCTTATTCATTCAGATCCTCCTTCGCAAGGGCCTAATGCTTTAATAAGTGTGCGTGCATGTGTGCATGTCTTCCAACCCCACGTCTTTCTCCCTTTTATTTATCCACTTTTAATGGTTAGTTCAGGGACATTTTCAATTAGCATTCCTTATGCTTGAATGTTTGCATCCATTCATTTTGTCTTGCATGCACCGAGTCTCGGCGCATCATTCAAACTGCATTGTCAATTTCAATACTTACTTGAATACGTGTTTCAAAGCAAGCTATCAAGTGTTGCAAATGCCATATTAGTGGCCGGGCCTATTAATTTCATATTGCATGTGTTGCATTAAGCATCTTGTATAGTTAGGATCATGCATATTTCTAACTAGTTTTTTGTTTTAGCTTGGAGTACTCCGTAAGTTTTACACTTTAGCATACTTGCATGAGTGTGATTGCCATATTGCCATGATTCACATGTTTGCCATGAGGCTATGTTCTTATGTGATAAATTGCATGAATGCCTTTGGATGGAGGCTTTGTTGTTTGAATTGGAACGATTCAACGAATGTGAGTTTTAAAGCCCACTTTGCTGTGGCAAATCATGTTTTAAGCCCACTTAAGGGTGAAAACTTCAAATCATTTTTGAAAACAAACATGACTTGATTTGTTCCAATTCTTGCAATTTAGTCTATACTTGCTTGTGTGCACCACATAGTAAAGTTAGCTAATAACCGGAATAAGAACACATTTGTTTGTAAAACAACATATCATGATTAGTAGAGGCCGATCTTTGATCGGGCGAGCGAGGGTGCTCATTTCATGACCTTCCTCCTTCGTACCTAAGTTCCCGAGCCGAGGCAACTTTGGTGATGATGGACACGTGGCCTTTGGCACAAGTCAGGGTTTCCTAAATTTCTCAAAAATAAAATATTTTGGTGGCAACTCTGTAATCTAGCAAAGGAGTCCAATTTTGGCATTACTTGATTGAAAATTGATTTTACAAAATGATTTGCCAGATTTGGACTCTTTGGTGGTTGTCAGTTTCACATTACGCTTGTGAGATTAGATTCAAAACCGTGGGAGTCTAAACTGTGAGGCCTTCTTTTCAAACCCTTTCCGAAATGGGAGGGCGCGGAAAAATGCGAGTCCACAGGCACTAGATTGAATTTTAACACGACTTACCATCCTCAGACTGACAGGCAGTCTGAGCGTACTATTCAGATCTTTGAGGATATGCTTCGGGGCTGTGTCCTTGACTTTAAAGGGTCGTAGGAGAGACACCTACCCTTAGTGGAGTTTGCCCACAATAATAGTTTCCAATCGAGTATTGGCATGGCACCATTTGAGGCCTTGTATGGTCAACCGTGTAGATCTCCTATGTGTTGGGCCGAGGTGGGTTATGTACCTTTTTTAGGTCCAGAGTTGGTTCAGGAAACGACGGAGAAAGTGGCACTTACCCGTAAGAGGTTGGTTACAGCCGTAGCCGTCAAAAGAGTTATACCGACCGTAGGAGGAGACCTTTGTCATTTGAGGTGGGTGATCATGTCTTTTTGAAAATATCACCTAGACGGGGCTTGATGAGATTTGGGAAGAGTGGGAAGTTATCCTCTCAGTTTATTGGTCCTTTTAAGATCCTTGAGCAGATTAGGGAGGTTACATATCGTTTAGCGTTGCCTCCACAACTTTTCAGAATGCATGACGTGTTTCATATTAGTATGCTTCGGAAATATGAGCTATATCCGTCACATGTGTTGGATTGGACCAACTTAGAGGTAGATGAGGATGCCTCGTACGAGGAGAGACTAGTGAGAGTCTTGGATAGGCGAGACCAAGTCTTGCGAGGCAAGACAATTCCCTTGGTCAAAGTATTGTGGAAACATCATGGGATTGAGGAAGCAACGTAGGAGTGTAAACTGGAAGTCCGAGCAAAATATTCGGACTTATTTATTGTTGTTTAAATCTATGTTGGAATTTTAGCTTTGTTTATGAACTATAAAAACATTGTATATGTTTTGGATTATGAAAGCATTGTAAAGGTTGAATGTGTTTCATAAATGCAAGTTTAATGTGAACATTGTGTATGTTTTAAATTAATGAGAACATTGTATATGTTGCTTAAGTTTTGAAAAAATTGTAAACTCGCCATAAACATTGAATATGTTTTGGAAAACATGAGATGTACGTGTTAAAATTAGCTAAATTTCAGAAGATGCCTATTAGTAATATATGTTAAGCTATATCGTGAATTTGTTCTCTTGTGAAAAGATTGTATGATCGGTGGGTGGGTCATGGTGATGAGAGTTGAATGGTAATCATTTTGAAAATGGGATAATCATGATTTTGAAACTTGCACTAAAATTTCGAGGACGAAATTCTTTAAGAGGGGGAGGTTATAGCGATCTCAGTTTTGCCCTGACCTCCTTTGTGTCCCGGACTTGGGTTCCGTGATTGAATATCGTATCATTGTCTTGTTATTCCCTTTTGACTCTTTGTATCTGAGTTTTGGATTATGTTGGGCGTGTTTGAAACATGTTGGTTGTTAGTTGGTCTAGAATGTTGTTGCCCAGATTTTGGCTTGTTTGCTCGAGCAAGGCTTCTTGCGCTTGAGCGAGAATTGAGAGTTCTCAGGTTTCCTTCCAGATGCAGCTTTTCTAGGGAGGGGGAAGTTCTTCGCTCGAGCAAGACTTCTTGCGCTCGAGCGAGCTTTGTGTTAGTTGTTCCTACACTCGAGCAAGGCTTCTTACGCTTGAGCGTGCGTCTACGTCTATGGCAGACCTGAACTTTGCATTCTGCGCTCGAGCGAGGTCACTTGTTGTGTCTTGTCGCTCGAGCGACAACTCCTTCGCTCGAGCGAGGACTGCATATATCAGTTTGCAGCAGGGGAGTTTTACATCACTTTTTGAATCTCTTTTTGTTAAAAACCCTAGATCGATTGTCTCTCTCTCTCTAAAAGTCCAACTTCTCTCTACAAATCCCTTAGAATCTAAGAGTTGCTACCCTAGTCCCTTTGTTAAAAAGGTAGAGTTTTGTGTAGGCTTCCATTTGATCTGAAAAAGGTGGAGTTTGGTCATCTTCAAAGTTTCTCCTTTTTTCTCCTTTGAGCTTCTACACTTGAGGTATGGATATTCTATTCTTTGATATGGGTTTTAACCTAGATATTTGTCATTTATATAAATGGAGGGATTGCGAGTGATTTGGGTAAAAGTTAAGGTTTGGGCTCTAAACTAAAGAGGGGTTTTCATGTTGATTTACAAAGTGACCTTAGGGGTTTGTGTGTGAGGTTCTTTATTGCTGAAATGGTGAGATTTGGACCTATAGGTTGATGTTTTGGAATAAGGGGAAAATTGCCCTAAGTTGAGTCAAAATAACTATTTGTGTAAATAATGAAATTGGTTTGGGAATTATGAAATTTGGGGAGTATGTGATTGAATGGTGCAGTTTGGTTTGATAAATCACACACTTATGAAAAACTTGATAATTTATCTGTTGATAGACTTGTTTATCTGTTTAGAAAATATCTGTTTTGGGCTATCGGTGGAGGATAGCTATGATTGTTGTAGAAACTGCATGAGAACTAGGTAAATTGGAACTAGTCATATGAATATTGTCATTGAATATGACGGATTGATGAAATTGTTGAATATGTGAATTTTGGTAGTCATTGTATATGACATGCTTTTAAATACATTGTATATGTGTCGTTGTTTTGGAGGAGATAAGGGATGTACTCCATTGTTTGGGAGGAGATAGGAGATGGACTCCATTGATAATTAAGTTGGCCAGAGTGTCCAGGGTGAAAGACCTGAAATTATACATATATGGGTGCCGATTCCCTCGAATGTGATTCCGTAAAATGGCAAGAAAATTGAAGTGTTGAATAATGTTTATTATTGAAGTGTTGATAAATGAGTTGTAGTCTCGTGTTGAATTGTTTAGATAACAATGAACTATGTCAATGAATTGATGTGGGTAAATGAATAGAAATGGGCTGAAATACGGATGTCGCTATTGTTTGGTCATGAAAAAGGTGTAAGTTGGTTTACTAGTATTGAACATTTATCTGATACTGATAGCTTAGTTAATTCTCATATATTGTTTAGCACATCTCTACTGGGTTTTGGCTCATCATACTTGGAAAACCATTTTCAGGTACAGGTGACATGCCACCTCTAAAGACATAGCTTGGGAGGCTTAGGGGATGAAGGCTGCACTTTTGTGATTTCGTTTTGTGTTGAATGTTTATTCTAGCCAAGAGCTTTACTTGTATAGAGACTAGACTCGTCTTTTGTTGTAACCAAGCGAAGTCTTGGAAAGATGTAAGCGCTTAGGACATTTATTTTGTTGTTCTCAATTAAAGATGTAAGCCCTCAAGATGAACGTTTATGAAAGTGTACAGCATGTGATATCTCTTGTAATATTAACTCTAATAACTGAAAATATAACATTTCTATTATGTATATAGATCTTGTGAATGATTGATTATATCATATTTTGAGGGTGTTACAAATTATATAACCAATCTAGTTTTTTTTTTTTTTTTTTTAAAGATTGAATTTGTGGGTAATTTGGGTGTAGTCTTACTTGAATTTATTATATTCCAATCAAGGTTAAACAACCAAGTTTGGATTGCAAATCTGACTTGAGGAATTCAAAAAAAATTGAACTAAAAATTTGTGGCAGGACCAAAAATAGGGTTGACATCTACAATTGTAAACCACAATTCCAAAAGAAAATGTTATTGTCAATTAAAATATGACTTAATATCGTCAGGTGCTGATTTATATATAATGGGGCTATATGCATTAATTAGTATATTAATTAGTGTATCAAATATATAATGAGTATATTAATTAGTATACCAATATATAATGAGATATTACTATTTTAAAATTATGATCCCATCTATTAAATAAATTATAAACATTTTAAAATTTTAAAATTATACCATATTATCCATTAATATATTAATTGATATACTAATTTATGGTGTTATTCTTATTTATTAGTTGGTTTTCTCCATTTCTCATATGAAACAGACACTAAAGAAGGCAACGGGACGGAAGTAATAAATTGGGGAGGTGATTGATATCTATATTTTATATTGGGAAAATGGATTTTTAATTGGGGAGGTGATTGATATCTATATTTTATATTCTGAAAATGGATTTTTAATTGGGGAGGTGATTGATAGAAAATGGATTTTTAATTTTCAAGTCTTTTAAGAACTCTAAAGTTTCTAATTTAAATTTTATAATTTTTAAAAATTAAAAAAACAATCTTCTATTGATTAGTTTTTATTTAAACAAAAATAAATAAATAAAAATTAATATTCCTTTATTTATGACTTTCAAATGAAAGGTATATCAAATCTAAAAAAAATAAAAAATTCTAATCCATTTCAAAATTCAAATTTGAGGGTCACTAAATATGGAAAGCAATCTATAAATTTAAATTTAAAATTGGCACGATATAAATTTAAAATTATAATGATCTATCTCATGATTTATAAGTTTAAAAATTATCATAATTAGGTCATAATTTTTGAATTTAGGAGCAATAAAAGTGAAATTGAGATTATTTCTATATTTTACAAAAGAATACTTTTAAGAAGAGATATTATGAGAGTTTCAAAACCTCATACAAAAGTTATATACTATTATAATTGAAAAATGTTGGCATCCTATTAAAACTTAAAGTTGCATTTTTTTTATATATATATTTTGTTTGTTTTTTTTGTTAATATGTGTCACAATATGATTGGTTTATAAATTAATTTTATATTCTTGAAATAAAATTTTAATATTCTTGAAATAAAATTTTAAATTAAGATTATTTCTTAAATTATATTAGGCCTCGTTTGGGAACAGGCTAATTTAGTAACTTAATATAAGAAAAATATTCATTCATTAATTTATGCATCTTTTATTAAATTGTAAAATAAAATTTTAAATTTAAATTCTTTTTTAAATTATGTTATTACAATTAGAATGAGATTAATATTCACATGTGTTATAATATTACTAGACTAAAGATAATATATTGTTAAATACATGTATTCAAATTTTAATCACTATTGAAAGTTTATATTTATATTTTTTATCATTTTAGGTTTTAAATTTTATAAACAAAAAATTATGTCCTTCTAAACTACAAGGACTTAAAAAATAAATTTTTTAATACAAATATTTCTTTTAACAAAACACAAAAATATTTAGAAAATGAATAACTTTTTTAACAATTGCCAAACATAATAAATTCTATTATTATTATTATTTTATCTCAATTGTCAATTAAACAAATTAAAATAAAATAAATAAATATATACTATGTATGCATTATACAATTACGTATATTTATTTATGGTAAAAAAAAATTGCAGTTATGATTTAATTAAATGGGATTATGGAAACAAAGATGTTCCTAATTTGGCCGTTATTATTTTTTATTTATTTATTTATTTATTTATTAATGTATGCGTCACTACAAGAAAGGTGAGATTTAATGGCGTTTATTTAATAACGGTTTTTAAGTGCCATCTTTTTTAATATTTAAAGACGTTTGATAAATGTCATATTTTTTAAAAGAATAATGTTAGGGATTATGAAAAATATATTATGATATTCATCATGAAGATTTTTTATCCCTTAATTAGTGTGCGATGTTTTATTATATGGATAATCCAAATGTGAAAAATCTTTCATGATCATCTTCATAATATTTTTTTCATAATCCGTAACATTATTATTTTTAAAAAACAAAACAGTACCGTTTTGATACAAGAAGGCGTTTAAAAACGCCTTTGAATGTCTCAACTCTCTCTCTCTCTCTCTCTCTCTCTCTCTCTCTTCAAATGTCTTATTTTGAGTTTGAGGACCCAAAACATTCCCTTACTCTCTCACTCACTCTCTGGGTCTCGCTCTCTCTCTTAACCCTCTCTAAGCCCTGATTTCTCTTAACCGATCGAATCAACCTTCTTCAGCCCCGTTTGATACAATCTCAAAGCGATTGGTGATTTATCTCAGATCCAATCTCAGAGCGATTGGTGATTCATCTCAGATCCAATCTCAGAGCAATTGGCGATTTCGATTTTGAGATTTCGAAGCTCCACCGCCTCCACCACCTGCACCGGCGAGGGGAGTGAGCACCATCGTCTACTAAGGTGAGCACCACTGTCTCTCTCTCTCTCTCTCTCTCTCTCTCAAGCTCTTCCTTCCCATTGAGTTTGGTCAGATAACAAAAGATCTCGACATTTTGATTGAACGTACAGAGAAGTTTCCCATGGTTACGAAAGATCTGTATGTGTTTTCTTTCCTGAAATTTATTTTGATGGAAAATGGATCTAGAAAAAATCGGTGAGTTTCTTGCATTTCAAGTTGATGACGTTGAGAGTTTGAGAGAGAGAGAGAGAGGGTGGGATATAGAGATGACTCCTTCTTCCTGATTTCCATTAGAGCTTTGCCGATGCATTGATTGAAGCCTCGATCATCATCATTTTTACATTTATTGGTAATTATTCCCAAAATATTTAAAAATAATAATTTATTTTCTATTTTGTTAGTGTTGTGTTTGGGTTTAGAATCAGTGTTTTGAAGGAGTTTTTAGAAAACCAAAAAAAAAAAAAAAAAAAAACCTGATAAATCTAGTTGTAGTGATAGACATATTTTCTTCTAAAAAACTTTATGGAAACCAGTTTGAGACTTGGAAATGGTTTCATCAAGAAATACTGCTACTACTACTAATAGTAGTGGTATCGTTTATCTACTTCTTTCCTTTTTCTTGTTGAAGTTGGCTTCTGTTTTTCTTCTAAGGTGTGTAATTGGGCTGTGTTGTGATGTTTCATGAGCTTGGTGGATACTCTAATGAAAAGTTGAAGTTATTTCCCTTATCTCTTTAAAATTATATGCAGGTGTATGTAGTCTATATGGGAGTAGGGATGGTCATGACCCAGATGAAATTTTGTTGCAAAACCACCAAATGATTGCTGCTATTCATAAAGGAAGGTCACCCCAGTCCCTTCTTGAATTGAAAATCAATGTTTTCACACTTAAATTTTGTTGCTCTTGCATTCCTCCTCTTTATCTTCAAATGGCTTTGTTGAATGCTAGATTAATTTATTAGATGATATCAAATAGTATTGGCTGATATACTCTTACCCCAACTTTAATACGCCCTTATCTGATCCACATTAAATTCTAGTAATTTTCAAGGTTGAAATACAAATTGGTGTTAGTGGGTAATATTGGTTGTGTTGATCGCATTGTGTTCTATCGATGACTATGTTGTGATACAGTGTTGAACAAGCCAGAGCATCTCATATATACAGCCACAGACATGGTTTCAGAGGCTTTGCAGCCAAGATGGACCAAGCTTACCAACTAGCCGGTACATATTGATGAAACTAGTACTATAACAATTTCTCATCATTTGATTAATTCATATCCATGACTCTCAAATTGTTTTTGTATTGAAAAAATGGAAACAGAAATACCGGGAGTGGTGGCGGTGTTTAGGAATAACAAGTATCATGTTATTACAATTACTGGGCACTTAAGGTTGGGTATCATGTTATGGTCATATGCACCGCCTCTTAATTTGATGAAATATCAACAGAATCCCGACATGCTGCCACTTCTTTTTTTTCGCAATGGATTTCTCTTTTACTGGTTTAAAGATAAAATATGAACATTTGATGGAATAACAACTAGGGTTGATAGGTTATGCCACGAGACAAAAGTTCTATTGATTGTCAACTAGGAATAACAAGTATGGTTAGTAAAAAAATTTGAGACAAAAGTTCTATTGATTGTTGGTGGAAAGGTCATGCTATGATGTGATGATAGTTTTTTTGAGTTTTTGTTTTGTTTCTTTACTATGTATTTTTTTGTGGAATTTTTTCCCTTGCTTTTTATTCGTAGGATTATGATTCCTCTTATATTGAATTGAGTTGGGTTGTCATGTGAATTTACTTGGATTTGTAGGATGGCAAGCTGGTGCAGGAAATGTGTATATTTAAAACCAAAATTGGAAAATTTGGCAGCAGATTACTATCCGAGGTTAGATTGAATTTCTGTTTATAACCATCTGAGATCTAATTTTATTGTGCTGGTTATCAAAAGCTTGTGTGAGCTTTATGCAAGAAAGCCTGTTATTACTTGCCTTTTGAGTCTTTTTATTTAAGTAGTTGTAATGTATCAGTACTTTACCTGTAGGGGTGATGAAAAGGTAGTTTATCTCTAGAACTGCCACGTGCATTCTTTCTCTTGGTGTATTCAATTCGCCCATTAAGATTTTGATGTATAGCATTAAAAATTTTCAAATCTCACTTGGTGTGAATAATGTTCCACACAAATTTGTGGTTCATGCAGGAATCACTGTAAATCACTCAACTTTACGAATAATTTACATGCAATTGGTTTTTGTTTGCCTCATTATTTCATGTTATTACCTGCGCTTATTTGTGTTAGGAAATAGAAATAGATAAGCTATTATTCTCTTCTGTGGTGCATATTGAGTATTAATAACAAATTGTTCTCTTCTGAGGTAGCAAGCTCCACTGTCTCTCTCTCTCTAGATCTCTCTCTCGCTCTCGCTCTCTCGCTCTCTTTAGATCTATGAAATCAGTATTTTAAGGCATTCTTACTTGATCCTCATTTGCAGAGATGCAGTGATTCAAAGATTCAATGAATCAATATTTCGAAGCTCCATCACCACCACCATCTGCACCGGCGATTTCAATTTCACTAAGGTGAGCTCCACTCTCTCTCTCTTTCTCTCTCAAATTACTAAATTTTTTTTGTGGCTTCTCTTCTAATGATCTGAATCTTGTTTTTATTTTTTCATAGTCAAGTTCAAGCTCCTTCCCCTGTCCAAGCCCAAGACGCTAAGAAGAAAGGCTATAAGTTGTTTGGCTTCACTTCTGAATTCGATTTTTTTTTTTTTTTGGTCATGTTTAGTTTTTTAAGTGTTTTGCGGTGCAATAGAATCTTGTTTAGAGGTTACACTGATTAGGAATGGCAACGGGGCGGGGCGAGGCCGAGGATCACCCTCCCCGTCCCTGATCCCCGAAGCTACAAACTTCCCCGTCCCCAGCCCCGATCCCCGGCGGAGAACCCCTCACCCCCTTCCCCGGCCCCGCCCCCAACGGGGATCTGGTTTCCCCGAGCCCGGAAAAGCCCTGTAACTCTATCTCTCTCTCTCTCTCTGTTTAGGTTTCTCTCCAATAACAAATCATCGATCAACAACATCATCGATCATCAACATCATTTTCATCAACAAAAATATATATATATATATATATATATATATAAATAGAGACAGATCTGGCGGTCGGGATCTTCTCCGATCTGCCGTGGCAGAGGGAGAAGGAGGCGAAAGGCGACGACGGAAAAGGAGGAGCCGACGGAGGACGAGGCCTGGCGGAAGAGGAGTCGGCGGAGGCTGAGGCCACGAGAGGCGACGGAGGAGGAGGCGGCAGTGGCCTGGAGGAGGAAGAGGCGGTGGTGGCCTGGAGGAGCCAACTGCGTCTGTGTGGAGAGAAGAGAGAGTGAGAGAAGAGAAGAGAGAGAGAGTGTGTAAGAGACCAGTGTAAGCCGACTGCGTCTCTGTCTCTCAGACCACCATCCTAAACATATATATATATATATATAATATATAATATTTAAAGAGATAAGGCTGGTGTTCAATACCATATATATATAATATTTAAAGAGATAAGGCTGCTGTTGAATACCATATATATATATATAATATTTAATCGGGGCTAACCGGGGCAGGCGACGGGGCCGGGGCCAGGGATGAAATGTGTATCACCGTCCCTGGCCCGAATGTCACCAGGGATTTATTTTTGAATACCATCCCCGGCCTGTCAAGAGTATTTTTCGGGAAAAAACCACTCTTATCGGGGACGGGGGGGTCGGGTCCCTGTCGGGCCGGGTTTAAATTGCCATCCCTAACACTGATCAAATGGTGGAGGATGCAAATGTTGTTATATTGACTTTTGGTTCTTATCGACTTGGTAAACATATTTATGTTAGCTTTTGTCTCTTTGGGGTGTGACTTTTTTTTTTTTTTTTTTAAAGTAATTTTTTGGCTATCTGAGATTGCTATACAGACTGAGTAGAGGTCACATGAACTGCCTTGCAAGGTTAAGGTTGAGAATTTTCAATTCGGTGCATATGCAGGATTTAGATGTTAGAGTTTGGAAACAAATGTTCTGACTGTTTTGTCTCTGTTCTTCAATTCAACATTCCACTGTAGGCATGGGATGGCTTATCTATCCAATAAGGTGTAAGTTATTCTTGATTTTGGGCAAACCGTTATTATGTCTTGATACCAAACTCTTCTCGGTACAAGTTTGTATTAGACATAATAATATCAACGCTTATTGAAGCCATGAGGTGCCATTTATATTATGTGTCCATAACTTAAAATTTACTATTTACACATTTTTCTTTCTTCTTCCTTACTGGTATTGCTATGCTATATGCTAGGGGACATAGCATAGCAATGCCAACCTTGGAATAAAAACATAAATAAAATAAAAAAGAAAAATAAGTAAAGGAAATTAGGAAAGCGTATTTTGACAACACAACTTCAAGTATGAAATAGCGTTTTCAAAATATAGTTTTGAAGAGTTTTACAATAAGTTAATTGAGTTTTGCAATAAGTATGAAAATACATTTATGGTTTTATGATAACTGTTAACTTCTATTGAGCTGTGAAATTACTTTCCAATTCCAATTTCATTATGGTATTCTAGCAGCTTTAACTTCACAGCTTAATTCCAACGAACAGTCTCCAGCAAGAAAAGGTTAGTTTTGTTCTTCACTTCACAGCTTTACTCGCTTGAAATCGGTTGTTTTTGAGTCCTTGAAATGTCTTTTGCTCTTTGCACTTGTTTGTGGTTTGTTAACTGAAATCGAAACTGCGAATTTTTGTGTTTAGTTGTTAAAATTTCAGCTTAATTTGTTGGGATCTGGTATAGATACTATTGTCGTACTCAAGATACTGTAATAGCGGCTCTGATAATTCTAGCTTGAAATTAGGCTTTGAGTATGTAGAAAAACCGGTACGATGGAGTTGTCGGAGTGGAAATTATAGATCAAATTGAGAAAATTGGGCTTGGAAGTATTCAAATTTTTTATTTTTTGTTTGTTTGTTTGTTTGTTTGTTTGTTTTTGGAGCTCTATTTGTTTAACATTTACTATACAATACTTCTGCTTTTAATATTTAATGGCTCAATGCACTATTGATTGTGATATACGAATATAGATTTCATATCAGACCCTTGTTCTGTATAAGAGTGGAGAGAAGCAAAGATATAATAGATTTTACACAAGATATAATTGTTATTCTAGTCTTAGGCTCTTAAGGGTGAAAAGAGATAAATTAATACTGAGTGAAGTCTATAAATTGAATAGAATGTTTTGTGGGATGTAATAGGTACTAATATAAATTGCAGCATGAAAAGAGAAAAAATAAAGTATGTTTAGAACATGTACGTAACACATTTGTTATAATTTCATCCAAAAAGCTCTTCCATGCCCTTGCTTTATGGAGAAATCTACACAACTTTGATATTGTGCATTAGAGTAGATTTTTTGTTATGCCACGTCATGGCGACAATGCTACATTCTGAGCCCAAGCGCTTGTATTCTTGGTGGGGGGACAGTCACAATAGCCCAAAGAATTCAAAATGGCTTCAGCAAAATCTTAAACGTGTTTGTTTTGTCACTTAATTTTTGTTTGTTTCTGGTTTTTAAGGATTGATGTCTTTTGCTTGCAATTAATATTTCCGTGTTTGACCTTTTCCTTTCTTTATGTTGTTTATTATTTTAAAGAATCATGAAATTATAAGATAATAGAAAGCAGAGGTAGAACTCCATATTATCAAGTGAGTGAACTTACTCCAAGGGCTTTGGTCCGATAATTACTGATATATGTGGGACGAGAGGACTACATGTACTTGGGGGATTAGTTGGGGAGAAGCCCCGAACACCCTTGTGAGCAAAAAAAAAAAGATGGGACCTGCCAAAAAAAAATAAAAAAATAAAGCCCAAGTATGGAATTTCTTGATGGTCATTATTTGGATTTCCATTGCTTCCATTAGATATGAAACCATTTTTGTTGTGTTAAATAATAATTTAGTACATAAATAATGGTTACCACTTTTTGACATTGGCTTTGGGTTGAACTTCATACAGCAATGGAGAGGGAGTTAGTTCAGAAACATATGTTGAAGTTAAGACTTTCAAAGGATTTTAAAAAATGATGAAATTTGATGCTATAGTTTTCCAATCCAAATGTTGTTTATGATTTTTGGTTAATATAATATTCATAATTTGTACAATTAAAATATATAATTTTAAGTAAACTAAAATTGTTTATAAAATTGTTGTTCATATTAAATAAGAAAGGTAAAATTGGAATAAAATTCACCATTATGGAGAATTGAACTTTTGGGCAACATTTTATAAAAAATAGGACTTAGTTGTTGAAAATAAAATTTGATAGGAGTCAATAGTAATCTTGAGAGCAAAATAGGACTTATTGATAATTTTTTCAAAAAAAAAAATTGATTCGTGGGGTTGCATTTCTTGAATCAAAATAGCCCTAGCAAGTAAGGATACCATTGTGCCAACTGCTCAACTTTGAGTAGAGTTGATTAAACTCAATTAGCATACAGGTAATATAAGATGTAGGTTTTGTCACGACCCAAACCCGGCCCTATGGGTTTAGCACCGTAACCGGCCAGTAATCCGAGATTACCGAAGGCCTGCAGAACAGTAGAACAGTAAAACAGAGTACAAGGCCTGGCGGAAGCCAAAACAGTAAATAAACAATGTCCAATGAGCTGTGACGGTCTGTATGCAAAAAGACTTTCCATACATATAAACATAATCAGTACAGAGCAGTATGCACACTATATACAATCATTTAGACTAGGGACTCAGCCCTTTACATAACAGTGCAGTAAACATTCAGTCTATACAGAACAGTAAGACAGTACAGAAGGGGGAGTCCTAAAACACCCCTAAGCCTTAGCAGGATAGGCTCAGAACCTCGCAGTGAGGCACATAGGCTGGCTTGACAAAACTGGAGTAACCCTGACGCTCCTAGCCGCGGCCTAGTGCCTGAACACCTACATATATATATGAGCAGTGAGCTAAAGCCCAGTGCATACAGACCGTCACAGCTCATTGGACATTGTTTATTTACTGTTTTGGCTTCTGCCAGGCCCTGTACTCTGTTTTACTGTTCTACTGTTCTGCAGGCCTTCGGTAATCTCGGATTACTGGCCGGTTACGGTGCTAAACCCATAGGGCCGGGTTTGGGTCGTGACAACTAATCATTTGTGAACATATCTTTACACAATCGTTACTCACAGAGTTTGGGCTACAGTATGCTAGAGCGTGCCTCTCCAGTCGCCAACCCTACACAGTTAACAGATTGAACACACTAAGCTACACAGCTGGGAAAGATAATAACTTAATCCCTAATTTGCCTCGGTGTGTTCTACATCTATATCCTCAACAAGATGCCTTAAACTAGGCCTAAGAATGCCTAGAATGGGATGAGGATGCAAAGATGCACTTTTAAAAGCATTTTCAGATTTTCAGAAAACAGAGGTCACGCTCGAGCGTAGATAACTCCGCTCGAGCGGACATGCAGACAAAGGTACCCGCTCGAGCGTATAATTACCCGCTCGAGCGTTCTGCAAAAACAGTCAAAAGTGCTGAATGGGTGGAATCTTCGCTCGATGGACGCTCGACGCCCGCTCGAGCGCCCAATCCTCCGCTCGAACGTACTGTAAAACAGTGCAGAGATACTGGATGCTCGGATTCCACGCTCGAGCGCCAATTTCCCCGCTCGAGCGGAAGTGCAAGATCTGGGAATTCCAGATTGCACCTCCAAGCCAAAACCAGGTTTAAATGCATCAAAACCGATCCTCTTGGGCTGAATTTCCAGAAAACACTTGTAAACATATAGAATGACATGGTTCAAAGCTCGATTTTAAGAAATCAAAGCCCAAGGGTGTTTAATTCAAACTCAATTTCAAACCATTTTCATGAACATGGAGAACATGCAAACATGCATGAATTCAAACCAATTCGAAGCTTCAATTTCATGCTCCAGTGAGCCAAATCTTTCAAAAACATGATAAGTTCATGGTCTTTTGTAAAAATATGAGCATGCATGTACAATTTTATGAAAGACAACTTCAAAACTTCAAAATAAAGGCATGCATGCATGAGCTAGGCCCCAATTCGACATATATGGACCAATTCAAGGCTCAAATCACTAGAGGCTCAAGAACTAAGCATGAACAAGTTCAAATACATTAATAGAAGGTTAAATTCTCATACCTAAGTCTTGAATTAGAAGACTAGGAAGCTCAATTATGCAAATTTATACTTCAATCCCTTCAATTTCCAAGCAAATCTACAAATGAACTCAATTCTCACTCTCACTCTCTCTAAAGTCGGCAAGAACAATGAAAATGGCTGAGGAAATGTTTGTTGCAATGAACCAAGGCTTCAAAAAGGTTCACAAAGTGGCCCACTCACAATGGCAAGGTTGTAATTAAGCCTAACTCTTTAATTAGCTTAGTTTAATCTAATTTAATCACACTAAATCAGATTTCAGATAAATACACCATAAAATCACATTAATTATGAGGATTATAAAACATCAATCAATTCCCGGTTCGGCCGCCGATAAGGCCTTCACTTAGCAGTTTCAACAAAAAAACGTGAACCGATCAAATAATCAATCAAACAGATAGAATACAAATTAACACACACACTCAATCAATTCAGTTGCAGATTTCAGTCAGTCAGTTCAATACTTTAATCAGTTCAATTATCAGTCATAATCAGTTCAGTTTAACGGTAATCAATGTTTATCAGTAAGCAGTGGTGAGGGTTATTACAGGTTTGCAATTGAATCTCGTGATCTTATGTGTGAGTGAACTTTGTTAGAGTTCCTTGACCTAGAAGGTAATACCTAAGTTGCATACTTGGAGATGATATTTCTCTTCTAGAACCACGATTATGTGGTTCAAACCAAGAATCGAGTTTTAGAAACATGTTTTTGCGGAGTAACTCATAATACTGTTTACCCCAAGGCATTGGCATTACTGTTATGGTTTCAAATTTTAACCTTTTCCCCATGCAAATATGATTCTTGATAATGCTTCCTTTCTCAATTCTTAGTTTCCATTTATTCCTAGACTGAGATGTATCTCATTTTCAAGCTAAGAAAGAGCTGACAATGCTAGTGTCAAGTTGAAGTCTTATTCGCTGCTTTTTCTATTTTTCAAGTTTTCTGGTATGGCTTCCATGTTATAGGTTCCCACCTAAGGTTTTGCAGCCTATATGGAATTCTTGATTTTCTTTTGATAAATTATTCTGGTCTTGGTCATGACAATTAGCGGTTGTTTGGTTATGGGTTAGCATTAACATGTCCTCGAATGTTATCTTTTCCTACTTTCTATACTATTATTACTACCTTGTTACAAAGTTGAAATCAGCATGAATGACACTCTTCTTCCAAGAAGTCTAGTAAGTTGCTTCTTGTGTTTCATATCATTTCCTACTAGTTTGTATGTTTTTTCATATGACGCTTTGTATTCATTAATGATAGAGTACGTAGATCACCTCAGTGCGTTATAAGAAAATTGATCTAATGGTCATTTGATCTGGTCCCAATGCTTCCCCTGTTTTAATAATAATAAATGCATTTCAGCCTATTTGAAATCGTATTTTAAGTGTCCCAAATATTTGATGGCCTGTTTTAAATCTTTTTTTTAGGCCATAATATTAACTCTTCCACGTGGTTTTCCGAACAGATATGGATGCCAAAGTCAAAGCAATGATCAAGCTCATTGACGAAGATGCAGATTCCTTTGCAAGAAGGGCAGAAATGTACTACAAAAAACGGCCCGAGCTCATGAAACTGGTTAAGGAGTTCTACCGAGCGTATCGTGCCTTGGCGGAAAGGTATGATCATACAACGGGGGAGCTCCGCTAGGCTGATCGAACTATGGCAGAAGCATTTCCTAACCAAGTCCCGTATGTACTGTTTGGTAATTCACCTTCAGGATCTTCAACACATGAACGTGAACCTCACACGCCTGAAATGCCACATCGGTATAAGCATTGCTTGGAGAAAATATCTAAGCTGGAGAGTGAACTCTCTTCTGCTCAAGAGGAAATCAGATGCCTTAACAGGGTGGTTCTGATCGAGAGTGCAAAGCTCAAGAGTGCTGAAGAAAAGTGTGTTCTATTGCGGACATCAAATCAATCCCTGCAGTTAAAGGCGGAAAATCTAGTGAAGAAGATAGCAATGAAAGATCAACAACTTTACGAGAAGCACGAGGAGTTAAAAAAGCTTCGGGCTTGTGTACAAGATGAGCAATTGCGTTTCATGCAAGTTAAAGACATTCTCCAAACTTTGTAGAATTTGCACTCTTAATCTCAACAGGAGCAAAACGCTTTAGCATTGGAACTTAAAAATGGGCTTCAAATGTTGAAGGACTTGAAAATATGCAAACATGATTTGGAGGAAGAAATTCGGCAAGTTAAGGATGAGAATAGGAACGTGAATGAGCTAAATTCATCATTCGCTATTTCAGTGGAGAATCTGCAAAGTGAAATCCTTAAAAATTGAGGGAGATGAAGGAAAGACTCAAGGAGGAGGTTGGACTACAAATGAGTCAAACTAATTCCCTCCAGGAAAAGATTTCTCGTCATGAAAAAAAAAAAGGAAATTTCTTTCTTCACTGAAATGGCAAATGATGAATTCAGCTCATTCACGTTCCTATTCTCATCCTCAACTTGTCGAATTTCTTCCACCAAATCATGTTTGCATATTTCCAAGTCCTTCAACATTTGAAGCCCATTTTTAAGTTCTAATGCCAGAGTGTTTGCTCCTGTTGAGATTGAGAGTGCAAATTTTGCAAAGTTTGGAGAGTGGCTTCAACTTGGACGAAACGCAATTGCTCATCTTCCAACTCCTCGTGCTTCTCAGAAAGTTGTTGATCTTTCTTTGCTATCTTCGTCACTAGATTTTCCACCTCTAACCACAGGGATTGATTTGATGTCTCCAACATAACACATTTTTCTTCAACACTCTTGAGCTTTGAAGTCTCGATCAGAACCACACTATTAAGGCATCTGATTTCCTCTTGAGCACAAGAGAGTTCACTCTCCAGCTTAGATATTTTCTCCAAGCAATGCTTATACCGATGTGGCATTTCAGACATGTGAGGTTCACGTTCATGTGCTGAAGATCCTAAAGGTGAATTACCAAACAGTACATACGGGACTTGGTCAGGAAAGACTTCTGCCATAGTTCGATCAGCCTGGTGGAGCTCCCCCGTTGTAAGATCATACCTTTCCGCCAAGGCACGATACGCTCGATAGAACTCCTTAACCAGTTTCATGAGCTTGGGCCATTTTTTGTAGTACATTTCTGCCCTTCTTGCAAAGGAATCTGCATCTTCGTCAATGAGCTTGATCATTGTTTTGACTTTGGCATCCATATCTGTTTGGAAAACCACGTGGAAGAGTTAATATTATGGCCTAAAAAAAAAAGCATTAAAACAGGCCATCAAATATTTGGGACACTTAAAATAAACAGGTTGAAATGCATTTATTATTATTAAAACGGGGAAAGCATTGAGACCAATTATGATTGGAACTTTTATGACTGTTAAAAACTAAAGATAGATGGATCAAATGACCATTAGATCAATTTTCTTATAACGCACTGAGGTGATCTACGTACTCTATCATTAATGAATGCAAACCATCATATGAAAAAACATACAAACTAGTTGGAAATTATATAAAATACAAGAAGCAACTTACTAGACTTCTTGGAAGAAGAGTGTCATTCATGTTGATTTTAACTTTGTAACAAGGTAGCAATAATAGTATAGAAAGTAGGAAAAGATAACATTCGAGGACAAGTTAATACTAACCCATAAACCAAACAACTGCTAATTGTCATGGACCAAGACTAGAATAATTTATCAAAAGAAAATCAAGAATTCCATACAGATTGCAAAACCTTAGGTGGGAACATATAGCGTGGACACCATACCAGAAAATTGAAAAAAGTAGCGAATAAGACTTCAACTTGACACTAGCATTGTCAGCTCTTTCTCAGCTTGAAAATGAGATACATCCCAATTTGAAAATAAATGGAAATTAAGAATTGAGGAAGGAAGCACTATCAAGAATCATATTTGCATGGGAAAAAGGTTAAAATTTGAAACCATAATAGTAATGCCAATGCCTTGGGTTAAACTGTATTATGAGTTACTCCACAAAAACATGGTTCTAAAACTCGATTCTTGGTTTGAACTGCATAATCATGGTTCTAGAAGAGAAATATCACATGTAAGTATGTAACTTAGGTATTACCTTCTAGGTCAAGGAACCCTAACAAAGTTCACTCACACATAAGACCACAAGATTCAATTACAAACCTACATCTTATATTACTTGTATGATAATTAAGTTTAATCAACTCTACTCAAAGTTGAGTAGTTGGCACAATGGTATCCTTACTTGCTAGGGCTATTTTGATTCAATAAATGCAACCCCACGAATCAAATGTTTTTCTTGAAAAAATTATCAATAAGTCTTATTTTGCTCTCAAGATTACTACTGACTCCTATCAAATTTTATTTTGAACAACTAAGTCCTATTTTTTATAAAAAGTTGCCCAAAAGTTCAATTCTCCATATTGGTGAATTTTATCCTAATTTTACCTTTCTCATTTAATATGAACAACAATTTTAGTTTACTTAAAATTATATATTTTAATTGTACAAATTATGAATATTATATTAACCAAAAATCATAAACAACATTTGGATTGGAAAAACTATAGCATCAAATTTCATCATTTTCTAAATCCTCCAAAAGTCTTAACTTCAACATATGTTTCTGAACTAACTCCCTCTCCATTGCTGTATGAAGTTCAACCCAAAGCCAATGTCAAAAAGTGTTAGCTGTTATTTATATACTAAGTTATTATTTAACACAACAAAAATGGTTCCATATCTAATGGGAATCCAAATAATGACCATCAAGAAATTCCAACTTGGGCTTTCTTTTTCTTTTTCTCTTTTTTGGCAAGTCCTATCCCCTTTTTTTTTTTTTTTTTACTCACAAGGGTGTCCGGGGCTTCTCCCCAACTAATCCCCTGAGTACATTGAGTGCTCTCGTCCCACATATATCAGTAATTACTGGACCAAAGCCCTAGGAGTAAGTTCCCTCACTTGATAATATGGAGTTCTGCCTTTGCTTTCTACTATCTTATAATTTCATGATTCTTTAAAATAATAAACAACATAAAAAAAGAAAAAGGACAAATACAGAAATATTAATTGTAAGCAAAAGACATCAATCCTTAAAAACTAGAAACCAACAAAAATTAAGTGACAAAACAAACACCTTTAAGATTTTCCTGAAGCCATTTTGAATTCTTTGGGCTATTGTGACTGTCCCACCACCAAGAATACAAGCGCCTGGACTCAAAATGCAGCACTGTCACCATAAAAATAGGACTGGTTCAAACGAGGAGGAAAATGTGAATCGGCTCCAACTTCAATGGCCTCCAAATCAAAGGATGAAGAAATATCAACATTTTGTGGTATTTTATAAATTTACAAAGAATAAAATAAGGTTAAAAAAAATGAGCATCAATATCACAAATATTTGGAGTGCATACCTTGATCTCCTCAATCCCAGAACAATACAGCATGAAAACTACCTAATCAACAATACCCACAACAACGATCAGTACAAATGTTGAAAGGATTCAACAGGAAGACACCTGGTAAAATAAAGCAAAAACCAAATCCAAACACTCTATCTTCTCTCTCTCTCTCTCTCTCTCTCTCTCTCTCTCTCTGTGTATCTCAATGGCTTAATAAATATAAATTGCAATTTTTATTCGCCAAGTTGGTACTATAATGCATGCATTAATAAATAAATAAATAATAACGGCCAAATTAGGAACATCCTCGTTTCCATAATCCCATTTAATTAAATCATAACTGCAATTTTTTTTACCATAAATAAATATACTTAACTGTATAATGTATACATAGTATCCATTATGTTTAGCAATTGTTAAAAAAGTCATTCATTTTCTAAATATTTTTGTATTTTGTTTTAAAAAAAATATTTGTATTAAAAAATTTATTTTGTATGTCCTTGTAGTTTAAAAGGACATAATTTTTTGTTTATAAAATTCAAAACCAAAAATGATAAAAACTAAAAATATAAACTTTTAATAGTGTTTAATAATTTGAATATGTGTATTTAATAATATATTATGTTTAGTCTAATAATATTATAACACATGTGAATATTGATCTCATTCTAATTGTAATAAAATAATTTTAAAAAAAAATTAAATTTAAAATTTTATTTTATAATTTAATAAAAGATACATAAATTAATGAATGAATATTAATCTTATTCTATTAATATGAATGAATGAATGAATATTTTTCTTCTTCTTTATTTCGGATTGCTGATAGAAAATCCAGTTCAAAGATTAGGTGCAACAGGGGCCAGAGAGGTAAAAGTAATTTTCTACATTTAATTGAGGCTTATTTGCAAGTGATGAGGGCAATAGAAACTAAGCAAGGCTGTAAGTTAATTTTTGTAGGTAAAGCTGTTGTTCAAATTGCGAAATTAAATAAATAGATTCACGAATAAATTAATATATATATATATATATATATACCAAGAACACATGCTAAGAATTACAACTAAATTACAACATAAATACACAATACAATAAAATGGAAAAGAAAGCAAACCAAAGCCTGTACGGTAGCAGTTTCCTTAAAACAGATTTCGCAACCTCACGGGTCGAGTGCTTGAGGAATTCCGGCATCTGTCTCCCAGGATATGACAGTCAAAAACCAGCTACGGCAAAAGCACTATCTATCTAGGTTAGCGAACAAACCATGGCAGCACTCTCTCACTATAGAAGCTTTCTAGCAAACTGACTTGTAAAAAGGAAGCAAAAATTTCTGTGTTTGAGACTTGACAGGAGGGTCTCAATTTATACATATATAGGGGAGAAAGGAGAAGCCTCCAACCTTTATGGCTAGTCACTAATGCACCATTAACCTCTGCAATAAAGTCAGGAGTTACAAAACCCATTAATGCATTATTAAACTCTGCAATAAAGGCAGAAGTTACAAACCCCATTAACTCTTTCATGAAGCTAACTTCATGGGGCAATTTCTCATTCAATTCTCAATGGTTTTTGACCATTCTATTTGTGGTGTAAAGATCTCATTGCAAAGTATCTATACCCACTTGGACCCAACACAATAGACAATTGGGACCCACTTTAATATTTAATTAAAGTCACCAAAAATCCATTTTTTCCAACAATCCTCCACATGAATAAAAATTGACCGAATGACTCAACAAACGGACATTGTTCAACAATAAAGATTTGGAGAGAGTTCAACGGACTAACCCCGACATCAAAGAAGGTAGCTTTTGGCTTTGAACCTCTCCCAGTGAAAACCTATCGAGTTTACTGGCTGATCAGTGAATATGACATCTTGAACTGCTTTGCCGTTTATGTAAACTGAGACAATAGATCTCACACGGGAATTACTCCTACCACCATTCTGTTCTCACTGGTGTGCTCTATATGGCCCTGGGCACTAGCCTGGTTCTGCGAGTGGTTTCAAAGAATCTTGGCTTGCCCAATTCTTCTAGAAGCGGCCCCACTTCACACTCACATAGGTGACTCTACTTGAGTTTCCTGCTATACTCAGCTCAACAGCTTAACACACTAGAGTCATTAAAAGCTCAGCTTAACCTCTACACTTGCAGGTATCACTAATAGAAGGAATGGCTGGAGGTTTAACCTCCTCAGTGACATACCACCGTTACACGCAATTAGGTTGTCCCATTGAACCTAGATCTTGGGATCTCCAGTCAACTAGGTTGGGTTTTCTGTTCCGGTAACATTACTAAAGGCCTTAACCCCATTCCTCTTGATGACGTTTCTACTAACTCTCGAGTTAACCCTTTGGTTAGCGAATCCGCAACGTTGTCCTTAGACTTTACATAGTCTAGAGAGACAATTCCATTAAAGAGTAGTTGTCGTATGGAATTATGTCTACGACGGATATGTCTAGACTTTCCATTATACATATGACTCTGTGCCCGTCCAATCGCCGATTAGCTATCGCAATGAATACAGATAGCAGGCACAAGTTTCGGCCAACGTGGAATATTCTCAACAAACTGGCGAAGCCATTCGCATCTTCAGTTGCTTTATCCAACGCAATAAACTTAGATTCCATCGTTGATTTTGATATACACGTTTGTTTGGAAGATTTCCAAGACACGGCTGCCCCTCCGAGGGTAAACAAATAACCACTAGTGGATTTGGAGTCTTTTATATCAGATATCCAATTAGCGTCACTATACCCTTCTAGTACCGCTGGGTATCTGATATACTGCAGCCCATAATCTCGAATGTAGCGTAGATACCTTAACACCCGCACAATGCCCTTCCAATGAGAAGCATCAAGATTACTTGTGTATCTACTAAGCTTACTAACCGAGTAAGCTATATCCGGCCTAGTACAACTCATCAGATACATCAAACGGCCAATGACCCTAGAATATTCTAGCTGAGAGACACTCTCATCATTATTCTTGGTCAAGTGCAAACTGACGTCTACCGGTGTCCTAGACACACTTGTATCTTATTTACCAAATTTCTCAAGTATCTTCTCAACATAGTGAGACTGAGAAAGTACAATTCCACTAGATGTTCTAGTAATCTTAATACCTAGAATAATATCTGCAAGACCCATATCTTTCACGTCAAACTTAGAGTTTAACAACCTCTTGGTAGTTTTAATCATCTCATCATTACTACCAACAATGAGTAAGTCATCAACGTATAGACACAAAATGACATAACCCCTGTCAGTGTCTTTAACATATACGCATTTGTCACACTCATTGATTCTAAATCCATTTGAAAACATAGCATTGTCAAGCTTCTCATGCCATTGCTTAGGAGCTTGCTTCAAACCATACAATGATTTGACAAGCTTATAGACTTTCTTACTTTGTTCTGGAGTTGAAAACCCCTCGGGTTGCTCCATTTAGATTTCTTCATTCAAATCTCCATTTAAGAAAGTTGTCTTTACATCCATCTAATGTATCTCCAGACCACGTAAAGCGGCTATCGCAATCACCATACGAATGGATGTAATTCTTATCACAGGTGAATACGTATCAAAGTAATCCATGCCTTCTCGCTGCCTATATCCTTTGATAACTAGTCTAGCTTTAAAATTATCAATTGACCCATCAGCCTTCATCTTTCTTCTAAAGATCCATTTACTCCCCAAGGCCTTACTGCATGGGGCTAGATCAACCAACTCCCAAGTATGGTTCTGTAAGATCGAGTCAATTTCACTCTTAATAGCTTCTTTCCATAAGGGACTGTCAGGTGAAGTCACGGCTTCATGGAAAGTTCGAGGCTCTCCCTCTAACATATAAGTCAAGAAGTCTGAACCAAAGGACTTTGCAGTCCTAGCCCTTTTACTCCTTCTCGGCTTATTTATATCCTCAACTTGATCATCCACATGATCATCTAAGTGATCATCGATTTGATCAGCTATGTGATCATTGTCACTTTCAATCTCTTTCATGGAACTCGGAATACATTTTCAAAGAAAGATGATAGTATTCTTGTGTATATCTGGAACAGTAGACTGAACCACAAGAAATCGATATGCACTGCTATATTGTGCATGACCGTTGAATACAAAGTCAACGGATTTTTAGGCTTATCCTAACCCTCTTGGGTATAGGTATTCCTGCCTTTTGCATGACACCCCTACATTTGTAGAATTTATACAAAGTCTTTTGGCCTTTTCCAAAAATTCATACAGTATCTTAAACAATTCCTTGTGTCACAATGATTATGAAACTCTCAAAATCATATCACAGTAAATACATTCCCAGAATGTCATCAACCAAATTAGGCACCCAAATATATTTGGTCCAACCTATCACTCTGAAGCCAATAGTCTTACTATTAGGAAACACAAATCCAGTGTTCAATAGTCTACTATTCGGAACTTCATAACATGGCCAGTAGTCTTATCACTAGGAATCACTAATTTCTCAGCATGTGGTCAGCAGACTTTTTACTACTAGGAATCACAATGTCTTAACCTGTGATCAGTAGTCACTTTACTACTAGGAATCACAATGTCGTAACCTATGATCAGTAATTACTTTATTACTAGGAATCACAACGTCCTAATATAGGATCAATAGACAATTTCATTACTCGGAATCATCATGTCTTGACATATGATCAGTAGCCTCTCCACTACTAGGAACCATCATGTCTTGACATGTGATCAGTAATCTGTTCACTACTAGGAACCACAATCTCATAACTGTGTAGCCAGTGGTCTAACACCTCCTAGGAACCACCAGTTTTCTATCTCTGTGATCAGTGATCTTATACTCACTAGGAGCCACCAATTTAAGAATATATTTGGAATTTAAAAATCCAAAAAATATTCACCCACTATAACAGGTTGTCTCATCTTTGTCTTCAAGGAAAGTCACATAGCAATCATAAATGCTATAAATAACATAGGGATACCATACTAATTGCCTCTGATCAATTCAGAGATATTTAATGCAATCTTATGATTTCCTTTAATCATACTTGATCTCTCAAGATCTTCCTTTAAGAATCTCGCGAGGCTAAGGTTGTCAGGTGGAACAACATTTCTGTTTGTCACATTTTGAAGCCATTTCTGAAACATCACAACAGAATTTCACTTCTGTGATTCTAGAAATTAAACTTAACCTTAGAAAATCCCTCAGATGGAAATTTAATTCAAAACTAGTCTCACTATTTAACCTAGAATCGAACATGGTCAGGAATGTTTCCAGGAAGACTGGAGGGGTCACATTGGTCCCACTTAAAACCTAGTTAACCTTTTGACAAAACTTTCAAGAGTATGTTGACTCCTAGTCCATGGGAAACAAATTTAAAATTAAGATTTCCAGGGGATAAACCAGGTTATAACAAACCGATTCCCAAGCAAATAAAATTTGCTACCAGAATTATATCACTCATAAAAGTTAACCGGTACTCCCGGAACTGAGCCCATGAAAGTTAATCGGTACTCCCGGAACTAAGCCCGTGATTTCTAAATAAAAATCAAAGATATTTTAGCTAATGCTAAAATTTTATTTCTTTTCTCAAAACCATAAGACTTTGGAAATAATCAGATTATAAACCAAAGATTTTCTCTAAACTTGGTTTTCCAACACTTTGGGAATAAAATGATTAAACCCAGATACTTCCTCAAACCCCAAAGGTTTGAAACCAAATCCGTCTTAGTTGCCATTTCTAAACAAATAAGAACTATTCTTTAGCCAAAGCTAAACACTTTGGTTTCTATCACAGAAAACCAAACCAAGTTCCAAACTTACAAGCAATTTAAAAATTGCTATAACAATTACAAGCATATAAAATGCTTCTAACAAAGCAAGCAAATAAAACTTGCTACCACAAATTAGTAAACAAACCAACTAAATCTCAAGCAAAACATGCTTCAACATCTAAATAAAATAGTCAATCCATAAGGATTCTATTTAGTCCAAAAGCCTTTCCACGCTTAGGTATTCCTATTCAACACAAAAATTAGTAGTCCAAACATTTTTTGTTTTTACATTCCAAATACTATTTATTTAGTTTTGTATTTGTTTTTCCATTCCCTTTCGCATAAGTATTCTTGTAAAGAAAGTTAGCAGAAAAAACCACAACAAAATACAAACAAATAATCTAAGCAAAAAATAAATATAATAAATAATTGAAACCATCTAGCCAACTATTTATAAAATTAACCAATGAATTAAAATGCAATTAAATAAAATTTTAAAATAAAGTTCAATAGTCATGAGTTATGAATGAATTTAATTCATAATAAACATTTAAACTAATAATTCCAAATAAATAAGTTAAGTTCAAAGTTAATGCACTCAATTAAATTCAGATTAATGCACTCAATTAAATTACACAATATTCATGTACATAAATTCATACAAGTTACAAAACTCTATAACTCCAAAATACATTAAACTAAAATTAATAGGCAAGAATTATAAATAATTGTTAGAAACCAATAACCATTTAACAATTAACATGCAAAAAATTCTAAAGATTAAATCATGTAAGAAAACTAAAAGCTAGAAAATAAATAACATGTCAAAACTTGCATAATTTACAAATATTGAATTTCTAGGAAAAAATCAGTGGACTAAAAACTATAAAATTGAAAGTCTATAAGCATGCGTAAATTTATAAAAAAAATAAAAAATTCAACAATGGGCACGGTTGTAATAGGCAGCAAGCACATCTGTTCTATTGTTTATTTATTATTATAATACCAAATATGCAACTAAAATCAGAACATGACAAACTCAAAAGTCATGCAAATCATATTAAAAAAAACTGGAAGCAATCAACCATAAATTATCTAATAAACATAAACTAAATATCTAATATATTGGATTGCAACCATAGACAATGAGAAGTAAAACAGTAGCATGCAATCTTATGAATCTAATTATATAATTTATGAAAACATCAAAAATCTATTTTAAGCTTGTTGTTCAAATTGTGAAATTAAATAAATAGATTTATGAATAAATTTTAAAATATATATATATATATACCAAGAACACATGCGAAGAATTACAACTAAATTACAACAGAAATACAGAATACAATAAAATGGTAAAGAAAGCAAACCGAAGCCTGCACGATAGCAGTTTCCTTAAAACAGATTTCGCCGCCTCACGGGTCGAGTGCTTGAGGAATTCTGACGTCTGTCTCCCAGGAAACGACAGTCAAAAACCAGTTACGGCAGAAGCACTATCTGTCTAGCTTAGCGAACAAACCATGGCAGCACTCTCTCACTATAGAAACTTTCTAGCAAACTGACTTGTAAAAAGGAAGCAAAAACTTCTGTGTTTGAGACTTGACAGAAGGGTCTCGATTTATACATGTATAGGGGAGAAAGGAGAAGCCTCCAGCCTTTATGGTTGGTCACTAATGCACCATTAACCTCTGCAATAAAAGCAGGAGTTACAAAACTCATTAATGCACTATTAAACTCTACAATAAAGGCAAAAGTTATAAACCCCATTAACTCTTTCACGAAGCTAACTTCATGGGGCAATTTCTCATTCAATTCTCAATGGTTTTTGGCCATTCTATTTGTGGTGTAAAGATCTCATTGCAAAGTATCTAGACCCACTTGGACCCAACACAATAGACGGTTGGGACCCACTTTAATATTTAATTAAAGTCACCAAAAATCCATTTTTTCCAACAAAAGCAACATTTTTTCTTTAGGGATATCAAGTGGGGCACGCTTGCAAAGCAGAAGGTCATTTGTTTGAATCTTCTTTTTTTTTCTTTTTTTTTTAATAGAAAGCAATCAATTGTTAATGAATTTGCAAACTCACCAATGTTCGCTTGTTATGTGCAGGCCATGTTTATATCATCAGCTGAAGCACTTGACACTAGTTATTTTATGAGTTGTTACATTCAGAACTGAGAAGATGAAAATGTTGGTGGTGGCAGTGACTTCGACGACACGACTAAAACATGTAGTATTTATTATTTTTTAAAAAAAATGTATAAATGTCTATGACGGGTATTGTTGGCTTTTTGGCTTTCGAAGGTTATTATTGTAATTATAAGCGTGTCAGCAAGGATCAATCAATCCTTACAGAAAATTAATTGCCAACCAATTATCAGATGATTGTGTTTTAGTTCTTTCAGCCTCAATAAAGAGGACTTTTACTGGTTGCTTGATTTAGGAGAATTAAGCAAATAACAATCAAATGAAGAACAATTGAAGCATTTCATTAAAATGAAAACTTACAATGATCCAATACAACCTCGTAGAGGTTTACAGCAACAATCTACAACTACTCCTATGAACGAAATGCAGTACAGGAATTTTAAAGTACAGAAATGTAAAGAACAGGAAATGTAAAACTGGAAAGGAAATAAAGTAGAATAAACTGGTTTTTTGGATCTAAGTCTGGGGGCTTTTTCTGGGGCCTTCTTTGCTATTTATACTTCTCAAGGATGACCATCGAACTGCACTTCTAACCGTCAAATCGCTCCTCCATGATCGCTGATCATGTTGCCTTATAGTTAGCTCAACTATGCCATCACTTGCAGTTAGGCTTCCCTCCTAATTTTGAATTTGAATGTGAGTAACCGTTGAAACCATATCACTTTGCATCTCTTTGCTGATCCAATGCTACGCAGATCTTGTAAGAACCAATAGTAACTGCCACGTGTACGATCACGATCGAAAACTTGAATAGTCTTCCCGTATTGCCCTTATTTTGCCACGTGTTGAATTGTAATTGACTTAGACAAAATATGTAGCCAACATTACCCCCCGCACTAATATACCCAATACTTGGTGATATTAGTGGATCAAGGTCTTTTATCCACGTCTTAGAACGTGCATGGGTTTTGCATTTTTCCAGAAATGCAACCGTCATTCATCATTTGCATTAAATTCTCTTTTAATCTTTTGAACATCCCCACCACCTTAGTATTTGAACAGACTGATACATCTTTTGCAGCCAAACTAATTCTCTTTTCTATTGATCGAGTATATGAAGAGTCATCTGATGATGTTGTTCTTCCTCGAAAGAACCTTCATGCATTGATTAGCCACATTTACCCACCTTTCCATATTCAAGTCATAGAAGCTTTTGCAAATTATCAACCCTTGGACTACGAACACATTGTCCACAATCCCTTGATTCAGAAATTTGCAAAAATGGGAAGTCCTTCTTTTAATTCACAATCTTCTTCATGGGATAAGGCTGTGGCTTTTTCTTCCTCTGAGGCTTCCGGTTGGAGAAGCTGGTCGGAACCTAAGGCATGTGAGTTAAGGGAGCAAGTTAATCACCACTTTGCCGAGTTCACTGATCCTCTAGAATTTCCTTCTGTTGCTCAAAGTTCGGTGGTTTATCCTTACGTGCCCATCAACCGCCGACGCAGTTTAAAGGACAATCTGCTTGTAGCATGGTACACATCCTCCATGCCTACGAAGATAGTACAAGCTATTCGACGCCCAGAAGAGGCACAAGGGTATAACCCATCATTCTTAGCCTAGAAGGTGAGGCTTTACTCTTTTGACTAGCTTGATTGTATTAATGCCCTTCCTCCTTCTTTCGAAATGGAAGCCTCTATACCTCCTCCTCTGCAAAATCCCTACTGGATAGAGAGACTGAGGCTTACCCTCTCTACGGACAAGGTTTTTCCTCCTTATAAGCCTCCACCTCCCCCTACTCCAGCTCAAAGAAAGCAAGCCCAACTTCTACTTGCGGCCTTCTCTCACTTGCCTTTCAATGTTCTTGAAGACGATGTTCCTCACAAGAACTTTCGATGGGCTTGTGATGTTATGACTCGGGGTTACGTCCTCAACCCCATCGCCCAAGCAGAACTTCAAATGTTTTTGGACCAATTCTCGTTGCTTCTTCATTGGCACCGAACTTCTATGGCCATCACCCAATCTTTGGACCAACTTTCATCCCTTCGAGTTCATGCCCAATATGAAGTAGAGAACCTCATCGAAGAATACGATGACTTCAAGAATAAAGACTCTACATACTGGGATGACTCGGATATGGACAAGTTGGAACAAGGGTTAAAAGAAACAGTGTTCGAAATAAAGGCTGAAGAGCTCTTTTATCAAGTGAGAGCACATCAACTTCAGCAACCAAGCCTGGAGAAAATAGAGGATAGAATAAAAAAGGAACAGAAATTTATTGACCATAGCTAGACCAAATTCCATGATCTTGTTATTTATTCTATTCCTTACTTTTATGAACTCGAATTTGTACCCAAAGAGGGCCCTTCGATGTAATTGCTTTTGTTTTCAATACAATTAAAACTTTTCTCTTTGTTTGGCATGGTTTGACTTTATCTCCGTTTGTCTTTACAAGCAAATTTAGGGCTTCGAACTCAACAATCTCGTCCTTTAAATCATCTCAAATGAAACACTAAAAAAATCAATATGACCTTTTCCAATTCATGAAATACAGTTGACAAATTTTGCTGGTTTCCATTTAGAATCAGTGCTTCGAATTTAACAACCTTGCCCCTTAAAGCTTGTCTTAATCATATCCAACATATGGTCACTATTAATACGATCAATCAGTTTTAAATTGACCATTTTTTGCTTCGAACAACAGTCCATACTTTCAAAAATATGCTTTAATCCAAAAAACAATCTTCAAACCAACTATTGGTTTTGATACTTCGAACAAAAATTTCCATCCTTAAGGGATCTCAAGTTTTGCTCCGAAGGATTTATTCTCACTAAGAAACCCTAAAACAGGCTTTCAATTTGTTGAGGTATACAAATACTTGAGCTTTCTTGCATCCGTAGGTGTGCGATGTGTTTCGAAGTCGGCTCCTTGCCTTCGAAGATATTCATTATCGGATTTCAGTGCCAAAATTTGGCTTCGAAGCCAAATGCTGTATTTCGAAGCTGATATTAGTATTTGAGATATATTTCCCTCTAAAACTATCAACATTGAGGGAAACCTTTCGCATCCGTATTTTTAGTACTTTTTGTGAATTCCGTTCGTATCACACGGCCACGTATATTTTTAGACACAAAAGTTTTAAACCCTTTTATTTCGTGCTCGGAATTCACCTATTTGTCTATCACACAAACCCTTTATTTCTACTGACCTTCCACTTCTCTCTACCCTCTTTCTTAACTTCGTCCTCTGAAAAAGCTTTCTATCAATGGCTTCTTCTTCATTGAAAGTACCAGTCGTAGAGCGTGCGAGCCCATCTGTAATCCTGAAAAGGATCATTGAGGCAGTGTAGTGACCCTCATCCCCATCTTAGTCATGTTCATGTGCAGTTGCACGTTTTGTTTTGTTAAGCTTGTATTTGTAGTTTCCGTCTTGTTTTGTGCTTATGTGATTTGGCTTGCGTATTGTTTGTGTGTTCCGTCTCTTGCTCGGTGTGTAGCCGAGGTCTTATTAAGCCTAGGTCGCACCTTTGAACCTCTTATACGTAGTACTATCTTGGAACCACCTTGTTTGACCTCCACCTCCACCCTGACATATTAGCCGAGATATCATCATCTAGGCCGAGGTGTACTCCACCGAGGCCGAGATATGAATCATCTAAGCCGAGATGTTACCATCTAGACATCCTTGATCCTTGCACCTAGTGGTCTTGTTCTGGACTGGTATAACCTAAGCCGAGATGTGGCACATCTAGGCCAAGATGTGGTACATTTGGACCATGCGTTATCCATCCCGGCCGAGATTATTGGGACCCCTCTTGCCAAAGCTTTGTCCTTAGCCGAGATCATTACCTGCCGAGGTGCCTATGCCATCTTGCTTGTTGAACACAGTTTGTCATAGTCTTGTCTTTTCACTCAGTCATCGTTTGAGAAAAGCCAACCAGCCGATGCCACGTGTCCCAGCAGAGGATTAAGTCAGTGAGTTGTTGAGAAACACATCATTTTGTATCATATCCTTGTCTTTTAGAGAGAGAGGCTCTAGGAAGAAGAAGGAGGAGTTCTTAGAGAGGGAATAGATTTTTCCAAGCTTGATCTTCACACCTTGAGCCGTTAGATTCGTGTCTTGAGGTTAGAATCTTGATCTACTCTTGTTGTTCTTATTGTTATCTAGCTGCATTGCATGATCGAGCATGATTTGTAAGCCATGCATTGATTTAAAGTTTGGTTTTAGAAAGAGAAAGTGATATTTATGTGTTCTTGAATAAAAGCCTTGTTTGATGCGAAAGCTTGCATCAAGATTCATGTTTTTGTGTTTGTCTTCATAAGATCTTCAAGTACGGGTACCCATGTCCATGTTTTCGAACTCATCTCATGAAATCCCAAATTTCGTAATAACAAGTTGTGATTGAGCATTCTTGTTTTTCATGTTCTTCATATTCTTCAGCAGAGGGAAACCCAGATTTTCCCAACTTCATTTCCTTGAATGTGGCCATCGGGACCACACCTCGGCAAGGAGGTGTGGGACCTCGGCCTAGACCTAGCTGGTGCCCATTATGTTTTCCGAGATGAGAAACAATGTTTTGTTTTGGTCCGACTTAGTTTTGAAGGAATGCCGAGATCATTTGCATTCATGTAAAGCTTGTTTGAGAGTGCATTCAATAGACTTTGCCATGTGTTTGTAGGACTTGGACTCTTGCTTTGACCCTGACGTTCGAAGAACTATGTGAGTAGTATTTTTAATAAAGTTATGTTATAAAGTTTTGATAAAGCTTTGCTTTGGAAAAGTATTTGTTAAGCATGAATGATTATCCCTATTTTGTGTATCAAGTATTAGCCTTGTTTTGGATGACATTCTTGGAAAGTCCGTACGTGCTAAGGGACTATAAGAATGATTATCCCTATTTTGTGTATCAAGTATTAGCCTTGTTTTGGATGGCATTCTTGGAAAGTCCGTACGTGCGAAGGGACTATAAGCATTTGTAGCACAAGTCCGTACATGCTAAGGGACTATAAGCGTTTGTAGCACAAGTCCGTACGTGCTAAGGGACTATAAGCGTTTGTAGCACAAGTCCGTACGTGCTAAGGGACTATAAGCATTTGTAGCACAAGTCCGTACGTGCTAAGTGACTCTAAGCATTTGTAGCACAAGTCCATACGTGCTAGGGGACTCTAAACTTTTGTGGCACCTTTGATTATGTCATCCCTTGTATTATTGATGCTAGCAAGCATACCTTGAGACTTGGAAGATTTGTAGATGACCTTGATTTATCCTTTGATTTCGTACAAGATATGATGTGTTTTGGCTTGATAATGACCTCGGATATCATTCATACAAACCCCTTTATTGATTATATCATTCACTGAGTATCCAAGCTCACCCTCTATATATATATATATATATATATGTAGGTGATGAGCACGATGGCGGTGACGCCTAGACACGTTTGGCATGATGTTTTGGATTCATACTTTTGATAGCATCTTGAAGATTATGCTTCTTGGCCTATAGTTCTCTTTTGTATATGTCGGCTTGAGAAGCCTTTTGATCAAGATGTATTTTGTACTTTATTTATTTGTATCCAAGTTGTAAACTATATTAAGATGTATGTCATTTAATTTGATCTATGCACAGCTCTTATGGACTATTCAGATTCAAATTTATTGCTTTCGCACTTGTAAGCCCCATATGTATACTCTGGTTGTGTGTGACTTCGTAAGTTGGCCTTCGGTAATCTCAGATTACTGGCCATCACGGCACCATTCTACTAGGGGCAGGATGGGGTCGTGACAGGCAGAATGTGAAAAGTACAAGGCTGGTGAAAAAAGCGCCATCGACGGATGCATCTTTATCCCTTGTCGTCATGAGCAACAAGACTATGTGCTTGGGCCCATCTTCAAGGAGATTCTTACTAAACTTCCAGCTTTATATCCACGTCTAGAAGACCATTCTCTCCTTTACGAAGGTGGTCTTAACTGGGAAACTGGAGGATGAACCACCCCCACCGATGCTGGCCCACGGTGAGACCGGAGTGGCAAGAATGGTATGATCGGGTTGTCCCTGATAGGACTCTAGACCTTCAAGAGCTCTGCCTTTTCGACGCCCTCCAACCATCCAGGTTCACTATCTCAGAGGACCCTTTCTTAATACCTGCTGCCCTTTGCTTTTGGAATTCTGCCTTTAATTTCTTTCAATTCAGATGTGGGATGATGGCCCCTACTGTTCTTGATATCTTCCATCTATTAGAATTGTCCTCCATTGGAACCCCCATTGGACCAGATTATCCTGACCTACTAACCCCTTTTTCCCTCCCCTCTCTGAACTCATCCTATAGTGACTTTGTCAAGGCTGAGAATAGAAAGGAGGGCCCTGTGACTGATAGGGAATTCTTTTCTTTCATACTATATTGGCTTTGTAAATTCCTTTTCTGCACCTCTTCTCAAAGAATCATACCTGAATTTGCCCCTCGTGCCAAAGCCCTTGTCTTACAGAAAAAGGTGGCCTTAGCTCCATACGTTATAGGTCACGTATATAGAGCCTATTTTCTTTTTTGTGAGAAACCCTTGGATACCAATCAAGGGGGTCCATTTTGGATACTTCAGCTTTGGCTTTTTGCTTATTTTATTGAGCTACAATCTAAATGCCTTAAATTTTTTGAGCCAAACCCTATTACTCATGGCAAGAGGCTAGCCAACGCTTCACTCTATCCTTCTACATTTGCTTTTTACTTCTCTTTCTTCCACCAACTTCCAGCTTCCCTTCATTCTTACAGCTTTCGTCCCTTCAAACCTACTATCATTGGCCCATCTTGGTTGAAAAATTTTCTAAGTGATAGGTTCTGTGCTTCACCTCATCACAAGAACATATGGGCCTCTATTCTGATCCCTAGAGAGTTATTCATTGGGACTATGAACCCCAGAGCTTACAAGTGCATTGCTGAGCCCTATTGTCCTGCTCAATTTGCTAGACAATTTGGCTTCTCACAAAGGGTCTCAATACCTCTCTGCAGTAACACCAATTTAAGTCTTACCAGTAGGGATTTAAAGGTTCGAAGGTCTATACTAGAAGAAGCAACTTCTAAGTTTATACAGGACTTGATTGAGTTTGAGTATATTCCTTTCATTCCTCAAGGTAACCTATTGAAAAGGTGCCAAACTGGTGGGTGACCAATATGGAGGTATACTTGGCCATTCCTCCTCAAGACCTATTAATGGTGTTGGATGTGCCCCAAACAAAGCCCAAAGGAGCTAGAGTTGTCACTTCTTCCACTGCTCCTACCACTTCAGTTCTATGCCTGCCACTACACAGTCTACTCCTACTGCCTCAACTCCTCCTAGAGTTACTCGAGCTGCCTCGAAGAAAGGTATATACCCTTGTTTCTTTTCTTTTCTCTTTCTTTATAATGTTTTTAGCCTTATCTCTAGTTCTTCTTTTGTAAAGGTGGTGAGGGTGCCTCACAGGGAGATTCTCCCCAAAAGGTCCAAGCTTTAAATCTTCTCAGGAGCAAACAACAACAAAAGAAAAGGAAACTTTTACTTGATCCTGAAGAGGAAGCACCTGAGGTTCAAGCAGCAGAAGAAGAAGAGGCAGATCAAGAGCAAGAGACACCCTTAAAAAGAAGGAAGAAGATGACTATCTCTCCTTCTGATTTGGTCGAAGACCCTACTCATGAGGCAACTGCCAAAGTAGTAGAAGAGGAGCTTACCCCTAAAGAGTCTGAATCCCAGATTGAAGAGAGAGAGATTGAGAAAGAGCAGGAAATACCAATACAGAGAAAAAAGAGAAAGAAAATGACTGTCTCTCCTTCTGATTTGGTCGAAGACCCTACTCATGAGACAGTTGCCAAAGCAGTAGAGCAGGAACATTCTAAGGCAATAATTGTTTTTCAGAGAGCTGAAAAAAGGCGGCAGCAGCAACTATTAAGCGATGAAGTTATTGCTGCTGATGCAATCCAAAGGGCAATTGCGAGAAGGCAGCACATTGCTGAGCATTATTCCCTTTGTAGCTCTCCCATTATTGCAACCACTTTTGAAACAAGTAACTTCTCTCATGCTTCTATTCTTTTTCCTTGTCAAATTCTTGGTTTTGAGACTTGACATTACTTTGTACTTCTTCTTTTACAGTAACAACTATTGAGCCTATTCTTCCAATAAGGACTCCCTCAGTTTCGGTTGATGCTGGTCAATCGCAAAATGTGAAGTCTATTCAGATAATACTCCCACTTTCTAGGCATGTATTCTCCATACCCTCCTTGCGGCCAAGTATCCCTAAATCTCTTTCTTTTGGCTTAACTCCATACCTCCCTTATTTGTCTTTTGATTTTACTCAATTTGGTTCTCTTTTGAGCTTTATTTCTCCTCCCCCTCCTATGGAAATTCCAGCTATTACTTCATCTTTGATGGTAGTTGATTCCCCTATAGAGGGTACTGGTAGCTCTCCAACTCATGGTCTATTACCTCTGCCTAGTTCCAGCCCCTCTTCCCTCGACCTATTGGTGGCTAGAACTATAGAGACTGCTGAAGATGCCCCACCCACTTCTCCTATTCATATGTAGTCTTTTCTTCCTTCCACCAAAGCTCTTTCTGTACCTTTCAGGTCCACAGATAAGGTAGACATCTTCGAAGCTAGCCTAGCTAGTCACTTCTACCTTCCACCTCTCCAATGGATAGCGATGAGACTGAGCCATTAGTTCTGGCTGAATCTCTACTAGAAATTTTTAAGAGCTCTCCCACCAGCAGTAAGACTTCCTTGCCTCCAATAGACTTAGACAGCTGTCTGAAGCTGCTGACATCCTTTTCGAGGATCTTTTTTGAAGCCTTACAGAGGCCTATAATAAGAAATGGCTTCCTCTAGTGTTGCAAGATTGTTGAACAATCCAGCATGACTGTCTCAGGTCATTTGTCTCAGGCGGTAGCTACCATTGATTTTTACATCAACATTTGTCATGCTGCCAAGGCTGCAAAGGAGAAATTGGTGAAAGATCAGAGCTTTGTTTCCAAAATACATACTGAAGTATCAAGGTTAAAGGAACAGCATTCCTCTGTCTCCCAATTTCGAACTCAATTATTGGAGAAGAAAGCTCAACTTGAAGAGGAGCTATCCGCGGTTAACCAGGCCTTAAATCGAACTGTCACCAAATTGCAGATCACCAATCAAGGACTGGCCGACCGAAAGCGGGAAATGACCACAGCCACCCAGTTGTTCTCATCATTTAAGAATAGAATATCCATTGTAAAAGAACAACTGAGACATTGTACTGACTTTTGGGCCAATTTATGGCAGAATGTATTCAACTCTTTATGAAAAGCAAATTCTTATTTACCATTTGAATATTCTCATGTTCTTTTACTTAACACTTATTCTATTCCTTGTGTTTCCCATATGGTTGGAAAATAAGGCTTCAAATATCTGCCGTTAATCTTTTTGGGATGTACATATCCATTCAAATTTCTCAAATGGTATGCTCCAAAAGGTAGGACTCTATGTACTTGATATGGTCCTTCCCAGTTAGGTGACCATTTGCCAAACTTATGGCTTTTAATCCCTATTGGGAGTATTGTCTTCCATACCAAATCACCCTCATCAAAGCCAATGTGTTTGACTTTTTTATTATAGTTTTGGTTGCTTTCTTCTTTTGGAAAAGAATGCTATGTAATGCCAGAATTTTAGCTTCATCTATACTTTCTAACTCCAAGCACATACTCTGATGGTATTGCTCAAGATCTAACTGGTCTTGGCATCTCACCCTCAAGGACTTAACATTAATTTCCACAGGTAGCACTGCATCATGCCCATATACTAAGGCATAAGGAGTGATTCCTGTACTTAACCTTGGAGAGGTTCTATAAGCCCACAATACATCCAACAATAAGTTATGCCAATCCCTAGGATTGTCTTCCATAACTTTTTGTATTCCTTTTTTCAAAGACTTATTGGATGATTCAGCTTGACCATTGGCTTGTGCATAATAGGGGGTGGAATTAACAAGGCTAATTCTAAATTCTGCCACAAAAGACTTTACCATTTTTCCATCAAATACAGTCCCATTATCAATAGTTATAGTCTGTGGGATACCAAATCTATGGATTAAATCCTTAATAAATCCAATGACCTCAATCTGGTCTATAGCCTTGTATGGCTTAGCTACGACCCACAGAGTGAAATAATCAGTGGCCACTAAAATGAAACAATGATGCTTCGAAGAGGGTGGGTGAATTTTCCCCATCATATCCATGGCCCATCCTCTAAATGGCCAAGGCTTCACAACTGCATATAGGGCAGTTACGGACACATCCCTTATTGTGCCATGCTTTTGGCATGCCTAGCAACCTCTTGCATATTCTATGCAGTCTTTAAGAATAATTGGCCAATAATAGGAATGCCTTTGAAGCAACCATCTCATCTTCATACCAGGCTGATGAGCACCACAGATGCCTTCATGAACCTCAGCCATAGCTGTCAATGCTTCTTTTGGGCCTAAACATTCCAACAATAAACCATCTCCCTCCCTTTTGTAGAGAGTATTACCATACATCATGTATTGCATAGATTGCAATTTAACTTTTCTGCTGGCCTTCGAAGATGGGCCAGCCAGATACTGCATTATTGGATGCCTCCAATCTTGTTCTTGCAAGTCATTATGATTGACTTCCAGGACCACATTCCTTTTATTTAAGGATGGTATTAATTTCTAATATGTTGTTTGGCTTATGTCCCTTTGAGTATTATCCATTCTCTTGAAATTCGAAGTTTTCTGAGCCACATCATTAGTTTTATTATTCAAGAACCTTGGGACATGAGTTACATTTGCTATCTAAATTTGAGAAAACAGATGCAATGCAACAACATAGTATGACAACATGCTTATACTTTGACATTTGAAAATCCCTTTCACTTGGTTAACTACTAACTGAGAATCTCCAAATATGTCAACTACATGAGCTTATAATCTAATTTCTAGTCCCATTATTAAGGCTTCATATTCAACTTGATTATTAAAACAAGTACTTTCATCCACTCTGAAACCATGTGTAGTTTCTACCCCTTGTGGTGACTTAATTACTATACCAATCCCAGTTAAACCATTGGCTTTTGATCTATCGAACCACACTTGCCATGGTTCAACACTAGCCATACCAAGTTCCATTATCTCTTGGATTTCTGTTTGAGATGGATGGTCTGCTAAAAAATTAGCTAAAACTTGTCCTCTTACTACCTTTTGGGGAACATATTCTAAATGAAATTCTGATAAGGCTAGTATCCATTTGCCAATTCTTCCCCTCAACATAGGTCTAGATAACATATACTTAACCAAATCTGTGGTTGCAATTACCAAGACAGTTATAGGCAAAAGATAGTTTCTTAATTTCATTGCAGCAAAATACAATGCAAGGCACAGCTTTTCTACAGCTGAGTATTTACATTCACAAGAATTTAGAAACCTACTAAGGTAATATACAGCTTGCTCCTTGCCTTCTTTATTGTCTTGGGCTAAGAAAACTCCCAATGAATCTTCTGCTGCAGTTATGTACAACTTCAAGGGCTTATCACCCTTTGGTGGCATCAGCACTAGAGGGTTGGCCAAGTAGGCTTTGATTCCTTCAAAAGCAGTTAGATGCTCTGCTACCCACACAAATTCATCTTCATCTTTTAGCCTTAACAAGGAAGAAAATACTTTAGTTTTCCCTACAGTATTAGAAATGAATCTTCGAAGAAAATTAACCTGTCTAAAGAACTTTTGTAATTCTTTCTTACTTGATGGAGGTCTGGCCTCAATGATGGCTTTGGCTTTATTCTGGTCAATCTATATTCCTTTCTTGTGTACTACATAGCCCAAGAAGTTTCCAGGTGATACGCCAAAAGCACACTTAAGAGGATTGAGTTTCAACTTAAACTTTCTCATTCTTTCAAAAGCTACTTCTAAGTGAAACAAATGCTCCTCCATGGATTGGGATTTCACTACAATGTCATCAATATAACACTCTAAATACCCTCCAATGAGGTCATGAAAGATAGTCTTCATAGCCCTCTGATATGTAGCCCCAGCATTCTTCAGGCCAAATGGCATTTTAACCCATTCGAAGGTGTCAATATTCCCAGGACATCTGAATGTTGTCTTGTGGACATCCTCCTCTGCAATGCAGATTTGGTTATAACCAGAGTGCCCATCCATCATTGATAAAATTTGATGCCCTGCTGAATTATCTACCAACAAATCTACTATAGGCATAGGATACTCATCTTTTGGAGTTGCTAGATTTAAGTTTCTGAAATCGATGCATACCCTCATTTTACCATTCTTCTTAACTACAAGCACAATATTGGATAGCCATTCAACATACCTGGTTGTCCTAATAAAGCCTGCCTTGAGTAGTCTAAGAATTTCTTCTTTAACTTTCTGAATCACTTCTGGACTCATTCTTCTTGATTTTTGCTTATATAGCTTTAAATTAGGCCTCATAGGGAGCCTATGTTCTACTAATGACCTATCCAATCTTGGTAGTTCATTATAAGACCGTGCAAAACAATCTTTATATTTCTTCAGAACAACCAATAACTGGTCCCTGTCAAGAGCATTCAACCAAGCACTTATATAGATGGGATGTTGTATAGAACCTTCCCCTAAATTTATTTCTTCTAAAGCATACTAAAGCTCCTTCTTTGATTCCTTCTTCCTTCGAAGCAATCTCCTTGCTTTGTTCTACTCCTAGCTTCTTTGATTCAACATCTTTACCCTCCTCCTCATAGACAAAGTCTGTCCATAAGGTTTCTTCTTCCTATATCTCCTGGACTTTTGTTTCAATGTCCAATGCACAATATTTATCAAGGGCCAAAACCCTAGCCTGTTGCTGCTCCTGCTTACAGCTAATTATCATGGCTTCTTTCTCTTGCTCTTGCATTTTCTGGACTATTGTTTTTACATCCAATATGGAGAACTTAATTAGAGCCAAAGACTTGGCTTCTTGGGTTTCATCTATTTGCCTACAACCAGGCATCATTGGCATCCTTAACGACAAACTCTTCATCAACACTCTCCTGGACTAAGGGTTTCAGGTGTGCCAATTCTCATCAGCCGTCACTTCAGCTGATCCATCAGGTTTTCTTAGTATACTGAATGGTGTCACTCCCTCAATATTCAATTTGGCCTCTGCAAAGTCTGCACAGACTATGAAGAGTTGAGGATCTGCATCGATTTCCTCTGTCTCTCCACTGCCCAAGGCCATCATTATCTTTTGGTGCAGAAAGGAAGACACACACTTGTTAGTATGAATCCAATCTCTACCAAATAAAGCATTGTACTTAGCATTGTTGTCGATAACAAAGAATGTCGTCATACAGTTCCTGGTTCCCACACTCAGGTTGATGGGCAAAATTCCCTGAGCCATCTGTTTGTCTCCAGCGAAGCCAGCAATGGTTGTGCTGGTTGGGATTAACCTGGGGTTCCTTTTTCCTAGTTTCTTCAAGGAAGATTTCAGAAGCAGGTTCACTGCTGCCCCATTATCCACCAAGACTCTGTTCAATTGTATCCCATCGAAGAAGGCCTTGATATACAAAGGCTTGACATGATGTGTTATAGATGTTGTGAGATACTCAAAAGGATATGAGAGGTTAATACTCACCTCTTCTTCACTCTCGTATTCAATTTCCATTGGGGTAGCCATTTCGGATTCATCCTACACCATACTCACTTGTGAGTCTTCACTAGAGACTGGAATTGGGTCAATTTCTTGACCCTCATGGTTCTCATCTCCAGCTTGGAATTCATGTGGTAGTATATGTACCATATTCACTGATACTCGAGGAAACGAGCCAAATTGGATGGCTGGTTGTACCTGTTTCTCCTCTTGGCCACCTTGTTCAATTACTTCGGAAGCATCTTCCATGTTGCATTCTGGCACTTCATTACTAACAAACTCCTTCGAATGGTCTGCTTCTACTGGCTTTTCAACCAAAAATGTCTGTTCAGCCATGAAGGCTTCGAACATTTCTTCCTCAACCATTTCTTTCTTTTGGCCTAGGCCAACTTCTCCTTCTGTCTCGCTATCACTCTCCATCAAAGCCTTCTCCAATCCTGCTAAACTGGACCTCTCTTTGGCTTTTAGTTTAGAGTGAACTTTGGCCAACTGTTCTCTGTTGCAACCCATTTTGTCTTGTAGAGTTGATTTTGGACTATGGTCTGACTTTGGATTTTTTTTTCCTTCTGTCTGCCCCTCTGTCTGGACCAATGAAGAGCTTTCTCCACTCTCTTTCAGGTCTTTCTGGTACTGAGTGTACCTACACTGGATCTTCTTTCTTTGTGATCTAGAAATTACTGAGACCATGTTTGGTTCCTTTGTTTTTGGATGCTTTAGTAACACGCAATTATTTGGGGCCACCAGGGGAGGTTTAACCATCCTGCCCTGATCTCCAACAGCATTTCTTTGGGTAGGTATCTCCCTAGGTTTGTTCTGCATGACAAACCAATCTAGGCCTCCAGGTACCCATGAACTCACTAACTCAGTCGTTGAGCTGTCTCTTTTTTCCTTCGAAGCTAGTTTCGAAGCTGTCTGTGAATGCCATTGCTTAGCCCTGACTCCTTGTTTAGGGCCTAATTCAGGTCTTCCTTGTTTTAGGCCTAATTCAGGCCTTCTATGAAGGTGGCCACCTTTCATCTTGTGTGAGGCTGGTCTAGGGGGCCAATTTCTGGCTTTGCTCCCATAACTTAAACATACTTCAGTCCTTCTTTCAGGACGATTGCCTTCCATTCTGTATTAGTTGGGAGGTCTGGACTCATGTAAAGGCCTCTTACCCTTGGATTGTATTCTAGTAGCTGTTGATCCAGCCATGAGTGGCTGCTGCCTAAAACCAGTTGGATATGGCCTTTTGTTATGAGCACTGGTTGGTTTATGACGTCTTTGCACATCCCTGTAGTATTGTTTCCCATCAATTGGAAGTCCTTTCAGCCACTTATAGCTCAACCTACACCTGGGACACATTCTTTGGATAATTGTTGCCTCTAAAGAATCATCATCCAATGCTTCCTCATCAGAGTCATTTTCCTGACCTGTAGAGCCTTGTCCAACAACTGGTGAACTTCTAATGTCTTTCTTGACAGTAGTCTGGGTGGCAACATGCATCTACACATTGACCTCTTCCAATTCCTTCAAAGATAAATTCTGGAAGTCTGGTACAACAACATTAGCTGCACTTTCTCCAACTTCTGGGAATGGATTACTGTCGATCCCCATGGCCTTTTCTGCTTTAGCTGGGAATTTTAAACTTCCTTTCTAGATTTGTTCTTGGATCCTGTCTCGAATAACAATACAGTTTTTAGTCAAGTGAAACCAAGAATTATGCCATTTACAATATACTTTTCCTTTAAGTTCATCTGGAGATGGAATTTTGACTCCTTTTGGTAACTTAAGGAAGTTGGCCGCAAGCAAATGATCAAATATGTCATCTGCCTTTGTTAAATCAAAAAATTATTTCCTATAAAGGTCTTTCTTTTTAAACTGCTGGTCAATTGTTGTGTCCTTATGAATTAATGCCTCACAGATCATAGGTTCCTTCCCTACAATCTCTGCTGCATCAATCTCATAATTAGGATCTCTATAATATGTCTTGTATGATGCATTATTTCAATCTTGTTCTTCCTCTAGTAATGCTTCATACCTTGACACCTTATAAGTTAGTTCCACTAAGTCTCTAAACTCAGTTGAGTCAAACTTCTTTCGAAGCCTAAACTCTAAGCCATTTTGAGCCAATCTTACGAATTCTGGCTCTGGAAGGATGACCCTACATTTGTTTCGTGCTCTTTTAAATCTGGCAATAAATTGAGCAGCCTTTTCATCAAGCCTTTGGCTCAACCTTGCCAAATCTACCATGGACACTTCTGGTTCCGTTTGGAAGAATTGGGCATGAAATGCCTCTTCCATTTGTTGCCAAGTCTGAATGGAGCCAGGTGTAAGGTTAATATACCATACGAAGGCTGCCCCTGTAAGAGAATTTGGGAACAATCTTAACTTCATCTAATCATTATTGGTAAATTCACCACATTAAGCAGCAAACCTAGCAATATGCTCCACTGTTGACTAGTTTCCATTTCCATAAAAAAGGGCAAAGTCTGGTATCCTGAATCCTCTTGGGTATTCATGTACCCTATCCACCCATTCTGGATATGGTTTCCTGTACATAGGAGTTTGAACCCCCTGAGCCATTGGTCCATACATCTCTCTAACAATATCAGCAATTTGGTCCCTAGAGACCATATTTTGTGCCTGTTGAACCACTACTGGAGGAACAAACACAGGATTTGGTGGACAAACTTGTGCTTGAGGTCCTCTTGGTCCATAGGGTGGTATATTTGGGACTGGTTGTCCCTGTGGTGCTAGCTGCTATTGAGGGTATGGATGGCCCCTCTGAGCCTGTCCTACGAAAAGACCTGGGAAATTTGTTGGAACAGGTGTTGTGTCTCTTCCAGTTACAGGAAAACCTTCCAACCCCCCGGGTATAAATTCGAATAAAGGATTAGTGAACCCCCTCGTGCCAAGTATGGCTTCGAACATGGGATTTGGAACCCTTCTTATGCCATTTTCTTGTCCTAGGCCAAATCCACCAATTTGCATGGCTTCACTGTTAAGTACTAAGGCATTTTGACCTGCTATAGGCCTCGAAATAGGTTCATATCAAGACTGAGGTGATGGTCTTTCATAGTTTTGACTACTAGTTTGACCATTAGAATGTCCATTAATTTGCATAGGCTGTTTATCTCTAGCCAATCTTTGCTGAGGGACATTTGAAACTTCCTCCATGTGTCTTGTGTTTGTTGGTTAATGGGTATTCATTCGATCCAAAAAGGATGTTGCCCATCTTTCCATTGTGTTCATCAACTGTTGTCCCATGGCATCTACTAGGCCACCTCATGGATTCATTAGCTGAGTAGATGGAACAGTGGATGGTCCAATTCCTTGGCCTCGTCTAATATTATGAACATGCTTGTTCCGAAGTGTTGGTCTGTTCGACCATCGGTTCTGATAAAACTGGTGTCTTCACAGGATATGTTATGACATTATCCTCTAGATTAGGTATTTCAACCTCTCCTTCTACGCCTTCTTCCAAGCATTCAGTTTCTCTTTGTCTTCTACGTCTAGCCATTTCAATTAGTCCCATCGGGCGTGCCAAAAATATATGTTGGCTTTTTGGCTTTCGAAGGTTATTATTGTAATTATGAGCGTGCCAGCAAGGATCAATCAGTCCTTACAGAAAATTAATTGCCAACCAATTATCAGACGATTGTGTTTTAGTTCTTTCAGCCTCAATGAAGAGGACTTTTACTGGTGGCTTGATTTAGGAGAATTAAGCAAATAACAATCAAATGAAGAACAATTGAAGCATTTCATTAAAATAAAAACTTACAATGATCCAATTCAGCCTCGTACAGATTTAAAGCAACAATCTACAACTACTCCTATGAATGAAATGCAGTGTAGGAATTTTAAAGTACAGAAATGTAAAGAACAGGAAATGTAAAACTGGAAAGGAAATAAAGTAGAATAAACTGGTTTTTTGGATCTAAGTCTGGGGGCTTTTCTGGGGCCTTCTCTGCTATTTATACTTCTCAAGGATGACCATCGAACTGCACTTCCAACCATTGAATCGCTCCTCCATGGTCGCTGATCATGTTGCCTTATAGTTAGCTCCACTATGCCATCACTTACAGTTAGGCTTCCCTCCTAATTTTGAATTTGAATGTGAGTAATCGTTGAAACCACATCACTTTGCATCTCTTTGCTGATCCATTGCTACGCAGATCTCGTAAGAACCAATAGTAACTGCCACATGTACGATCACGATCGAAAACTTGAATAGTCTTCCCGTATTGCCTTTATTCTGCCACGCGTTGAATTGTAATTGGCTTATACAAAATATGTAGCCAACAGGTATTTTAATTTTATTTTCAAGCTTAGTTTATTTATTATTTTAATAAACATCAATTATTAATTATTAATAATTGTTTATGACAGGTATTTTTTTTGTCCAACCACATAAAATTAGCATAATTTAAAATAAATAAATAAAAGTTATGGTGGCATTTTTTAAACATCACTATAACCCAACCCCAGCAGCTAAATTTTAAAAATGAATAAATGTCTATGACGGCGTTTCAAAACGTCGCTAAATATCATAGTGTGACGTCATAGAACTATTAGGGTAAGACATTTGGCGGCGTTTTTTAATGACGTTTTTCAAACGCCATAAAGCTATAACGACGGCTGCATTGTCGGCGTTTGGTATTAAACGTCACAAAAAAAAAATTAGCGATGTTTTAGTACCTATAGCGGCATTTTTTAAACGCCGCTAAAAGTGAATTTTCCAACAGTGCTAGGACAATATTCAAATTGGAAAATGACATTGAAGGTTGTGATGATCTAACTGATTTGGGTTTTTGATTCCAAGATCTTCTTTTGTTGAGCCAACAAATCTCAACGTATTTTCCACAAGGTGGATGACTATAGATCATGTGGCCACCAGTCCACATACCTCAAGAAAAACATTCTTTTATTCATTCAGACTCTATAATATTATTGAGTACAATTCAATCACTGTTTAAAACAATTGTAGAATAATATACTGATAAATATTAGAGAACAATAGAGAAGATGATTACAATATGTTTGTTCAAATGCTATCCATAAGAATATTTATATAAAAAAAAAATGTATATATCACTATCACAATTATCAGCATATATCATTTTTACAGTCACAATTAATTTTTTTTCCAAAATAAATAAATGTTTGCAAGCTTTAAATAGAATCTTTTTCTTTGTTCGGACAAATTTAAGGTGCTGGAAGCAAAACTTGTTTTCTTTGAATTATCATCATCAACACACCCAAATTCTTGAAACATGATGGAATTATATTTTGCTTTCAATTCTTTTGGATAGTAACATTTTCTGGAAAGCACAACATAGACAAATGATAGGGGGAGACATGAGTATGATGCAATGAGATATTGATCAATTAGGAAGATTTTGTGAGTGGTTTTGAAGCCAATCAAATTCATCTCACATAAATAAACAGTTCTTGTGAAAGCACTGCACATGGCCCTGCACAATACAGACCAAATGCCTGTCACTTTCTTAAAAAGTTCCATCAAATTAATGTTGTAGAAATTGTGTAATTAAATAACTAAATAGATTCATATTTAGGAATTACAATTGCAAAAGCAGAAAACATGCTGGAAATTACGAACAAAACGTAAATACATAACAAAATAAAATGAGAAAAAGAAAGCAAATCGAAACCTGCACTAGACAGGGTTCTTAAAACAAATTCGCCACTTCACCGATTGTGTGCTGGAGGTTGTTCGACGTCTGTCTCCCAAGATATGACGGTTAGACCAGCTACAGCAATGCACCGACTGAGTAGCTTCGGCGAGCAAAACTTTGCAGCATGCTCTCACATGAAGAAAATAATATAAAGCTGAAAAACTTATGAAGACAAGAAGAGCAGCAATTTCTTGTGTTGAAGAATGAAGATGAGGGTCTCCTTTTATACACATGGAGGGAGAGAGGAAAAACTCCTGCCATTAAAGCCCATCACAAATGCATAAATGAATTATGTATTAAACCTGCAAAACTCCCAATTGATGGCAAGACTTATTTTTAGTCAAAACAAAAAAATACGAAAAATAAAAAATACAAAAAAAATAGAAAGTAGAATTTTCTGAAAAGTGCTTTTGGAAAAATAGAACCAAGCAAGCTAATTATTTTTTCAACAATTAATGCATTAGCTATCCTGGTCAAACATCTTTATTGATACACTAAATTGTTGAATTCTAGAGGCATCCCATTTTTTTCCCTTCATTTAGGTCATGGAATAGTTATTTGATAATCTTGAAATATCATTTTATGCCATTCACATACTCATAATCTTCTCTCAATTATAAATTTTTTTTTTTAAAAAAAAAAAATTAGATAACATGTTACAAATATAAAAATCCAATAAATCTTTTTACTATATAAGTTAAATCACTACAATCATGGTACTCATTCACCACCAACCAAAGTTGAATAACACACATCTTGGCTTCTGTATACCTTTTTACTAGACTAGTGAAAATTGCTTCAAATCTCTAACTAGGTCACGCACCGACACACTTTTTTCAATCTTATTATTCAAGTTGCATATTGGTATTTATTAAGGTAAATCACAATTTTTATGTTTCAAACATTTTTTGGTTCTTTATTTGTGTTTCAATGTCTTTTTAGTGGTCATGGTCAAACACGGACTCAAGAGGGGCAAATACACTTTGGTTTAAGTTTCAAATCATAATTTCACCCTTATATTTGAATGTCATTATAGCGATCCTGGTTTTGCCTCTCTTTATTTATTGTATTCCGAACTCGGTTCCGTGGATGTGTTGTTGTCTCATTCTCATTTCCATCCTTTACTCTTCGTATTTGAGTCTTGGGTTGTGTTGGGCAGGTTTGAAACAGGTTGGGTGTACTTTGAAACCAAAAGTAGTTGTCCAGAATTTGGCCTTCACGCTCGAGCGGGGATTTTGACGCTCGAGCGAGCCCTTTGTTGTTGCTTCTCCGCTCGAGCTGGAGTTTTCACGATCGAGCGTAAATTTCCATCTCTCAGTATTTCTCTCTGCAGTGTTTGACGCTCGAGCGAGCGTTTAGACGCTCGAGCATGAGTTCATGTGTGACGCTCGAGCGGGGAGTTTTACGCTCGAGCAGGGACCTGGTTCTGCAAAAGTTCTGGAAGCGTGTATCCGGCGCTCGAGCGGGGGCTTGGACGCTCGAGCGTGAGTCTGTGTCTAACGCTCGAGCGGGGAGACGTGTATATCACTCCAAGATTTAGCTTTTTGGATCACTTTTTCAACTCTATTTCTCTCTCTTACTTTTCAAAACAGCCATTAGAGAGCTTCTCTCACTAAAACCTCCACTTCTCTCTAGGGTTTGATCTAGTTAGAGTAATCTCTCACCCTTTGGCCTTTGTAAAAAGTGTGTTGATCGTCGAGGGCTACATTTTAATCCGAGAATTTTGGGATTTGGAGTATCTTCGTTTTTTTCATCTCCTCCGTTGGGTTTCATCTTTTGAGGTAGGGATTCCTACTCATCTTTATAGATTTTAACCTAAATGTTGGGCTTTTGTATAAATGGTTTGGTTTTGGGATGTTAGGGTTTGAGCTGTATAATGTTTAAAAAGGGGTTTGTTTATTTGGCTCATACGTATGTGTTTTGGGTCTAAAAAGGGGATTATTGTAGTTGTTGATAATATTTGGACCTTTGGGTCAATATTTAGAAGATGGGAAAAAAATGCCACATTTGGGTATATTTGGGTCATTAGTGTAATTAATGACATTTGTTATGAAATTGAGTTGGGGCATTTATTATCTGTTTAGAAATAACTACTTTGGGCTATCGGTGGAGGATAGTCTTGATTGTTGTAGACACTGCATGATGATTAGGTAAATTGAAACTAATCAAGTTGTGTATTTGATTACATGGGTGCCGAATCCCGCGGATGAAATTTTCGTAAAATGGCCATCTGAATATCTATACATGGGTGCCGAATCCCGCGGACGCAATTTCCGTAAAATGGCAATCCGAATATATCTATACATGGGTGCCGAGTCCCGCGGATGAAATATCCGTAAAATGGCCATAAGAGAATGAAAGTACATGGGTGCCCAATCCCGCGAACGCAATTTTCGTAAAATGGCAGTTTGTAGTATTGTTGGTAGAGATGTAGTCTTATTTCAGTTCATTGGCCAGGTTCTAAGCCATGTTTATAAGTTGAGTTTTGTCAAGCTAAACATTTATCAAATGTTAATGTTTTAGTTATTGCTCATGTTATGTTTAGCATATCTCTATTAGGCATTGGCTCACCCTATATGGGACATCATTTTCAGGTACAGGTAGCATGCCACCTCCAAGGACGTAGCTTGGGAGGCTTGAGACTGTTGGACTGTTTTGTGTTTTTAGTTGTATTACATGTATATCAAGCCGAGGGCTTATCTTGTGTAGAGTTAGTACTCTCTTGTTGTAACCAAGTATTGGCTTGGAAAGTTGTAAGCCCATAGGGCATTTACTTTTGATGTCAACATGTAGTACTTTTTGTAAGAATACTCTGATGTTTGTAATATAATATCTCCTTTCAATATCTTGAATGTATGATATTATGGGTTTATTTTGAGGGCGTTACAACTTGGTATCAGAGCGTACCAGGTTCGAATACTTTGGGTACGCGGAAAGTAGTTAATACCACAATAGGTTCGTCTCGCTTGATAGAGACTTAGACGTAGTGTTATATGCTTATGTGATAACATGTTTATGTGACTATTTGGGTATAGGATTTAGTTTCTAGGATGATTGATTAGATCATTGGGTTTCTATGAGTCTTGTTGGAAAAGCACTTGATCAATGCTGTTTCTAACCGGAACTTTAGTAACACCTCGGGACTATCATTATCCAGAAATGAAATTCGTAGATGTTTATGTGCTTATGTGCTTATGTGGAGTGAATTACAGTTGTCCATTGCATTAGGACGCGAGTGTTATAGCTTCGGCACATTTGTGAATGCGCTAATGTTCTTCACTACCTTTATTAGGATGTTAGGACGAGGACGTGGTGGTAGGTGAGGCAGGCCTAAGAGGCAGGAAATGCCTATACCGGATGATATTCCGGCGCAGTAGGAGGGGGTTGGTCAGGCCAATGTGACCGAGCCAGCAGGCCAGCAGGCTATGGGTGCCTTAGCCCATGGGATAGCAGATGCTTTGAGGGAATCCATGGGTATCCTCAAAGTTGAGGCTCCAGTGCAGGCCCATGTTGTTGATGCAGGGCCTTCCTTTCAGAAGAGGGAGTTCTTCCGGTCTAATCCAAAGGAGTTTGTTGGGGATCCAAAGGAGCCACTTAAGGCGGATGAGTGGTTAGAGCAGATGACCAAGACATTTGAGATGATTGGTATCGAGGATGGGGTATTAAAAGTGACCTTGGCATCTTTCCAGCTTAAGGGAGATGCGGGTCAATGGTGGAAGTTCACGAGGGGCCGTATTGTTGGCACTTGGGAGGCTTTTGTAGATGCTTTCCAGGAAAAGTATTTAGCCCCAGCTATCAAGGAAAAGTTGAGGGACCAGTTTTGCCAGCTCAAGCAGCTAGGTTTGTCTGTGGCCAAGCTTGAGGCCACCTTTACCAGTTTGTCCAAGTTCGCACCTGAGCTTGTGGCGTCGGAGGAACGTCATTGTATTGAGTTCGAAAGGAAATTGAGGCATGGCCTCAAGATGAGGGTTGGGGGATCCATGATCTGGGAGTATGGGCGTCTTGTGGATGCCGTGACCCATATAGAGTCTATGATGGAGGAGGAGGAGAGGATGAGGGGCTCCAAGAGGAGTCAGGAAGTCCAGGGGGATAGTAGGAGACAGAGGGGTTCTAACCCTCAGTAGTCCTAGAGTGCTTTAGCGAGATCTACCTTTCCAGTACCGGGTTCGGGTTCTGGAAGAGGCAGCTAAGGAGACTTTACCTGTTTCAAGTGTGGTTAGCTGGGCCACAAGTCTCCAGCTTGCCCACAAAGGAGAGGAAGTCAGGGAGCAGCTTCATCTTCAGCTCGACCTTAGAGCCAGAGTCAGGACAGAGGCCGATCATCCTCTTGTTATCAGTGTGGTCAGGCAGGACACCTGAAGAGGTTCTGCCCAAAGTTGGGTGGTACACCCAGTGCATCTGGTTTGAGACAGACACAGAGTTCGCAGCCAGCACAGTCTGTTCAGGCCTCTAGGGGCAATCAAAGGGCTTCATCGTCTCAGTCTGTGCATCAGTCCTTTACTCCGAGGGGTGAGCAGGTAGATCAGGGACCTACAGGACGCGTGTATGCTGTTAACGCGCAGGATCTTGTACCGGCTCCATCTGTCGTGAGAGGTACCTTTTTGTTTTGCAACTTAGTTGCCAATGTGTTGATTGATACGGGTGCATCTCATTCCTTTATATCTGCTGCATTCGCATCTGTTTTGGGGTCGGAGTTGGCACAGTTAGCATCTCCTATTTGTGTTATATCGCCTGTTAAGGGCGAATTGATTTTGAAACACAAATGTAGAGGTTATGACATAGAGGTCACCGACCGCCGACTTCCTTTTCCTTTTGTAGTTATGCCCATGTCGGAATTTGATGTTATTTTGGGTATGGACTGGCTATCGTCATACCGGGCTATTATCAATTGCTATCGCCAGAGGGTCACAGTATGTACCTTGAGCGGGGAGTGTTTCCATTTCTTGGGGGATCGGGTTGGTCGTGTGTTGCCACCGGTGTATGATCCGCGATGGCGGAGTGAGCTTAGTGGTCTTCTCACTAGCCTCTTGAGTAGTGAGTGTGATGAGACCGGAGTTGAGTTGCTGAGAGTGGTTTGCGAGTATTCGGATGCCTTTCCCGAGGACCTTGTTAATTTACCACCTCATCGAGAGATAGAGTTCTCTATTGACTTAGTGCCCGGCACGGCGCCGATTTCCATAGCACCTTACCGTTTTGCTTCAGCCGAGTTGAGTGAGTTGAAGATTTAGCTCCAGGAGTTGTTAGATAAGGGTTTTTTTCGCCCTAGTGTTTCGCTGTGGGGAGCACCGGCCCTCTTTGCTAAAAGAAAGATGGTGCCTTGAGACTTTGTATCGATTACCGAAAATTGAATCAGGCTACAGTTAAGAATAAATATCCTATGCCTCGTATAAATGATTTGTTTGACCAGTTGAAGGGTTCCCGTTGTTTCTCTAAGATAGATTTGAGATCGGGTTACCACCAGTTGTGGGTCAGAGAGGAGGATATTCCTAAGATGGCATTCCGTACGCGGTATGGCCACTATGAGTTTCTAGTGATGCCATTTGGGCTTACCAATGCACCGGCAGTCTTTATGGACTTGATGAACCGGATATTCCGGGAATTCTTAGATCGCTTTGTGGTCGTTTTCATGGACGACATTCTCATCTATTCACCATCAGAGGAGGAGCACGAGGAACACTTGAGAGTGGTGCTGGAATTACTTAGAGCTCATAGGCTATATGCCAAATTTGGGAAGTGTGAGTTCTGGGTAGGAGAGGTCAAGTTCTTAGGCCACGTGGTTTCCGGGGAAGGGGTGTCTGTTGATACATCCAAGATAGAGGCAGTGCAGGATTGAGCACAGCCTAAGAGTGTTTTAGAGATCCACAGTTTTCTGGGTTTAGCTGGGTATTACCGTCGATTTGTGAAAGATTTCTCTAGACTAGCTTCGCCGTTGACTAGATTGACGCGGAAAGGAGTCAAATTTGTATGGAGTGAGACTTGTGAAAAGTCGTTCCAAGAATTTAAAGTTAGATTGACCACCGCTTCGATTTTGATTATTCCAGAGAGAGGTTTGGGTTATGTGGTTTATTGTGATGCCTCATGAGAGGGTTTGGGTTGTGTGTTGATGCAAGAGGGGAAAGTGGTTGCCTATGGCTCACGTCAGTTGAAAATACACGAGAGAAATTACCCTACACATGACCTAGAGTTAGCTGCAGTGATCTTCGCCTTGAAGATTTGGAGGCACTACCTTTATGGTGAGAGATTCGAGGTATTCTCGGATCATAAGAGTTTGAAGTACCTGTTTACACAGAGGGACTTAAATTTGAGGCAGAGGCGGTGGATGGAGTTCATTAAGGATTATGACTTCGAGTTGCACTATCACCCGGGAAAGGCCAATGTTGTGGCCGATGCCCTTAGTAGGAAATCCATTAGTGATGTTGCTTGTATAGCCATCCAGGAGTGGGAGATGTTAGGTGCACTTGGCGAGTTCGATTTACTTCTGGGCAAATCCATTGAGGCTGCAGCCTTATTTTCTGTTGTTGCGCAGCCTACACTTGTGACTCAAGTGTTAGAGGCACAGGGAGGTGACCTTGAGGTAGAATCCCTCCAAGAGAAGATCTCCAGTGGGAAGGCTGAGAAGGGTTTGACTGTGTATCCCGACCTGAGTGTGAGATACCAAGACTGTCTGTTTGTGCCGGAGTCTTACCGAGAGGACGTACTCCGAGAGTTTCACCATTCGTGCCTTGTGGTACATCCGGGAGGCACCAAGATGTATCGTGATTTGGGTCGCCAGTTTTGGTGGCGGGGTATGAAGAGAGATGTGATAGTTTTCGTATCGAAGTGCCTTACTTGTCAACAAGTGAAGGTAGAACATCAGAGGCCAGTGGGTTTGTTTCAACCCTTGCCTATTACCGAGTGGAAGTGGGAGCATGTCACTATAGACTTCGTCGTAGGTCTTCCGAGGACTCAGCGGGGTAGTGATGCTATTTGGGTGGTTGTAGACCGGTTGAATAAGTCAGCGCACTTTATTCCTATGCGCGTGAGAGATTCAGTAGATCATCTTGCCAACTTGTATATTCAGAACATAGTGAGGTTACACGGGGTCCCAGTGTCGATCGTCTCTGATAGAGATCCTCGTTTTACTGCTAGGTTGTGGCAGAGTTTGCAGAGTGCCTTGGGCACTAAACTGACCTTTAGCACAGCTTACTATCCTCAGACTGACAGACAGTCCGAGCGTACTATTCAGATCCTTGAGGATATACTTCGAGGTTGTGTCCTTGACTTTAGTGGGACGTGGGAGAGGCACTTGCCCTTGGTGGAGTTTGCCTACAACAACAGCTTTCAGTCTAGTATCGGTATGGTGCCGTTTGAGGCCTTGTATGGCCGACCTTGTAGGTCTCCAGTTTGTTGGGCCGAGGTGGGTGATGCACCTTTGTTGGGCCCGGAGTTGATAAGGGAAACGACGGAGAAAGTTGAGCTTATCCGTAAGAGGCTTGTTACAGCCCAAAGTCGCCAAAAGAGTTATGCCGACCGTAGGAGAAGGCCTTTGGCATTTGAGACGGGTGATCACGTTTTCTTGAAAATATCACCTAGGCGGGGTTTGATGAGGTTTGGGAAGAGTGGGAAGTTATCGGTCCCTTTGAGATCCTTGAGAGGATTGGGGAGGTTGCTTACCGTTTAGCTTTGCCGCCGCAGTTGTCCGGAGTGCATGACGTGTTTCATGTTAGTATGCTTCGGAGGCACGAGCCGGATCCATCGCACGTGTTGGATTGGACCGACTTAGAAGTAGATGAGGATGCCTTGTATGAGGAGAGGCCGGTGCGGGTCTTGGATAGGCGGGATCAAGTCTTGTAAGGCAAGACCATTCCCTTGGTGAAGGTTTTGTGGAAACATCACGGAGTGGAGGAAGCCACTTGGGAACGTGAGGTGGATGTCTATGAGAAATATCCGGACTTGTTTGTAAATGTTTAACCATGTATTGGGATTTTGTAATATTAATGAACTTTAAGAATATTAAATATGTTTTAAGTTGTAAAACATTGTGAATGTTTTGGTTTATGGGAATATTGTGGAACTTGCCTTGTAATGGAAGTTAATTTTGACATTGCATATGTTAACTCTGTTCTATAAATGCGAATATAATTTTGACATTGAATTTGTTTTGTGATGCATGTCGATAATGCATGTTGGAGATTATGTTAGAAGTTTGCCTCTTAAATAGGGATGGAATGACCGGTAATGGGTCAAGTTGTTGAATTTTATATTGTAATAATGTTGGTAATTGAGAAAACATGTTTTTGAAAAACTTGTACTTAATTTCGGGGACGAAATTCTTTAAAGGGGGAAGGTTATAGCGATCCTGGTTTTGCCTCTCTTTATTTATTGTATTCCGGACTCGGTTCCGTGGATGTGTTGTTGTCTCATTCTCATTTCCATCCTTTACTCTTCGTATTTAAGTCTTGGGTTGTGTTGGGCAGCTTTGAAACAGGTTGGGTGTACTTTGAAACCAAAAGTAATTGTCCAGAATTTGGCCTTCACGCTCGAGCGGGGATTTTGACACTCGAGCGGGCCCTTTGTTGTTACTTCTCCGCTCGAGCGGGAGTTTTGACGCTCGAGCGTAAGTTTCCATCTCTCAGTATTTCCCTCTGCAGTGTTTGACGCTCAAGTGGGCGTTCAGACGCTCGAGCGTGAGTTTGTGTGTGACGCTCGAGCGGGGACCTGGTTCTGCAAAAGTTCTGGAAGCATGTATCCGGCGCTCGAGCGGGGGTTTGGACGCTCGAGCGTGAGTCTGTGTCTAACGCTCAAGCAAGGAGACGTGTATATCACTCCGAGATTTAGCTTTTTGGATCACTTTTTCAACTCCATTTCTCTCTCTTACTTTTCAAAACAGCCATTGGAGAGCTTCTCTCACTAAAACCTCCACTTCTCTCTAGGGTTTGATCTAGTTAGAGTAATCTCTCACCCTTTGGCCTTTGTAAAAAGTGTGTTGATCATCGAGGGCTACATTTTAATCCGAGAATTTTGGGATTTGGAGCATCTTCGTTTTCTTCATCTCCTCTGTTGGGTTTCATCTTTTGAAGTGGGGATTCCTACTCATCTTTATGGGTTTTAACCTAAATGTTGGGCTTTTGTATAAATGGTTTGGTTCTGGGATGTTAGGGTTTGAGATGTATAATGTTTAAAAAGGGGTTTTGTTTATTTGGCTCATACATATGTGTTTTGGGTCTAAAAAGGGGATTATTGTAGTTGTTGATAATATTTGGACCTTTGGGTCAATATTGAGAAGATGGGAAAAAAATGCCACATTTGGGTATATTTGGGTCATAAGTGTAATTAATGACATTTGTTATGAAATTGAGTTGGGACATTTATTATCTGTTTAGAAATAACTGCTTTGGGCTATCGGTGGAGGATAGTCTTGATTGTTGTAGGCACTGCATGATGATTAGGTAAATTGAAACTAATCAAGTTGTGTATTTGATTACATGGGCGCCGAATCCCGCGGATGAAATTTTTGTAAAATGGCCATCTGAATATCTATACATGGGTGTCGAATCCCGTGGACGCAATTTCCGTAAAATGGCAATCCGAATATATCTATACATGGGTGCCGAGTCCCGCGGATGAAATATCCGTAAAATGGCCATAAGAGAATGAAAGTACATGGGTGCCAAATCTCGTGGACGCAATTTCTGTAAAATGGCAGTTTGTAGCATTGTTGGTAGAGATGTAGTCTTATTTCAGTTTTTTGGCCAGGTTCTAAGCCATGTTTATAAGTTGAGTTTTGTCAAGCTAAACATTTATCAAATGTTAATGTTTTAGTTATTGCTCATGTTATGTTTAGCATATCTCTGTTGGCCATTGGCTCACCCTATATGGGACATCATTTTCAGGTACAGGTAGCATGCCACCTCTAAGGACGTAGCTTGGGAGGCTTGAGACTGTTGGACTGTTTTGTGTTTTTAGTTGTATTACATGTATATCAAGCCGAGGGCTTATCTTGTGTAGAGTTAGTACTCTCTTGTTATAACCAAGTGTTGGCTTGGAAAGTTGTAAGTCCATAGGGCATTTACTTTTGATGTCAACATGTAATACTTTTTGTAAAAATACTCTGATGTTTGTAATATAATATCTCCTTTCAGTATCTTGAATGTATAATATTATGGGTTTATTTTGAGGGCGTTACAGTCATGTTTGTTTTAAGTTTTCAAAAATTGATTCTATCACATTTGAATATACATTCCAATATATGTTTGGCAAAGTAGAGTTTTTGAATTTTGAATTTGCAGATTGGGTCTACCCGAACATTCCTGGACATCTGGCTGGTCAACCGAGATAGTTTTTTTTTTTTTTTCTTTTGTTGCAATTGCAACCTATTAGTTGAAAACAAAAAATTTAGGGTTCGTTTGTTTGGTTTAGTTTTAGAATTATAATTTGAATATAAAGCTGTGTTTTGAGTTTTTGAATCATGATTTGAAAAGAAAAAAATTGTTTGATTATGAGTTTTGAAAATAATTTTGGAATGATTTGTAATTTTTTTATTTTTTATTGATTGATATATAGAATGTGAGAGAATGTGAGAGGAAAGAGGAGAGATGAGAGAGAAAAAAATGATTGCTTGATTGATTAATAATAATAATAATAATAAGATAAGATAGGAGTCTTGAAAAAAAATTTAAGTTGTGTTTTAAAAATATATTTGGTTAACATATTGCATCTAAATCATAATTTAAAAATAGAATTGAGTTTTGAAAAATAAACCAAACATTACCTTATATTTGTTTTTGAAATTTTTAAATATAAAAGTTATTTTTTTAAACAGTTTTTAAACAAAACAATTAAAAAAAATTCCCAACCAAATATATAATCAGAAATAATTTTAAAGCACTAGCTGAATATTTTTTTTAATATTTTAAGTGGAAAAAATATTTTCAGAATTTTTCAAATAAAAAATTATTTTTTCCTATAATTCTTTTTTTGAATTAAATTTAAAAAGAGTTTGGTTAGGAGCTTTGAATATAATTTTGAATTGTGTATTTAGTTATGAGTTATAAGTTTTTGAATTAAGTTTTGAAAACTCTTTTCAAAACTTATAACTAAACAATTTTTCTCATTTCAAAACTCATTTCAAAAATTCCAAATTCAATTCAAAACTCATAACCAAATAAATTTTCTCTTTTCAAATTATGATTCAACAACTCACAAATTCAAAATACAATTTTATTCTCAAATTATGGTTTTAAAACTAAACCAAATGCTACGTAGGACTTTCAATACCATTGATATTAACAAGTACTCTTATGCATTAGGTGGGGTGGGCTGCCGAGTGGTACGGGCGTGCTTGGGATGTATGGGTAAGACGCACATCTCTGGTTCGTTTTTTCATTGGGTGAGTGTTTGCAGCAGTTTGAAAAGGGTATACGGCTTTCCGCCGGCTACTTACCCCTCAGGATTAGTCCTGACTTCCTTTAAAACCAGAGGGTTAGGGATACCTGAGTTATCAAAAGTACTCTTATGCATTATTTAGGCTTGTTTTAAAAAGTTGGTTAAAAGTAAATTTTTTGACTTTTTTTTGAAAAAATATGTAAAAAAAATAAAGAGATAATGTGACCTAAAATAAGTTAAAAGTTAAAAATTGACTTTACAAGTTCCCAAATTGAGCTTTAATATTGGAATAAGTATAAAAAGTATCTTAAAAACAAATTAAAAAAAATGTTTTAAAATGAGTGAAAAATATTATAAAACTAACACAAAAAAAAAGTGTATTGAGTTTTACAATTATTGTGTCTTTTTCTTATGCTAGTAAGGCAGATTATTTTTTTATTTTTTTTAGTGTCCCTAAGATATTTGTTATACCCTTTCTAAAAAAACATCTTACAAGGCGCTACAAAAATTTTCAAAAAATATTTTTGAAGACAAGAATACGTAATTTGAAAATATTTTTTACAAGGAAAAAATTTATGAGTCTGATTTCTTTGCCATAATTTTTTACAACAATTTTGTTGTGCACGTCAACAAAATACATAATTTAACGATTTAAGTTAAAACTAAAATAACATTAAAACAACGTAATTTTGCTTTAATTTGAAGCATATGTCGTTAAATTACCACAGCAAGACTATTATAAAGAATAATTATTCAAAATCTATGACGTGCATCCTAAGGCTATATTTGATTTATGAATTTGGGAAGAGACTTGGAAAAAAAAATGAAAAATATGTATAAAATGTAGGTGAAATGCAATTATATTTTACATACATTTCACTGACTTTTTATCTTTCCCTTTTCAAATTTCTTCCCAAATTCATGAACCAAACATAACTTAAAAATGGAATACACTATAAAAAAAATGTCATGTCATTTTGTAGTATTAGTTACCAATAAGTGAATCTACCGTGTGGGTCCTTAAAATGAAATTAATAAATCATTATAATTATGTCACCAACATTACAGTTATATTGGAGCTATTGAGAAGTGAAATTTTAGTATTTTTTAAGTTAAAATACACAAAAAGATAAAATAGATGAAAATAGTCAATAAGACAAAATGTTACATCAAATCCGTAATCATTTCACTTTTTCTCTCACAAACATCACATCCAACTACAAAAAAATCCAATCATCTTCTCAAATACAAAATTTTAACTTATAAAAATAGTTTACTAAAATAACAACTTCCTAAACACCTACATTGTTAATGTAAAATGTTAAAAATCAAATGTTGCTACCGTAATTTTAATGAGAACAATGGCTTATACTGTTCAAGTAATGGGCTCACCTATCAAACCATCTCAAAATTATGAAGTCCGCCGCAAGTTTTTTTTTGTGGGCTTTTATAACTTCGTAATGCTCAAAGAACTAATTCAATTGTAGGCCCAAGCCCATAAGTCATACAGTAGTTCGACCCGAAAGCGAAAAAAGGATATCTATCTATCTATCTATCTATCTATCTATCTATCGATATCTATATTATATCTATACTATATATTAAGCAAAATGAAATTTTTAACCCTAAGCCTTGTGGGAGCTCCAATCTCCCAATCTAAATTTTCTGATTTTTTAATTTTAAAAAAAAAAAAATCTTAACATTTATTAATTTCTCCCAACTCCCAAGTTTTACTATCATAATAATACTTTAATGCATTAAGAACAAGCATAAAAAAATTCTTTGAAATCCAACACATATGAATTCCTTGAAAAGTCCCAACACATATGATTATTATCCCTCATAATAACACTTTAATGCATTAAGAACAAGCATAAAAAAAATTTCTTAAAAAATCCAACACATATGATTATTATCAAAATATATATACTATATATTAAGCAAAAGGGAATTTTTAACCCCAAGCCTTGTAGGAGCTCCAATCTCCCCATCTAAATTTCCTGATTTTTTAATTTAAAAAAAAAACCTTAGCATTTATTAATTTTTCCCAACCCCCAAGTCTTACCCTCATAATAACACTTTGTTGGATTAAGAACAAGCATAAAAAAAATTCTTTGAAATTCAACACATATGAATTCCTAGAAAAGTCCCAACACATATGATTATTATCCCTCATAATAACACTTTAATGCATTAAGAATAAGCATAAAAAAAATTTCTTAAAAAGTCAAACACATATGATTATTATCAAAATATTAAACTTTAATATAACATAATAAAAAAAATAGACATTTAATTCCTTGAAAACTCCAACACATATGATTATTATCAAAATATTTAATTTTAATATAATATAAAAAATGAAAAAAAGAAGACATTTAAAAAAAAAAGGACATTTAAAAATCACAATTCACATATATAGATAATTGTAAATATATTAAGGAAAATGGGGTTTCTAAACCCCAAGCCTTGTGGGAGCTCCAATCTCTCAATCTTAATTTTCTAAATTTTTGATTTAAAAAAAAACCTCAGCATTTATTGATTTGGTCAAAATTCTCTAATCAGCATTTATTAACTTTTTCCAATCCACATGCGTGCATTTATTGATTTGGTCAAAATCCCTAATTAGTATTTAAAATCCTCTCATACAAATAATTATAGATACAGCCCGTGCATAGTTACTGCAGTAGACTTTTTAATTTCTCCTGTACACCATGATTAGTGATAAGATTATTAAATTATTTTTATAAAAAATCTTAAAAAACGTAATTTATATATTAAAAAAATTAAAACAAATATAAATATCTATAATTATCTTGTGCATAGCACGGGTAATAGGCTAGTCTATTATATAAAGAAAATGGGGTTTCTAACTCACAAGCTTTGTGGGAGCTCCAATACCTCAATCTTAATTTCTTAATTATTTGATTTAAAAAATAAAAAAAAAAACTCAACACTTATTAACTTCTCTCAAGTCTTTTTGACTTCTTCCATAGATACCCTTTTCAAATTCTTTCATACCTATTTAATTATTTTGAAAATAATAATTATCCCCCATTTTCAACTTCTCCCATAACTATTTAATTATTCTGGAAATAATAATTATCCCTTAATTTATGGATTTCAAATGTAAAAAAATATTTCATAATCTCTCCATTGTAATTTCTGTCATTGATTTCCAAAAGAAAATTAAAATTTGCTTTCCTTTTCTCTCCCTTAAAAAATTAGATAATATTTTTTATGAGAATTGTGGTTATCTATCTATATCTTATATATTATATTATAACATAATCAAAAAAAAATTAAAAATCAAATATACAAACAGATAAAATTAATAAATATGATTTTTATTTATTTAGTTAAAATCTTTCTTTTGCCTCTCAATATCTAATTTTAAATTTTAAAAATCTTTAAAGTCTATCTCATACCATCACATTTTAAATCAATAAAACTCATATATCTAACTCACATCATGACTTACCTAAATAATAATAATTAAAAATAAATAGAAACCATAGATATATTAAATTAAAAAAAAATAGAAATCCACAACTCCATCTTAAAAAAATTGAAAAAAATAAATAAATAGAAACAACACAAAAATAAATGAGATAAGAATTTAGATATAGATCTCAAAAAGATATATTTGAATTATCATTTAATAATATAATTATCTAAATTTGAATTATGATGGTTACAATCAAAGTATCTATGCCCATTATGTGCTAAGAATTTTGATCGGTTTTTGTTTTTTCCAATGAAAATCGTAAAATTGAAGTAAAAAAATGGGTATCGAATTTTTTATTTTTTATTGTCATTTTATTTTATAGAAAATGTGAAAATTTATTGAGAATGCAAGATTGTACTATAACATTAGATTTTTGTATAACTAGGTAAATTTAAAACTTTTAAATATCATTGTGTTTTTTTATTTTTATTCTCTTTATATCCTATATACCATTACTATTATTTGTTAGTTTGTTAATCATAATTCAATTAATTAAAAATAAAAGTTTAGTATAACTTTTCATATATATTAAATACCTTTTATAATTTGATAAAAATTTAAAAAGGTAAAGCGTTGGAAATTATTGTTTTTTTTCATTAAAATTGATGAAAAAAAAAATGGGATAAGAATGAAAGTTTTTTAAAAAATTGATAAAAATTTAATGAAAAAGTTAAAGTAATTCATATAAAATCAATTTTTTTATTTAAATTTAAAATCAAATTAGATAAAAAAAATTAAAAGAAAATGATGAAAGGTTAAAAATATTCTAAAACCTTCTTATTATTAAAGATTAGAAATCCGTGTACGTATTATATTCATATTGTATTTTTAGTTATGAAATTAAAACCAAAAGAAATGTAACTTAGATTATTGGATTAATAACAGAAATATCATATCAGTTATTGTTAAATATCACTTCACTTCATATTTAATAAAAAGTTGTATATTTGTCTTAATTATAACTTTTAAATTGGTATATTTCTTTTTCTATTACAAATTATCAAAATTGCACTAAATAGATTTATATATATATATATGTATATATTTTAAATTTTTTTAAACTAATAATTTAAAAAGTTATAAACATAAAAATTAATTTATAAATTTCATGTATATCACAAGATAAAATATTAAATTAGTTCAATATATTCATAATAATTTTTTTTTAATTTATAAAATCTCGTACATAGCACGGGTTACTACTAGTATCTATACTATATATTAAGCAAAAGGGGATTTTTAACTCCAAGCCTTGTGGGAGCTCCAATCTCCCAATCTAAATTTTCTGATTTTTTGATTTTAAAAAAAAAAAAAACCTTAGCATTTATTAACTTTTCCCAACACCCAAGTCTTACCTTCATAATAGCACTTTATTGCATTAAGAACAAACATAAACAAAATTCTTTGAAATTCAACACATGAATTCCTTGAAAAGTCCCAACACATTAGATTATAATCCTTCATAATAACACTTTAATGCATCCTAAGAACAAGTATAAAAAAAAATTCTTGAAAAGTCCAACACATATAATTATTATCAAAATATTAAATTTTAATATAATATAATAAAAAAAAGACATTTAATTCCTTAAAAAGTCCAACACATATGATTAATATCAAATGTTTAAATTTTAATATAATATAAAAAAAGAAAAAAGAAGACATTAAAAAAAAGAAAAAAAAAGACATTTAAAAATCGCAATTCACACATATAGATAATTGTAAATATATTAAGGAAAAAGGGGTTTCTAAACCCCAAATCTTGTGGGAGCTCCAATCTCTCAATCTTAATTTTTTAAATTTTTTATTTTAAAAAAAAAACCTCAGCATTTATTGATTTGGTCAAAATCGCCTGATCAGCATTTATTAACTTTTTCCAATCCACATACCTGCATTTATTGATTTAGTCAAAATCCCAAATTAGCATTTAAAATCCTCTCATACAAATAATTATAGATACAGCCTGTGCTTAGTTACAGCAGTAGCTTTTTTAATTTCTCTTGTACACTATGATTAGTGATAAGATTGTTAAATTATTTTTACAAAAAATCTTTAAAAACATAATTTATATATTAAAAAAAACTATAACAAATATAAATATCTATAATTATCCCGTGCATAGCACGGGTGATAGGCTAGTACTATATATTAAGCAAAATGGGGTTTTTAACCCCAAGCCTTGTGGGAGTTCCAATCTCCCAATCTAAATTTCTTGATTTTTTTATTTAAAAAAAAAAAGAAAAATCTTAGCATTTATTAACTTCTCCTAACTCTCAAATCTTACCCTCATAATAACACTTTAATACATTAAAAATAAGCATAAAAAAAAATTCTTTAAAATCCAACACATGAATTTCTTGAAAAGTCCCAACACATATAATTATTATCCCTCATAATAACACTTTAATGCATTAAGAATAAGCATAAAAAAAAGATTAAAAAGTCCAACACATATGATTATTATCAAAATATTAAACTTTAATATAATATAAAAAAGAAAAAAAAAAGAAGACATTTTTTTTAAAAAAAAATATTTAAAAATCACAATTCACATATATAGATAATTGTAAACACAATCCGTGCATAGCATGGGTGATATGCTAGTATTATATTATATAAGGAAAATAAGTTTTTAACCCACAAGCTTTATGTGAGCTCCAATATTCCAATCTTAATTTTTCAATTTTTTTGATTTAAAAAAATAAATAACCTCAGTATTTATTGACTTCTCCTAACCCGCAAACCTTTTTGACTTCTCTCATAGTTACTGCAACACCCTTTTCAACTTCTCTCATACACTATGGTTAGTGATGGGATTGTTTAATTATTTTTATAAAAAATTTAAAAAAAAATAATTTGTATATTAAAAAAATATCTAAAACAAATATAAATATCTATATCTATATATTATATAAGAAAAATAAGGTTTCTAATGAGAAGTCTCCTAAGAGCTCTATATTGTCATTCTAAAATTATTGATTTTTCAATTTATAAAATAAATTAAAAAAACATATTGGCTTATTTATTTATTTAATTATTTTAGAAATAATAATGGGAATATAAAAAAAATATTTCATAATCTCTCCATCATAATCTCTCACCAATTTTCAAAAAAAAAAACTTAAACTTGCATTCCTTTCTCTCCTCCAAAAAAATCAAATAATTGGACTTATATATATTTTTTAATTTTTTTAAAGTAATAATTTAAGAAGTTATAAACATAAAAGTTAACTTATAAATTTTATGTATACCACAAGATAAAATATTAAATTATTTCAAGATAATTATAATAATTTATTTTAATTTACAAAATCCAGTGCATAGCACAGGTTACCACAATCTATCTATACTATATATTAAGCAAAAGGAAATTTTTAACCCCCAAGGCCTGTGGGAGCTCCAATATGCCAATCCTAATTTTCTAATTTTTTGTTTTAAAAAAAATTAAGTTCAGTATTTATTAACTTCTCTCAACCCACAAAACTTTTTACTTCTCTCATAATTACTGCACTACCTTTAACAAATAATTTGCATATTAAAAAAAAATAAAACAAATATAAATATCTATATCTATATCTATATCTATATCTATCTATTTATTTATATCTATCTCTAACCCACAAGTTTTGTGGGAGTTCCAATATCTCAACCTTAATTTCTTATTTTTTTGATTTTTTTTGAAAAAAAAAAACTTAGCACTTCTTAAATTCTTCCAAATCTTTTTAACTTGTCCAATACACACACTCTTTTTAACTTTTCACATACCTATTGCAAACAGTGAGTCTCTTTTTTGTTTTCTCCTTCTTTACCTCTCACTTCTACACTTTCAACTTCAGTGACCACGTATGCAAATAGTAAGTCTTTTTTTTATTTTTTCCTTCTTGACTTTTCCTTTTGTTTACTGTTTTAATATTGTAGTTAGATAGCGCATAAAAATATTTGTGATTTGTCTAGCGAATAAAAAATTATAATTTGATTTTTTAATATGATTGAAGTTAGATAAATATAAACCCTCACAAAGAGAAAAATGTGATTATAATTATTTGAATGATTCTTTTTTTTTTTAAATGTGATTGTAGTTTGTTTAATAGTTCTTTTTTTTATTTATTTATTTTATTATGGAAAAAATATGATGTAATTGTAGTTTGTTCAATGGCTCTTTTTTTTAATATGATTGTTATAATTAGGTCAATGATTTTTTTTTAATGTTATTTAATCTTTTTATTTACTATTTCAATTTTATTTTTAATATGATTGAAGTTAAATAAACACAAACACTCACAAAGAAAAAAATGTGATTGTAATGTGATGTGATTATACTTTGTTCAATGGCTCTTTTTTTTAACATGATTGTTGTAGTTAGTTCAATGGGTTTTTTTTTTTTAATGTTATTTAATCTTTTTATTTATTATTTTAATTTTATTTTTAATATAATTGAAGTTAGATAAATATAAACACTCACAAAGAAAAAAATATAATTGTAGTTAGTTCAATGGTTCTTTTTTTTTTTTAATGTGATTGTAGTTAGTCAATGGTTCTTTTTTTTATTTATTTATTATGGAAAAAATGTGATGTGATTGTAGTTTATTCAATGGTTCTTTTTTTTAATGTGATTTAATCTTTTATTTACTGTTTTAATAGTTTTTCTTCACAATTATTTATGAAAAAAATATGATTGTAGTTAGATAGCATAAAAATATTTGTGATTTGATTTGATTTTTTTCTGATTTGATTTTTAAAATACCAATTATTGATAATGATTAGATTATATTTTGAAAAAAAAAATCGTAATTGATTTTTTTAACTCACTGTGTTTTTTGAAAAAAAAAATTATTGTGTTTTTTTAACTATCAATTTACTTAATTTGTAATTTGATTTTTAACTCACTGTATTTTTTGAAAAACAAAATGGATTGTACTCATTAGGATCACATGATGTACCAATTATTGATGATGATTAGATTGTATTTTGACCCAAAAAAATTGTAATTGATCTTTTTAACTCACTATGTTTTTTGAAAAATAAATTATTATGTTTTTTAATTATCAATTGACTTAATTTGTGATTGATTTTTTTAATTATTGATGATGATTAGATAGTGAGAGGGAGATTCATGATCTGGTTTGGGCCGTGATAATGGCCGGACGGATTTGGCCGAACAAGGTTGGGCCCCGGTAACATGGCCCCATCCTTAGAGGTTTTGCTCGGATAAGGGAAGGCATGGTTGGACCGGGCTGTTTGGCTTCACGATTTAGAAGCCGGTCAAGCAGGATGTCCGGCACCAGGCGACGCATGGTTGTTCCACGGTCCAAGAGTTAGCTCGGCAGGAAGGCCGATGGTAAACCAGCGTGAGCTGTCCCGAGCTCGGCAATGCCGGGATGCAACCGAGCTCGGTCGAAACGGAGCGCGGCGAGCGGAGCTCTCTGGCCAACTGCACAATACGGCCGTTGACAGCCGAGATGCTACAGCCCGGCTGCCGAGCTCCCAGTAGAGTGGGCTGGCAGTCGGGTTAGGCGATGTTCAGCAAGATTTGTGCTGACAGATGGGATATCAGTACCACGTGTCGAGAGATCACTGGGAGTAGATTTAGGGCGCAGAAGGTATATAAGCATGTCTGCGCCCCCCATGCTGGAGATGACACAATTTGGTGAGAAAAACACTAAACACAACTCAATCCTCTTTCTCTCTCTCTCTCTATCCCTGTGTGTGTGTTTAGCTTGATTGTCGGAGGGGTTTTCCGGCCACACACCGCCGGGTAGCTCACCGCCGTTGTGCTCGCAGGTCGATCGGACAGGCAGGAGCTTGGAAGAAAGGAGTGCAAGCTTGCCTGAATATTTGCTCCCCGCACAATTGGCGCCATCTGTGGGAAGGCTTGAAAGACAAACCTTGTCTTCCAGGCTCATCTAATCGCCGTCCATGGCGAACAACAACGAGATTCCATTGTCTGCCATCGACAGAGTCACCCCGGAGTCAGGCAGACGGAGAGAAGGGCATCCCACTATCGTTCCTCCGATGGCAAACCTGGAGACTTCCCCAGGAGGACATTCAAGAGATGCGTGGGATCAGCGCGGAAGAAGTTATGGTCATTCACGGAGTCCAGACGGTCATCGGCGGCGGAGAGAATCACATGCCAGACGTCTGGAACACAAGTTAAGGGACCAGGACGCCGTCATCCGGCGAATGGCGGCAGAGATGAAGAAACTGAAGCGGCATGTTAAAGGGAAGGGTATAACTGGAGTGGGAGACCACAGTGAGTGCACCCAACCCCGCCGTTCAGGCAGTCAGAGTCAGCGACACACTGCGTCCATTTCCATCACCAGAAGTTACAAGGTTGGAGATTCCGACCCGCACGAAGAGAAGTCCAGCGCGCAAGACAGCACCTATCGACCCTCACGTTCGGCGACAACGTCGAGGTATTCTTATTCCGCTCGTTCAGAGGATTTGCCGGCAGTCTTGAAGAAACGAGCTCGCTGGTGGGAGGCTCAGAGGGTACCGGCGTTCCAGCGGCTATCCTATGGAGTTCACGCCAGCGAGGAGGTTGGAATGCTTCCACCCCGCCAAGCAGTGCCACTCCTTCTAGATATAGACTTGGCAAGGCTGAGCACCACCCCTTTCTCCCTGGAGATAGAAATAACACCGCTTTCGGCAGGCTTCCACCAGCCTAAATTCACACTCTACAACAGAAAAACCGATCCCTACATGCATGTGAGTCACTTCCGACAGGCCATGGCCGGGCATAGGCGGAATGACGCACTTATGTGCCTTATCTTCCCATTAAGTTTAGGTGAACTGGGCTTGAAATGGTTTGAGAGGTTGCCGGAGGGGAGCATAGAAAGGTGGCATCAGTTGGCCGAGGCCTTCATGATGCGCTTCAAAACCAACACAAAAACACCAAAGGAAGTTGACCACCTACTGAGTGTCAAAATGGAACCAAGCGACACATTGAAGGCATACAACTCCAGATATTGGGAGACCTTCAACGAGATTTTGGATTGCCCGAACAACCTTGCAATCACACAATACAAATGAGGTCTCCCGATCGAACATAGACTGCGGGACTCGCTTACCATGTACCAGACGACATCCATGGACCAGCTAATGCAGCGCATCAATGAGCACATCCGTGTGGAGGATGATGCATCGGCATCTACCGCAAAAATAACTCCGGTAGTAGCGGACAAGAGGTCAACTGACAAAGTGCACGCGGTCAGACAGGAGTCCAGCCGATCAAGTAACCGCGCTGAGGAATTGGACCGTGGCTAAAATCGCAAAAATCGGGGTAAGAAACGTCGGAATGATCGGGATGACTACCCCCGAGATGACGTAGCCGATGCAAACAAAAGGTTGAAAGCAAGGACAGGCATCACCACGGTCTTTAAGATTCCAATCTATCGCATACTTAGTGAAATCCGTGACAAGGAGTATGTCCGATTTCCTGCTAAGTTAGGCAACGGACAAAAGAGCTTCAATCCGAGGTACCGTTGCACATTTCACCAGGAGCGAGGCCACCGGACAGAGGACTGTTTGCCTTTGAGGCAACACTTGGAAGAGCTAGTCGCAGCCGGACACCTGGACCTTTACATTGATGGGGGCGTGAAGGCCAATCAAGCTCCGGTTGACCCGCGGGGACCGGATGACCGAGATGCACCTCCCCAAGGGGTTATTAATGTCATCCACGGCATAGTGGAACCAGCACATGTATGCGAGCTCCGAGGTATGATCAAGAAGGTAGAACACATGAGGGAAGTTTTGTCAGTTCAGCCTGCGATCAAGAGGGGGAAGACCGCAGAGAAAGATGTGATCAGTTTCTCCTCAAGAGACCTAGAGCGCATTCAGACGCCGCACAACGATGCCCTAGTGGTTACACTCCGCGTCAAAGAATTTGATGTCAAACGGATCTTGATCGATCAAGGAAGCTCGGTCGAGATCATGTACTATGACGCTTTCAAACAGCTCAAGCTCCAGGATACAGATTTGACTCCAGCAACTTTGCCACTGGTTGGTTTCAACTCGCAATCGGAGTGGCCTTTGGAAAAGATTATCATGCCGGTCAAAACGGGATCCGTGGTCAAACAAGTGGAGTTCTGGGTGTTGCAGGTGTCATCCACTTATAATTTGATCCTTGGAAGGGGATGGCTTCACGCTATGCAAGCCGTAACGTCGACCTATCATCAGGTAATGAGATTTCCCTCGGTTATGGGGGCAATCGAGGAGATTTAGGGCGATCAAGTCATGTAGAAGCAATGCTTCGTGGCGGTCAACGGGAGCCGAGCTGCCAAAGGCTTCGTTCAAATGATTGAGGGACCGGAAGACCGGGGAGTCCTTGACGATGTGGGCACCAAGGCCGAGGACAAAGCTGTCGAGGAATTGGTGGAAGTGCGCATTGATACAGAGCATCCGGATAAGTTCTTCTTGCTCGGCTCAAGCCTTACAGCCCAAGAAGGACCGACATGGTTGAGTTTTTGATGGCCAACATCGAAGTCTTCGCATGGTCACCTTACGACATGCCCGATCTCGATCCGAGTTTTATATGCCGTCATCTCAATGTCTTCCCCGGAGCCAAGCCGGTCATTCAGCGAACAAGGAGATCGACGCTGCATCACGCCGAGGTAGTTGCGGAGGAAGTGAAGAACTTGCTTGAGGCGCGAGCAATTCAGGAAGTGCACTACCCTCGGTGGATTTCAAACACGGTCGTGGTGCCCAAGAAGAATGGGAAGTGGCGAGTTTGCGTTGACTACAAGACCGTCAACCGAGCTTGTCCGAAAGACAGCTTCCCTCTGCCTAGAATAGACCAGCTTGTGGACTTAACAGCTGGACATAACAAGCTCAGTTTCTTGGACACCTACCGCGGCTACCATCAGATTGCCATGCATGGGCCCAACCGAGAGATCACCTCGTTTACTACACCAAGGGGACTCTTCTGCTACCGAGTCATGCCTTTTGGTTTGAAGAACGTCGGGGCAACTTTTCAAAGGATGCTGACCAAGATGTTCGCTCCTCTGCTAGGCCGGACAATGGAGGCTTATATTGATGATATGGTGGTTAAGAGCCGGCATCAAGCAGACCATTTGTCCGATTTGGCCAAGATGTTCGCCATTCTCAAAAAGCACAAGCTATGCCTGAATGCGTCAAAGTGTGCCTTCGGCATGGGATCCGAAAAATTTTTGGGTTTCCTAGTCACGAACTGAGGTATCGAAGCAGACCTTATACAAATCCGAGCCGTGCAAGAGTTAAAACAGGCTAGCTCGGCTAAGGATGTGCAACATCTGACTGGAATGGCCGCCGCGCTTAACCGATTTATAAGCCGGTCATCAGATCGCTGCCACCCTTTCTTTCAAGCCTTGAAATCAAAGTTCTCATGGGATGAAGAGTGTGACCGGGCTTTGGCCGAGCTCAAGGAGTATTTGTCTTCAGCGCTGTTGTTGGTCACACCGGAGCCCGGAGAAGAACTCTACCTTTATCTAGCCGTATCGCAGCATGCAGTCAGCGCGGTGCTTGTCCGGTTGGAAGGAATCAAACATCTACCTATCTTCTACGTCAGCAAAACCTTGCTACCGGTAGAGTCGAGGTACTTGCCGCTGGAAAAACTTGCGTTAGCTTTGATGATGGCTTCAAGGAAGTTAGCACACTATTTCCATGCCCATACCATTATCGTCTTGACCGAGTTCCCTCTCAAAGCTTTGTTCGAACGGGCAGACTTCTCCAGTCGGATTCTTAAGTGGGCGGTCGAACTGGGACAGTTTGATGTGAAGTTGTAACAACCCTCATACTGTTTACCGATTAATGACTGATTAGTTACCGATAAACGCTGTTTACCGTGAAACTGAATTGATCATGACTGATAATTGAACTAATTAAAAGTACTGAACTGACTGACCGAAATTGAAACTGAATGGAATGAATACTTCTGTTTGAATTGCATTTTATCTGTTGACTGTATGATTATCTGTTCATGTTTATATGTTTAAACTGCTAATTGAAGGCCTTATCGGCGGCCGAATTAGAAACCGATTAGTGTTTTATGATCCTCATGATTAATGTGATTTTATGGTGTATTTACCTGAAGACTGATTAGGTATGATTAAATTAGATTAAATTAAGCTAATTAAAGAGTTGGACTTAATTACCATTAGACCACTTAGTGGCCACTACTTCACACATGTTGAGCCTTGTATACACTTCAATCAAAACATTGCTTCAGCTCATTTCTTGTGCTTAACCGACCAAGAGAGGGAGAGGGAGAGAAATTGAGTTCTACCTTGTGAATTGCTTGGAAATTGAAGAATTGTTGAAGGGTAGATTGCATATTTGAGCTCCCTTCTTGAACTACAAGACTAAAGGTAGCTCCATTGTCTTCTTGTTCATGTTTTAAGTTGATTCTTGCATGGTTCATGTCATATTGATGGAGTGTAGAGCCAAAACATGGTTTAGATGTTGAATTATGGCTTAATTGTTGCATGCATGTACATATATTGAAGTTTTGAGGTTGTAGTCCATGTTTCCTCACATGCATGTCCATCTTTTGGTCATACTCCATGAGTTCATCTTGTTTTTGAAGGTTTGAGCTCTTTTGAAACAGCATTAAAGCTTTGAAAATGATTTAAGATCATGCATGTTTGCATGTTCTCCATGTTCTTGGAAAATAGTTTGAAATTGGATTTGAATTAAACACCCTTGGGCTTTGATTCCTCAAATTGAGCTTTGAACCATGTTATTCTATGTGTTTATAAATGTTTTCCAGAAAATGAGCCCAAGAGGATCGATTTTGAGTTGTTAACAACTTGAGTTTGAGCTTGGAGGTGCAATCTGGGTTTTCCAGATTTCGCACTTCCGCTCGAGCGGGGAAGTTCCGCTCGAGCGTGGAATCCGAGCATCCAGCATCTCTCTGCACTGTTTTACAGTACGCTCAAGCGGAGGATCGGGCGCTCGAGCGGAGTCATGTCTCAAGCTCGAGCGGGCGTCGAGCGGAGATTTCACCCATCCAGTACTTTTACAGTACGCTCGAGCGGGAAGGTTTACGCTCGAGCGTGTACCTTTATTGCATGACCGCTCGAGCGAGGAAACCTGCGCTTGAGCGGGACTCTGTTTTTCTGAAAATGCTTTTAAGTGTGCCTCCTTGCATCCTCATCCCATCCTAGGCATTCTTAGGCCTAGTTTAAGACATCTTGTTGAGGATATAGATGTAGAACACATCGAGGCATTAGGGATTAAGTTGTTATCTTTCCCAACTGTGTAGCTTAGTGTGTTCAATCTGTTAACTGTGTAGGGTTGGCGACTGGGGAGACACGCTCTAGCATACTGTAGGCCGAACTCTGTGAGTAACGATTGTGTAAAGATATGTTCACAAATGATTATTTTCTGAACAACTGAACTGTACTGTTTTCTGAACTGATTACTGTTAACTGAATGAATGTATGTCCTATATTCTAAACTGTATTGTGGCATCCTTAGCACCTACTGTTTACTGTTACTGTTACAGAGATCTCTGTCGGTTCCCTCGTGGAACCACTACTGTTTACTGACTGATGGCCATCATTACTGTTCGGTCTTTAAGACCTACTGTTTACTGCTATGCTAATGGATGTACCACATATGACTGAATAACTGTTCTGACTGAAAGACTGAAGTATTGTTTAATGAACTGATTTCATTACTGTAAGGACATTTCATTCATAACCTCTTTACGCATTATGTTATTCACTGGGCTTTAGCTCACTGTTTATATATGTATGTAGGTGCTCAGCCACCAGACAGGAGCTAGGAGCATGGGTTAGACTCCAGTTTTGTCAAGCCAGCCTATGTGCCTCACTGCGAGGTTCCGAGCCTATCGTGTTAAGGCTTAGGGGTGTTTTACAATTCCCCCTTCTGTACCGTCTACTGTTCTGTATAGACTGAATGTTTACTGTACTGTTATCAAGGGATTAGGTCCCTGTACTGTGTGACTGTAAATTTTGTATAGACTGTCAACTGTTTACTCTCTGTCACGACCCAAACCCGGCCCTATGGGTTTAGCACCGTAACCGGCCAGTAATCCGAGATTACCGAAGGCCTGCAGGACAGTAGTACAGTAAAACAGAGTACAGTATAGAAGTCTTTTTGCATACAGACTGTCACAGCTCATTGGGCACTGTTTATTTACTGTATTGGCTTCCGCCAGGCCCTGTACTCTGTTTTACTGTACTACTGTCCTGCAGGCCTTCGGTAATCTCGGATTACTGGCCGGTTACGGTGTTAAACCCATAGGGCCGGGTTTGGGTCGTGACAGAGTGGTATCAGAGCGATACTTAACCACGAGTTATACCGCACACACGTGTCCAAATGAGCTATAGGGTGTCCTAGAAAAGTAGTTAGGGCATTTCATGAGCATGATAAGTGTGTGGTTATGTTGTGACTGAGTTTTGACTGAATACATGCTAATGTGTTAAATTGTGAAACAATGACTGCTTGTGTTTAAAACTGTTATAACTGCTTATAGTGAAAATGGATAACGCAAACACTGCAAATGAACCTGAATCCTCATCTACTGAGGCAAGAATGGAAAGAATGGAAAGAATGATGGAACTGATAACTGCTAGACTGGAACAACAACAGAACCAACAGCCCCCACCTCCTCCTCCTCCTCCGGTACAGCCGGAACCTAATGCTAATGTGAATGATGGGGACATTATTGCTCTGACCCAGAAGTTTAGCAAGATGAAACCGCCATCCTTTCAGGGAGGATTGGAACCGCTAAAAGCTGAAGCGTGGGTTCTTGAGACAGAGAAATTATTTGAGGTGTTTCCGTGCTCTGAAACACACAAGGTACTGTTAGCCACCTTTACTCTACAGGAAGAAGCTAGAAGGTGGTGGATGTTAATCCGCGATGCAAATACTATTATGACTTGGGCTCAGTTCAAGGAGTCCTTATTTGAAAAGTACTTCCCGCAGTGTGTCAGGGATAGGAAAGTGACTGAATTTGAACAGCTGAAGCAGGGCACAATGTCCGTTGCGGAATATGAGACGAAATTTACCGAACTTGCCAGATATGCACCACACATGGTGGACACTGACTACAAGAAGGCCAGAAAATTTGAGGGTGGCCTTAATGTTGCAATACTTGACCGAATAAATTTTTTGAAACTACCGACTTTTGTGGGTGTTCTCGACCGGGCATTAATGGCCGAGTCAAACATTGAAGCACTGAAAACTGAAACACCAACGTCGGAATGGCGTGGTAAGAGGCAGGGTTTCAAATTCAAGAAAGGCAAGCACAACCCGGCCAATAAGAAACAGAATACGGGGTCGACAACTAGCCCCAGCCAAGGGAGTGGTTTCATACCACCCTATTCTGAGTGTGGCAAGAAGCACAAAGGGGTCTGCTACAAAATATCTGGAGCCTGTTACAGGTGTGGTAAGGTGGGTCACATGGTTAAAGACTGCCCCTCTGCTCCACAAGCCAGTAGTAAAGCTGCACCAAGTGCAGCAGCATCAACTGTAACACCAAAGCCTAACCCCAGAGCTACCGGGAAAGAGCCTATGAGGCAGGGCCAAGTGTTCGCCCTAGTACCGGGAGACGTAAAAAATACTGAAACCGTTGTGTCAGGTATCCTCTCTATTTGTACACAAAATGCATATGTATTAATTGATTCGGGGTCTACGCATTCTTTTGTATCGCATGCTTTCTCACGGAAATTGAATAGACCCTTAGAACCCATGAACTATCTGTTAGCTGTATCATCACCCGTTGGGGGATCTATGACCTGTGCTTATATGTACCCCGCATGTGAAATCATTGTTGGGGATATGCATCTGTTTATCGATTTGCTACCATTGAACATTGATCATTTGGATGTAATATTGGGGATGGATTGGTTACAAAAATACCATGCCACTATTGATTGTGTGACCAAGCAAGTTGTTTTCCGTCCACCTGGATTGCCTGAATTCGTGTTTAATGGGAGTGGAGTAGTACCTCCTCCGTATCTGATTTCATCTGTGAAAGCTGTTAAACTGATTAGAAAGGGATGTAAAGGATATCTGTGTTCTATATTGACTGTATCTACTGATGATAATGCTAATGTAAACTGTATTCCTATAGTCAGAGAATTCCCAGATGTTTTTCCAGATAACCTTCCAGGAGATTTGACTGACAGGGAGATTGAATTTACTGTTGATGTGATTCCCGGAACACAGCCAGTTTCTAAAGCTCCTTACCGAATGGCCCCAACTGAACTGAAAGAATTGAAAGTGCAACTGCAAGAACTGTTAGACAAAAAGTTCATCAGACCCAGTACCTTACCATGGGGTGCACCGGTTTTGTTTGTAAAGAAGAAAGATGGCTCACTGAGACTGTGCATTGACTATCGTGAACTGAATAAGGTAACTGTAAAGAATAAATACCCATTACCGCGTATTGATGACCTGTTTGATCAGTTACAGGGTGCCAAAGTGTTTTCTAAGATTGACCTCAGATCGGGGTATCATCAACTGAAGGTTAAACCGGAAGACATTGATAAAACTGCTTTTAGAACGAGGTATGGACATTACGAATTTTTAGCTATGCCATTCGGAGTCACGAATGCCCCTGCTGCTTTTATGGACCTCATGAACAGAATTTTTAAACCGTACCTTGATGATTTCATTGTAGTATTTATTGATGACATATTTATTTACTCCAAAAGTATAGAACAGCATGAACATCATCTGAGACTTGCCCTACAAACCTTAAGAGAACAGAAACTGTATGCTAAACTGTCTAAATGTGAATTTTGGCTTGACCATGTTATGTTTTTGGGGCATGTTGTTAGCAAAGATGGGATTTCTGTTGATCTGCAGAAAATTGAAGCTGTAGTGAACTGGCCTAGACCAACAAATGTGACTGAGGTCCGAAGCTTTTTGGGATTGGCTGGATATTACAGAAGATTTGTCAAGGACTTCTCCAAAATTGCCCTACCATTGACTCAGTTAACTCAGAAGGGGATATCATTTGCCTGGACTGACCAAAGAGAATCTGCTTTCCAGGAGTTGAAAGCTCGATTAGTGACTGCACCTGTTCTGACCTTACCTTCAGGTACGGATGGCTACACTGTATTTAGTGATGCTTCTCATAAGGGTTTGGGATGTGTTTTAATGCAGAATGGGAGAGTAATTGCCTATGCTTCCCGTCAACTGAGACCGCATGAAAAGAACTACCCGACCCATGACCTGGAACTTGCTGCAGTAGTATTTGCGCTGAAAATCTGGCGTCACTACTTGTACGGAGTGACATGTGAAGTATACACCGACCACAAGAGTTTGAAATATTTCTTCACATAGAAAGAACTAAACATGAGACAGCGAAGATGGCTAGAACTGATAAAAGACTATGACCTGTAGATTTTGTACCATCCGAGAAAAGCCAATACCGTCGCCGATGCATTGAGCCGAAAGTCAATTGGAAACGTAGCATGTTTGCTTACCGGACAGAAAGAGTTGCTTTGTGACCTTGAAAAATCTGAAATCGAAATTGTTTTGCGAGAACAAGGTGGAACCTTAGCTGCTATTTCTGCCCGACCAGCACTGATTGAAGAGACTAAAGAGAAACAGCAACTGGATGACTTCTTGGAGAAGATCATCGAGGAAAGAGAATCCAAACCGAGACCGGGATTCAAATTTGAGAATAGTGTACTGAAATTTCAAGAAAGACTGTGTGTACCGAATGATATTGAACTGAAAAGAAGAGTTCTGCAAGAAGGCCACAATTCGAAATTGTCTATCCACCCGGGGAATACGAAAATGTATCAAGACCTGAAACAGAATTTCTGGTGGCCAGGAATGAAGAAAGAAATCGCCGGTTTTGTATCCAAATGTCTCCATTGCCAACATCAACGACCTGCCGGACTATTGCAACCCTTACCCATACCAGAGTGGAAATGGGAGTATATCACGATGGATTTCATCGTTGGGTTACCTCGCTCCAGAAAAGGTATGGATTCAATTTGGGTCATTGTTGATAGACTAACCAAATCTGCTCACTTCTTACCTGTCAAGACAATCTATAATGCGGACAAATTGGCTGTTATCTATATTGATGAAATTGTAAGACTGCATGGAGTGCCTGTGTCTATTGTTTCTGACAGGGATTCGAAGTTTACATCAAGGTTTTGGCAAAGTCTACAGACTGCATTGGGTACTGATTTGAGGCTGAGTAGTGCCTATCATCCTCAGACAGATGGCCAGTCAGAAAGAACCATCCAAACTCTGGAGGATTTACTGAGAATGTGTGTCCTTGATTTTCAGGGAGACTGGGAAAGTCATTTACCTTTGGCTGAATTCGCCTACAACAACAGCTACCATTCGAGTATTGGCATGGCGCCCTTCGAGGCATTGTATGGCAGAAAATGTAGATCTCCAATTTGCTGGGCAGAAGTTGGAGATGGGCCTTTGCTTGGGCCCGAGATTGTTTATGAAACAACTGAGAAAGTGAAACTGATACAACAGAGACTGAAAACTGCACAGAGTAGACAGAAGAGTTATGCTGATATCAGAAGACGAGACAGAGAATATGAAGTGGGTGATCACGTATTTGTGAAAGTGACACCAATAAAAGGCCAGACTCGTTTTGGAGTCAAAGGCAAGTTAGCACCAAGATACGTCGGACCGTATGAGATTATTGAGAAAATTAATCCAGTGGCGTATCAAGTTGCGCTCCCTCCTGAAATGGAGCATATGCATAACGTCTTCCACATTTCCATGTTGAAAGACTACCTCCGGGATCCCTTCCATGTGATTGAGCCTACTCGGATAGTGTTGAGTGATGACTACACTTACGAGGAACGGCCTATACAGATTGTAAACCGACGGATCAAGAAACTGCGAAACAAAGAGATCCCATTGGTGAAAGTCGACTGGCAGAACCATGGTGGCGTGTATGCCACTTGGGAAAGGGAAGATGACATGGCTAAACGATATCCTGAACTGTTTCCACTGAACCCTGTTTTCTTCCAGAATGAAGGTAACTCGAGTTTTGAGGACTAAACTCTTTATAAGGAGGGGAGACTGTAACAACCCTCATACTGTTTACCGATTAATGACTGATTAGTTACCGATAAACGCTGTTTACCGTGAAACTGAATTGATCATGACTGATAATTGAACTAATTAAAAGTACTGAACTGACTGACCGAAATTGAAACTGAATGGAATGAATACTTCTGTTTGAATTGCATTTTATCTGTTGACTGTATGATTATCTGTTCATGTTTATATGTTTAAACTGCTAATTGAAGGCCTTATCGGCGGCCGAATTAGAAACCGATTAGTGTTTTATGATCCTCATGATTAATGTGATTTTATGGTGTATTTACCTGAAGACTAATTAGGTATGATTAAATTAGATTAAATTAAGCTAATTAAAGAGTTGGACTTAATTACCATTAGACCACTTAGTGGCCACTACTTCACACATGTTGAGCATTGTATACACTTCAATCAAAACATTGTTTCAGCTCATTTCTTGTGCTTAACCGACCAAGAGAGGGAGAGGGAGAGAAATTGAGTTCTACCTTGTGAATTGCTTGGAAATTGAAGAATTGTTGAAGGGTAGATTGCATATTTGAGCTCCCTTCTTGAACTACAAGACTAAAGGTAGCTCCATTGTCTTCTTGTTCATGTTTTAAGTTGATTCTTGCATGGTTCATGTCATATTGATGGAGTGTAGAGCCAAAACATGGTTTAGATGTTGAATTGTGGCTTAATTGTTGCATGCATGTACATATATTGAAGTTTTGAGGTTGTAGTCCATGTTTCCTCACATGCATGTCCATCTTTTGGTCATACTCCATGAGTTCATCTTGTTTTTGAAGGTTTGAGCTCTTTTGAAATAGCATTAAAGCTTTGAAAATGATTTAAGATTATGCATGTTTGCATGTTCTCCATATTCTTGGAAAATGGTTTGAAATTGGATTTGAATTAAACACCCTTGGGCTTTGATTCCTCAAATTGAGCTTTGAACCATGTTATTCTATGTGTTTATAAATGTTTTCCAGAAAATGAGCCCAAGAGGATCGATTTTGAGTTGTTAACAACTTGAGTTTGAGCTTGGAGGTGCAATCTGGGTTTTCCAGATTTCGCACTTCCGCTCGAGCGGGGAAGTTCCGCTCGAGCGTGGAATCCGAGCATCCAGCATCTCTCTGCACTGTTTTACAGTACGCTCGAGCGGAGGATCGGGCGCTCGAGCGGAGTCATGTCTCAAGCTCGAGCGGGCGTCGAGCGGAGATTTCACCCATCCAGTACTTTTACAGTACGCTCGAGCGGGAAAGTTTACGCTCGAGCGTGTACCTTTATTGCATGACCGCTCGAGCGGGGAAACCTGCGCTCGAGCGGGACTCTGTTTTTCTGAAAATGCTTTTAAGTGTGCCTCCTTGCATCCTCATCCCATCCTAGGCATTCTTAGGCCTAGTTTAAGACATCTTGTTGAGGATATAGATGTAGAACACACCGAGGCATTAGGGATTAAGTTGTTATCTTTCCCAACTGTGTGGCTTAGTGTGTTCAATCTGTTAACTATGTAGGGTTGGCGACTGGGGAGACACGCTCTAGCATACTGTAGGCCGAACTCTGTGAGTAACGATTGTGTAAAGATATGTTCACAAATGATTATTTTCTGAACAACTGAACTGTACTGTTTTCTGAACTGATTACTGTTAACTGAATGAATGTATGTCCTATATTCTAAACTGTATTGTGGCATCCTTAGCACCTACTGTTTACTGTTACTGTTACAGAGATCTCTGTCGGTTCCCTCGTGGAACCACTACTGTTTACTAACTGATGGCTATCATTACTGTTCGGTCTTTAAGACCTACTGTTTACTGCTATGCTAATGGATGTACCACATATGACTGAATAACTGTTCTGACTGAAAGACTGAAGTATTGTTTAATGAACTGATTTCATTACTGTAAGGACATTTCATTCATAACCTCTTTACGCATTATGTTATTCACTGGGCTTTAGCTCACTGTTTATATATATATGTAGGTGCTCAGCCACCAGACCGGAGCTAGGAGCGTGGGTTAGACTCCAGTTTTGTCAAGCCAGCCTATGTGCCTCACTGCGAGGTTCCGAGCCTATCGTGTTAAGGCTTAGGGGTGTTTTACAATTCCCCCTTCTGTACCGTCTACTGTTCTGTATAGACTGAATGTTTACTGTACTGTTATCAAGGGATTAGGTCCCTGTACTGTGTGACTGTAAATTTTGTATAGACTGTACTGTTTGTATATGTGAATGCATGAAAAATATTTTTGGCATACAGACTGACACAGCTCAATGGACATTATTCATTTACTGTATTGGCTTCCGCCAGGCCCTGTACTCTGTTTTACTGTACTACTGTTCTGCAGGCCTGTGGTAATCTCGGATTACTGGCCGGTTACGGTGCTAAACCCATAGGGCCGGGTTTGGGTCGTGACAGAAGTTCTAGCCGCGCACTGCCATAAAAGCCCAGACTTTGGCCGACTTCGTTGCTGAATTCTCACCTGGAACTCATTCGGTATGCCCGGTCGATATTGCCGTGCCAGATGAAGAGGTGAATGCAAGCTCGACCGAAATACCACAGCTTGGCGGCATTGGCGACGTGGAACTTGCGCGCCTCGCCGAAGCACCTTCAGTTAATACGATACTACAGCCCGGTGATGCGATGACGGAGTTGGGTATCACTGACCAACCCGCTTTGTCCGACACCACATCACCGAGGAGGAAAGAAATGGAACCGCTCAGCACAGAGCCTGCGGCCGGCATAATACCGCAACCTGGCGAGTCACCTACGGACTTAGGCATTATGGATCAACTTGCTAAGTCCGGCGTCGAATCACCAAGGGGGGCTGAAATGGAATCGCTCAGCACGGGACCGGAAACCGAACAGCCGAGCAACCGTGATCCCATCAACCTTCAAGCTTCTCAGGACCCCTCAGAGTGTTGGAAGCTCTTTGTCGGCAAAATGTGGAAACTTTTTGTTGATGGAGCCTCAAACCGTCACGGTGCCGGGCTGGGTATAGTTCTGATTTCGCCAGACGGACTGACTATTGAACATTCACAATGAGGCCGAGTACGAGGTGCTATTGGCCGATCTCAAGAGCGCGGTTCAGATGCAAGCATCCAAGCTAATGGTTTATAGTGATTCCCAGCTTGTGGTTAACCAAGTTTCTTGGGTTTACGAGGCAAAGGATGACAGAATGATGAAGTACCAAGCTCTGGTCAGAGACCACATCAAGCTATTTCAGGCGATCAGGGTCCAACAGATTGGCCGAGAAGAAAACGGTCGAGCAGATGAGTTGGCCGGCCTTGCTTCTATGGTCGACAGCACATCTCCCAACCCTCTTTTGATTGAATTCCTTTCGAGGCCCAGCATTGAGGAAACCGGGCAGACAGAAATACTCTGTGCCAAGCTAGGTCCTTCTTGGATGGACCTTATCATCCTCTTTCTCAGAGAACGGACCCTTCCAGTCGACAAGAAGGAAGCACATAAAGTGCGGGTGAAGTCCGAGTGGTTTTGGCTCTCTCCATCAGGCCCTTTATACAAGAAGTCTTTCGCCGGTCCCTACCTGAAGTGTGTGCACCCGAGCAGCGTGGAAGCCTTCCTTTACGAAATTCACAAAGGCATCTGTGGCAGTCATATAGGGGGCAGGTCCTTGGCCTACCGAGCTATTTCGCAAGGTTACTGGTGGCCGTGCATGCAAGCCGACGCCCAGAAATATGTTCGCAAGTGTGAGAAATGCCAGAAGTTTGCCCACCAAATCCACCAGCCGGCCAGGGAACTTCTTCCCCTCACCAACCCTTGGCCCTTTGCGATGTGGGGGCTAGATATAGTGGGGCTGCTCCCAACAGCACCAGGCAACCAGAAATTCTTCATCGCGGCCACAGACTACTTCACCAAATGGGTAGAAGCGGAGCCTTTGGCAACAATCAAGGAGAAAGACGTGAAGCGGTTTGTCTGGCAGAACGTGGTCACGCGGTTTGGCGTCCCCAAAATTCTGATCTCTGATAACGGCACCCAGTTTGACGGTCACCTATTCAAAGGGTTTTGTGAAGATTTAAAGATTGAATTCTACAACTCTACTCCGGCTTACCCACAGTCCAATGGCCAAGCCGAGGCGTTGAACAAGATCATACTTGATGGGTTGAAGAAAAGGCTGGAGAAGGCAAAGGGAAAGTGGGCTGAGGAACTCCCCAACGTCCTTTGGGCATACCGAACAACCCCGTGGCGATCTAATGGGGAAACTCCTTTTGCTTTGGCATATGGCATGGAGGCGATCATACCTTTGGAAGTTGGAATGTCCACCCTCAGAAGTGAAAGTTTTGAGCTCGAGCTGAACGCCGAAGCCATTGCCCTGGAATTGGACCTCGTGGACGAACGCCGAGAAAAGGCTCTCATCCATGTGGCCGCCTACCAACAAGAGCTCTCAAGGAAATACAACAAAACGGTGCACCCCAGACCGTTCAAAGTAGGTGATTGGGTCTTGAGGAAAGTCATGGGCAATACCCTGGTGCCAGGTGAAGGCAAACTAGGGGCAAATTGGGAAGGACCTTACAAGATAACCGGTCTGGTGGGCAAGGAGGCATACCACTTGGAGGACTTGGATGGTAGAGGAATACCCCGGCCATGGAATGCGGCCAACCTCAAACTGTATTATTTCTAGCTTTTGCTTTCTTTTTGTGCAAAGGAACTTTTTGCCTTACACTTCAAGATGTAATATTCTTTTTGTCAATATATAGAAGTGTCACATCTTTGCCTTGGCATTTGTATTGTTGCTTTGTGTTTAGTCATTCTCAACCGAGGTGCTTATTCCGGTTGAAAGAGTTGATGATTTGTTCAACTGTGATTCTCAACCGAGATGTTCATTCCAGTTGAAAGAGTTGATGATTTGTTCAACTGTGATTCTCAACCGAGATGTTTACTCTGGTTGAAAGAGTTGATGTTTTGCTCAACTTAGTTATTCTCAACCGAGATGTTTATTCCGGTTGAAAGAGTTTATGTTTTGCTTAACTTAGTTATTCTCAACCGATATGTTTATTCCGGTTGAAAGAGTTGATGGCTTGCTCAACTTAGGTGTTCTCAACCGAGGTGTTTATTCCGGTTGAAAGAGTTGATGATTTGTTCAACTGTGATTCTCAACCGAGATGTTTACTCCGGTTGAAAGAGTTGATGTTTTGCTCAACTTAGTTATTCTCAACCGAGATGTTTATTCCGGTTGAAAGAGTTGATGTTTTGCTCAACTTAGTTATTCTCAACCGAGATATTTATTCCGGTTGAAAGAGTTGATGGCTTGCTCAACTTAGGTGTTCTCAACTGAGGGGCTTATTCCGGTTAAAAGAGTTGATGATTTGTTCAACTATGATTAAAATCGAGATGTTTACTCCGGTTGAAAGAGTTGATGTTTTGCTCAACTTAGTTATTCTCAACCGAGATGTTTATTCCGGTTGAAAGAGTTGATGGCTTGCTCAACTGAGGTGTTCTCAACCGAGATGTTTACTCCGGTTGAAAGGGTTGATGATTTGTTCAACTGTGATTCTCAACCGAGATATTTATTCCGGTTGAAAGAGTTGATGTTTTACTCAACTTGGTTAGTCTCAACCGAGATGCTTATTCCGGTTGAAAGGGTTGATGGTTTGCTTAACTTAGGTGTTCTCAACCACAACCGAGGTGCTTATTCCGGTCGAAAGAGTTGATGACTTGATCAACTATGATTCAAACCGAGATGTTTTTTCCAATTATATCAGTTAATTAATGTGGTTTGTATCGCCGAGGTATTTTGTTCGGCTGAAGTTATAAGGCTTGAAGACCGCACAAACACTTGATGAAATTAGAGCTTTTTCATTGATGTGAAAGTAAATACAAAAGGTGGGAAACTTAGCCCAGTTACATGTTTAGAGAAAAAGCAAGTAAAAAGAAAACTAGGCTAAGGGAGATAGGTTGGTGAATTCATCCTCGGTTGCCTCCAAGTTGACCGTTGGAGATTGGTCATGGACACTTGTAGACACTCTATTTTTGACCGACCTTAAGACTCAGACGTCACCAACTGAGTGTTCGGTGATGTTGCATATTGTGCTCATTCTGAGGTTGCGAAGTCTTGGCTGCGAGCCCTGCCTCCGGACTTCGGGACTCTTTTGTGCTTTGCCTCAGTTTACGAACCGAGTCTTATTTTCTATGTTTTCTCTTTCTGAAGGGAGGGAGGGGTCTCGTAGACCATCTCTCAGTGGCCGTAGGCTACGCTTTGTGGTCGTAGGCCATTTTTCTCGTTTGGAGCCTAGTTTTCGATTTTCGGAGCCGTCAGCCATGTGCCTCGGTTCGGGACCGCTTAACTACCTCCGTTTGCTCCGATTTTTGGCACACACCTTGTTTCCTCTCTTTTGAGGGACACTATGGCCCGGGAGACCACCTTCGTGGTCATACGCCACTTCCGGTGCCTAACAACCTATTTTCGGGGCTCCGAACTGCGTGTTTTGGACCCCGAACCCTCGTTTTGCATTCGTCTTGGTCCATTTTTGGTAGGGACCCTATTTTCATTGCTAGGGAGGTGGTAGGATGGTGGGAGGCCACCTTTTCCCCTGAAAAAACCAGTTTTCTCTATTTCTCTCTCCAAAAGCCGGTTTTTCTAACAGAAAGCTGGTTTTTCTTACTTTTGAGCCACAATTTCTGGTTTTTCACACCACCATTGTGTTGTGCTCATCTGGGAGGCCACCAATATGGGTAGGCCGACCAGTAATTCACCTTGACCCTTTTGAACCCCTCTAAAAACCTAGTTTTTCTCTCTTTTGGGTCACATTTTTTGGTTTTTCACCACACAGTTGTGTTGCACTCATCTAGAAGGCCACCTTTTTGGGATGGCCGGCTAGAAATTCTTCTTGAACCTTTTGACCCCTGGTCGGCCGACCAGGGGGAGTGGCCAGCCGGCCACTTGAACTGGTCGGCTTGCTTCCTGCTTTTTGGTGTCTTTGAGTGTAATCCAGTTGTGCCAGTTGGAAGCCTCAGAAGTGATCCTCCATACACGTGTATGGAGGATCTTTGAGCTTGGTTTTTAGCTTCCTTAAGAAGCTTTAGAGCCTCTCCTCTATAAAGGAGGGGCTGAGCTTCCATTGCAAGGGTTGAACCCCTTTGAAGGCTTACAACTCTCTCTCTCTCTATATCTCTACACTTGAGCCTCCAAACCCTTGTTTTCTTGGACCATTTGCACTACAACCCTTAGTACCACACCTCCTCCATCCATTCCAGCACTTTGGGACTGATTTTCAAGGGTTGAACGTTCACCAAGTTGGTCCAAAAGCTCCAGCTTTGCTGCTCTTCAAGGGTAAGCACCTATTTCCCTTAAACTTGCATTTTTTTTTCTCCATTGATTAGCCTTACTTGAAAGTATTTTTGGACTCTATCATAAACTAAAAAGTGTCATATTTTGAGCTCCTCTTGAATATTGATTAAGGACACTTTTCTGTTTGAGGTCTCCTACATCCTTGTATGCATTATCCCTCTTTGTAGGCCTATTTTGCATCATATCTTAGTCCTACTTGTGAGCATTTTTTAGATTTGTCATAAACTATAAAAAGTTTCCTTTTGAGCTTATAAACATGTTTGTTTAAGATACTTTCTCTGTTTGGGGTCATCTACCCCCTTTCATGCCTTATTTCCTCATGTTTTGAGCTATTCATGTGAGCACTTGCGTTGGCCTTGATTTGGAATTTTAGCCACTGAAATCTAGAAGATTTTCAGTGGCTTAGATGTGCCTTTGAGCTTCAAAATCATAGAGGGTTGACCCTCTCACCCCTCTTTCTCTTTACTAGCTTTGTTGGCCTCCCAAAGGGACCCTCACTTGCATGTTGTGAAGTCAATTTTTGGGCTCAATTTGGTGAGTTTCAAGGCCTGCCTTAGCTCTATCCGAAGCCTCTTTGGTCTTATTTTATGTCTATAATGCATGTGTAGAACAATTCCATTCAAGGCCTTTTGAGGGGGCCTTTCATTGTATGCTTCATTGACTCATTTCGGGGCCAATTTGGTGAGTTTTAGGATTGTCATATTTGATTTCCAAAGTTGGTTTTTCCATGCTAAGTGTCCTTGTTGTATGTATTGAGTAACCCCTTGCATGGCCCTCCAAAGAAGCTCATCATTTTTGCATGCATTGGATGCATTTCAGTGGTTATTTGGGCATATTTTGTCATGTTTTATTCACTATTTTTGGCTGGTTTGATGAGTTCTCATATGCTTCATATACATGCCATGTAAACCATGCTGGCTAGCCAAATTTGCATGCTATTTTAGTCCATCATGTTAGCACTTTTTGGTCATGCTTTAAACTAGAAATGTGCATGTTTTGGGACTGCCTTGGCTCTGTCTTTGTACTTCATGGCCAAATAATGCTTTCTTTGCATAGTTATAATCCAATACATGTGCCTAGTTTTGAATTTCGGGGCTTATTTCATGCATCGGGTGCCATATTTTCATGTTTCGGGACCATTTAGCATCATGTTTCAGTGCTGGAAATTACATGTTTGTATGCCATCTTTCATTCCTTGCCATGCTTTGGTAGAGTGGCATTTTATGCCTTAGGTTCGGTTCTCGCTATGCGTGCACGTGTGCACGCATTTTGGTTGTCTCTTTTCCATCTCATGGCCACTGATGTGAGTGTGGCTGAGGTCCACTCATTTTGGTGTAAGTCCATCGTGCATTGTGTATGCCATTTCGGCCCATAGCATTGCGTATGTTAGGTTGCATGTTAGAGCATTATGTATGCCATGTTACATCGAGCATTGTGTATGCCATTCCATAGCATTGTGTATGCTAGGTTGTATGTTAATCGCATTGTGCATGCCATCTCATTTGCATCATGTTTGGGATAGGAGTTAGCCCAAGCATGGGAAACGAGGTACGTTTCGTACTCCGAGTGACGGAACGTGTCTCAATTCCCTGTCGCCGACACTCCGGATTATCCATGATGGAGTTTAGGTCTTGTTGTGTTTTCATGTGCATTCATTTCATATTGAGTCGTGCAATTCGACTCCTCAGCCATCATGCATCGATATGCATGATTGGTGGCACGAGGATCGAGGACTACACTCCCTGAAGAGTAGTCATGCATACATATGTGAAAATACTTTGCCCCTTTGTTGCTCTCTGTTGCAGTAAATCAGAAATCAGCGACCTTCTGGAGCGTCGCGCAATATTCCAAGAACAATTGCAAACAGAGGCAAACTGGGGCATCGTAATGGATTTCTGTGCAAGGCAACTCAAGCATGCATCATTCATCATTTGGAACAGAGCTGAGGCGATCCATGGATTTGCGTGCTAATTTACCTACTTTCCTAGATTAATTTGTTAATTAATTAGGATTTTGTATTTATTCGAACTGTATATTATTTATTCGGACCCTCCGAGCGAGGGCACAATTGTAATAAGTGTGCGTGCGTGTGATGTATGTCTTCCAACCCCACGTCTTTCTCCCTTTTATTTACCAGCTTATAATGGTTAGATTAGGGCATGTTTCAATTAGCATACAGTATGATAGCATGTTTGCATTCATTCATCTGTCTTGCATACACCGAGCTCGGCACATCATACTAACTGCATTTGTATTTCAATTTCGAGTTGAATACTTGTTAGTTATAGCATTTCACATGCCATCTTTAGAATAGCCGAGCCTATCTTAGTTGCATTTTGCATGTGTTGCATTAGGCATTTCTGTATAGTTAGGATCATGCATGGATTTCTAACATAGCTTCTGTTTTGGCTTGGAGTACTCGGTAAGTGTTTATGCTTTAGCATCCTTGCATGTGTGTGAGTGACTGCCATGATAGCATGCTTACCATGAGCCAATGTGCTTATATGATATAACTGTCTGAATGCCTGTGGGTGAAGGTTGGGTTATTTGAATTGGAAAAATTCATTAATTATGAGTTTTAAAGCCCACTAGATAGTGGCAAAATCATGTTTTTCTAAGCCCACCCGAGGGTGGCAAATCCACGTCTTAGCCTACTTGCGGGTAGCACCATCAAACCATTTTCAAATAAACAAACATGAAATGTTTTGTTCCAATTCAGGCGACCCAGTCTATACTTGTATGCTGTGCGCATCACGTAGTAAATCTAGGCTAATAACCAGAATAAGAACGCATAATGTTTTCAAAACTAGATATCATGGTTAGTAGAGGCCGATCTTTGATCGGGCGAGCGGGGGTGCTCACGAAGTGACCTTCCCCAATCGTACCCAAGTTCCCGAGCCGAGGCAACTTTGGTGATGACGGACGCGTGGCCTTAGGCAATGAGTCAAGATTTCCTAAATTCCCCCAAAATAAATATTTAGGTGGCGACTCTGTATCTGGCAAAGCAGTCCATGTTTGGCACTTCTTTCTAAAAAAATCTGTTTTCCAAAACGATTTGCCGGATTTGGACTTTTTGATGAGTCATCGGTCTTGCATTGCACTCTGCGAGATTAGATACAGGACCGTGACACAAATTGAGTCCAAACTTTAGTGAAGCCCGAGAGCGCGTCTACAACACCGGTTTCTGTTTGGCCGGGCTGTTCCTGCTCTTGGCGGTCCTCTCCCTCAGCATCTACCTCGGCTGCTCCTTCAAGTCCTTCCTCGGCCTCAGCCTCCAATGCGCTGAAGATGTCGTTGGCATATGGCATGAGATAGGTCGGTAGGAAGACAGCTGGCGGAGAGGCAAACACGTCAATATCAGGACCTTGACCGAGCTGTTCACATGCAGACTTCTAACCCGCTTTGAAATAGATGTCTTGGGTGGCGAAGACTTGCTTCTTGTAGCTGTCCTCGGCCTCCTTAAAGCCGGCGTTCTTGGCATCTTCGCACTCCTTCTCCCTTGACTCTTTGAGTGCGTCCAGCTCGGCCTGGAGCTCATCCCTCTTTTTCTCGGTGTCGCCAAGCTGGTCGAGCATCTTGGTGTTGTCAGCATTGGCAATCTGCAGTGAAGACTTTGCTCGGCCGAACTCGGTTTGAAGACTTTGGACTTGGCTGGCAGTGTCGTTTGCCTTCTGCCGCAGTCGATGAATTCTCTTCATGACCAAGTGTTGCTTCTGGATGGCCTGCGGGAAAAAAGCTTGATCAGAGAAGAAACCGCGCAAACACATGTGAAAATTTAAGTATAAGTTGGGACTTACCCTGGTCATGGACTTCACTGCGGATTTCACCAACCGGGTGTCTGGCACGTGGTCGTTGCCAACCACGTCGCTCGGTAGAAGGAGTGCTTTCGAAAGGTCAAAGGCGAGCAGATGCTCTTTGTCGCCCTTGACGAAAGCAGTTGCCGGGATGTCTTTACCCCAGTGTTTGAGTTGGGGCCTCCATGCCATGTTAGGTCGACAGTGATGGCAGGTTGCTCGGTGTTGAGCTTGGTCACCAGCTCGGCAGAAGGGTCCGCATGTGGTCTTTTACCAGCACGGCGTGTCTCTCCACTGGCTTGACCGACAGCCGGAGAAGCCAAGGCAACCATGGCCCCACTAGATTGACCGGCAGCAGTTGGACGAGTTTGGATGCTCAGGATCTCGGTGGAAGTTGTTGTGAGTAGGTTCTTGATGCGACTTCTCTTTGCCATCTCTTCCGCCTCGGTTAACCGGATTAGGGGCACGTCCGGTAATGTTGGGTCTGGAGGAGGTGATGGAGCACGGAGAAAGTTTGTGACTTTACTCCGGTGTAGAGCAGAGTACCGGTAGGTTGGGGTGTAGCTGAGCAGCTCATTGCAATCCCGGTTGCAATAACGGAGCACAGCCCTGATGGCTTCTTCGTTGGGATAGTGGTAGTTGGCTTGTAAGGCGTGGATTGCTGCAAAGGAAAGAAGAGAAGTGTTAAAATACAGAATATGGAACAAAGACAATTGACCGAGCAAGTTGGCACGGCTTACATGTGGAACCGAAATTCTTGATGATGAGCCAGCCCGGTACGTCGGCCGTTTCATAGTTGCCAGACACCCAGAAAAAGTCGTCATCGTGTAAGTCCTTGTCTGGGGTGCCGGTCACTATCTTTTCTTTGCCCGGTCGAATTTTTAAGTAATAGGCGAGGCCATCGTCAGTGTGCGCAAGGGTGTACTATCACAATAGCTCGGCTAAACCTAAGTTGGTCTCTAGTCGGTTATTTAGTTCGCGAATGCCGTTGATTATTCGGTAGGTGTTGGTTGACACTTGTGTAGGTGCTAGCCCAGTACGGTACAGGAATTCGGTCAGCAGAGGGTTGACCAGGAAGTGGAGGCCTCCTTCAACTATGGAAAGAACGGTGAAGGGGCACTGGTCAAATCTGCCCCAAGGGGCTGTCTCAATCTCGGCGAGCTCTAGGTGAACATCTGCGAAGATACCGTAGTCTTCCCGGAATACGGCCAAGGCAGCCGGGGTGTCAACGAGGAAGCGGAAGCGCCCCATGTGTAGCCGGCTAGTTTAGCTCGACTGAGGTGGTTTGGCAAAGACTGGTATCTGGATGGCTACTCGGTCTTTGAGAGCCTCGATATTTGGTTAGTGGTCCCCTTGGACTCTGCAGAAAAAGGATGGCAATTGTAAGTGTGAGCGCGGTCGCGCAAAACGAGCTTGACTTTAGCTCGGTTGTAGAGAGTGCCAACCACCTCGGTCGATAGGGTGAGTCAAGGAGCTCGGTCGCTCAAGCGGACCAGATTTTAGCCTGGTCTAGCGACCGAGTTCTCTGCCTACCCTGTTTCTCCTAAGGTTTTGACAGACTGGTTATTTGCTCGGTCTGAATGATTTTTTGGATCAAAAGAAGACCTGGAGCCCGGTCTGCCCCAGATCTTCAGTGTTCATCAGGGAAATGAAGAACAGCAAGAACAACGACGCGAATAAGGGCCAGATGAGGATTTGGGGTAGGGTACGTCCTAAAATCTACAGATTTATGCCCTAATATGTGCAATACCAAGTGAAATAGTAAAAAGGGGGGCTAGGACTTACCAGTTGAAGACAGTGGCTCCTCCTTCAAACACAAGCTCAGAAATGGCAAGGGAAGAATGGCACAAGCTCTGGGTCGTCGAAGAGAATGGAGAGGCAAGAAGAGTAGGATGAAGGAAGCTGGGCATGCTTTTAAGGTGGAAAAACTGCCAAAAATTTGAATGCTAACGGGCGTGTTGGTTGGCCGCTCGAGGACCAATCAGCGCATGACACGTGCCCCCATTAATGGCGGCGACAGAGTTGAGGGGACAAGTTGGTCAGACGAAGTGACGACCGAGCAAATCAGGGAACTGAGCAAGTAAAGTAGTCCGGTTAACCTCTTGTAAAACTAAAGACCGAGGAAGAGTTAACCCGGTCAGAACAGATAATCCCAGTCACGCTTGCGCGGACGAAATTAAGGGGCAATTGAGAGGGAGATTCATGATCTGGTTTGGGCCGTGATAATGGCCAGACAGATTTTGGCCGGACGGATTTGGCCGAACAAGGTTGGGCCTCGGTAACACGGCCCTATCCTTAGAGGTTTTGCTCGGATAAGGGAAGGCGTGGTTGGACCAAGCTGTTTGGCTTCACGATTTAGAAGCCGGTCAAGCAGGATGTTCGGCGCCAGGTGACACATGGTTATTCCACGGTCCAAGAGTTAGCTCGGCAGGAAGGCCGATGGTAAACCAGCGTGAGCTGTCCCGAGCTCGGCAATGTCGGGATGCAACCGAGCTCGGTCGAAACGGAGCGCGGCGAGCGGAGCGCTCTGGCCAACTGCACAACACAGCCGTTGACTGCCGAGATGCTGCAGCCCAGCTGCCGATCTCCCAGTAGAGTGGGCTGGCAGTCGGGTTAGACGATGTTCAACAAGATTTGTGCTGACAGATAGGATAGCAGTACCACGTGTTGAGAGATCACTGGGAGTAGATTTGGGGCGCAGAAGGTATATAAGCATGTTTGCGCCCTCCATGCTGGAGATGACACAATTTGGTGAGAAAAACACTAAACACAACTCAGTCCTCTCTCTCTCTCTCTATCCCTGTGTGTGTGTCTAACTTGATCGTCGGAGGGGTTTTCCGGCCACACACCGCCGGTAACTCACCGCCGTTGTGCTCGCAGGTCGATCAGATAGGCAGGAGCTTGGAAGAAAAGAGTACGGGCTTGCCTGAATATTGCTCCCCGCACAGATAGCATTAAGAAAATTGTGATTTGTATTATTGAAGTTATCTCCTTTTGTTGAAGTTATCTCCTTTTATTTATTGATTTGGTCAAAATCTCCTGATCAGCATTTAAAATCCCCTCATGCAAATAATTATAGATACAATCTGTATATAGTTACTGCAGTACCCTTTTCAACTTCTCTCATACACTATGATTAGTGATTAGATTGTTAAATTATTTTTATAAAAAATCTTAAAAAACATAATTTATATATTAAAAAAATCTAAAAAAGAATATAAATATCTATAATTATCCCGTGCATAGCACGGGTGATAGGCTAGTCTATACTATATATTAAGCAAAATGGAGTTTTTAACCCCAAGGCCTCTGGGAGCTCCAATCACCTAATCCTAATTTTCTAATTTTTTGATTTAAAATAAAAAAACCTTAGCATTTATTGGCTTCTCCCAACCCAACCTCAGCATTTATTGACTTTTCCCAACCCACAATCTCTTTTGACTTCTCTCATAATTATTGCAACACACTTTTCAATTTCTTCCATAAACTATGGTTACACACAAAAAAAAAAAAAAAAAAAAAGAATTTAGCTATAGATCTCATAAAGATATAACATCTAAATTTGAATTGTGATTTAATAATATAATTATGTAATTTTTTTTTATGTCTATCTATCAAAATTTTAAATCACTTAATGGGACAAATAAATCAATTTTTCAAAATTATTGATTTTTTATTTACAAAATAGATTAAAAAAACTATTGACTAATTTATTTATTTAATAACAAAAATATTTCATAATGTCTCTCTCTCTCTCCTAATCTCTCTCACAAATTTTCAAAAAAAAATATTAAAATTTACATTCATTTTCTCTTCCCCAAAAAATTAGATAGGAGCTCCAATCTCCTAATCAAAATTTTCTAATTTTTTTATTTAAAAAAAAAAAAACCTCAGCACTTTTCCCAACCCAACCTCAGCATTTATTGACTTTTCAAACTTAAGTGATAATTATATTATTAAATCATAATTCAAATTTAGATGATTATAGATAATTATATTATTAAATCATAATTCAAATATATCTTTTTGAGATCTATATCTAAATTCTTATCTCATTTATTTTTGTGTTGTTTCTATTTATTTAATTTTTTTCAATTTATTTAAGATGGAGTTCTGGATTTCTATTTTTTTTAATTTAATTTGTCTATGGTTTCTATTTGTTTTTAATTATTATTATTTAGGTAAGTCATGATGTGAGTTATATATGTGATAGATATGTGAGTTTTATTGATTTAAAATGTGATGGTGTGAGATAGACTTTAAAAAATTTTTTAATTTAAAATTGGATATTAAGAGACAAAAAGAAAGATTTTAGCTAAATAAATAAAAATCATATTTATTAATTTTATCTGTTTGTATACTTGACTTTTAAATATTTTTTTTTTGGGTTTATGTTATAATATAATATATAAGATATAGATAGATAACCACAATTCTCATGAAAAATATTATCTAATTTTTTAAGAGAGAGAAAAGGAAAGAAAATTTTAATTTTCTTTTGGAAATCAATGAGAGAAATTACAATGGAGAGATTATGAAATATTTTTGTTATCTTTCCATTTGAAATCCATAAATTAAGGGATAATTGTTATTTCCAGAATAATTAAATAGGTATGGGAGAAGTTGAAAATGGGGGATAATTATTATTTTCAAAATAATTAAACAAAAATGCTAGAGGCCCCAAATATTTTATCAAAAGTTTTACCAAATGTCTCACATGGGTGTGGGACCCACATGGGACCCACATTGTGTGGGTCCCACACCCATGTGAGACATTTGATAAAACTTTTGGTAGAATATTTGGGATCTCTAGCATTACTCGTAATTAAATAGGTATGAAAGAAGTTGAAAAGGGTATCTATGGAAGAAGTCAAAAAGACTTGGGAGAAGTTAATAAGTGTTGAGTCATTTTATTTTTTTAAATCAAAAAATTAAGAAATTAAGATTGAGGTATTGGAGCTCCCAAAAATAAATGAGATAAGAATTTAGATATAGATCTCAAAAAGATATATTTGAATTATGATTTAATAATATAATTATCTATAATCATCTAAATTTGGTCAAAATCCCCTGATCAGCATTTATTAACTTTTTTCAATCCGCATATCTTTCCACATGCCTGCAATTATTGATTTGGTCAAAATCCCCTGACCAGCATTTAAAATCCCCTTATACAAATAATTATAGATACAATTCGTGTATACTTACTGCAGTATCCTTTTCAACTTCCCTCATACACTATGGTTAGTGCTAAGAAAAAAATCTTAAAAAACATAATTTATATATTAAAAAAAATCTAAAACAAATATAAATATCTATAATTATCCCGTGCATAGCACGAGTGATGGGCTAGTCTATACTATATATTAAGCAAAAGGGGGTTTTAAACCCCAAGCCTTGCGGGAGCTCCAATCTCCCAATCTAAATTTCTTGATTTTTTTATTTAAAAAAATAAAAAAAACCTTAACATTTATTAACTTCTCCCAACCCCCAAGTCTTACCCTCATAATGACACTTTAATGCATTAAGAACAAGCATAAAAAAAATTCTTTGAAATCTAACACATATGAATTCCTTGAAAAGTCCCAGCACATATGATTATTATCCCTCATAATAACACTTCAATTCATTAAGAACAAGCATAAAAAAAAATTCTTGAAAAATCCAACACATATGATTATTATCAAAATATTAAACTTTAATATAATATAATAATAAAAAAAAAGACATTTAATTTCTTGAAAAGTCTAACACATATGATTATTATCAAAATAATAAAATTTAATATAATATAAAAAAGAAAAAAAAGAAGACATTTAAAAATCGCAATTCACATATATAGATAATTGTAAACACAATCCGTGCATATCACGGATGATATGCTAGTTAAACTTTAATGCAAAAAGGGGTTTTAACCCCAAGCCTTGTGGGAGCTCCAATCTCTCAATCTAAATTTTCTGATTTTTTGATTTTTTAAAAAAAAAATCTTAGCATTTATTAACTTCTCTCAACTCCCAAGTCTTACTATCATAATAACACTTTAATGCATTAAGAACAAGCATAAAAAAATTCTTTGAAATCCAACACATGAATTCCTTGAAAAGTCCTAGCACATATGATTATTATCTCTCATAATAACACTTTAATGCATTAAGAACAAACATAAAAAAAAATTCTTGAAAAGTCTAACACATATGATTATTATCAAAATATTAAACTTTAATATAATATAATATAAAAAAAAAGGACATTTAATTCCTTGAAAAGTCCAGCACATGTGATTATTATCAAAATATTAAACTTTAAAATAATATAAAAAAGAAAAAAAAGACATTTAAAAAAAAACATTTAAAAATCACAATTCACATATATAGATAATTGTAAAGACAATCCGTGCATAGCACGGGTGATATGCTAGTATTATATAAGAAAAACTGAGATTTCTAACCTATAAGCCTTGTGGGAGCTCCAATATCCCAATCTTAATTTTTTAATTTTTTAATTAAAAAAAAAAACTCAGCATTTATTGACCCTCTTAACTCACAAGCCTTTTTGACATCTCATATACCTACTATTATACCATTTTCAACTTCTCACATACACCATGGTTAGTAATGAGATTGTTAAATTATTTTTATAAAAAATCTATAAAAAAATAATTTTGTATATTAAAAAAAATTTAAAACAAATATGAATTCTTATAAAATTTATCGATCTATCTACCTATACTATATATATAATCAAATGTAGTGATTTTGTCAAAAATCTGTAAATATTCATTCCTAAATTCTCATAATTTTAAAATTATCTCTTTCCTACGTGGCAACCTTTTTTTATTGTATTTCGTGTTTTCTATTTTCCTCCATTTTCTATTTGTTTGATTAATTAAAATGAAAATTAATTTCATGGCTTATGGATAAAGATTTGAATTTCAAAATTCCTCCATATAGATAAACATATAAAAACTGATAAATAATTTATGAAAATTAATTTCATGGTATACAGATAAAGATAAAAATTAAATACTTAATTTCATAACTTATAGATAATTTAAAATTTCTTCCCATAAATAAGCATATAAAAATTGATAAATAATTTATAAAAATTAATTTCATGGCCTACTGATAAAAATAAAGGTTAAAAAATTGATTTAAAAAAAAAATTACTCATGCTTTTTGCCCTTCATTTTGTACTTTAATTAATTTCATTATAAATAAACATATAAAAAAATCATAAATAATTTATGGAAATTTATTTCATGACATTTAGATAAAGATAAAAATTATAAAATTATTTGAAAAATTATTTGAAAAATAATAATTTCATGACTTATAGATAAATAAACATATAAGAATTGATAAATAATTTATAAAAATTAATTCCATGGTCTACAGATAAAGATAAAGATTAACTAATTGATTTACAAAAAAAAAAATTAAAATAATAAAATTTAGATAAATATATGATTTGTTAATCCATATCTATCAAAAACATATCTATCTAAATCTTTATTTTGGTTTACTTATATTTTTTTTCTCCTTTTATCACATATTATCTTTTTTTATTTTGAATTTTTTATCTTGTGAAATACTCTTATCTATAACTTCTTATCTCCTCTTAACCTACTCCTCATAATTTTTATTATTTGTTATTATCTACCAAGTGATAAAGATATACATAAAAAAAGAATGATTGGCTATGAATAAGAAGAGTATTAATAATTAAATAATGAAAGTTGTATGGGAGAAGTCAATAATTACCATTTTCAATTAATCAAACAATGTAATTAGGTCATTTTCCATAATTATCATTACAACCCTTGGGTCCCATTTTCATCAATGATTCAACATTTATTTTCATTTCTCTATACCAAACATGCATCTAGGTTTATTATAAATAAAACCCCAACCTTTGTAAAATAACACAAAAGCCCCAAATCTTCACAAGATTACCAAACCAACCCCAACATCTCAAAATACCAAAATTTAAAGACAAAATCCATAGAGAGGAGTAGGATATCCCTACCTCAAATTCGGAGCCCCAAAGGAGAAGATGACAAAACCCAACGTGCTCCAAATCTCGAAATTTTCAGATTAAAATGTAGCCCTCGACGATCAACAACTTTTTTGTAAAGGCCAAAGATGAGCAAATTATTCCTACTAGATCAAAACCTAGAGAGAAGGTAGAGTTCTAGAGTGAGAGGCTCAACAATGGTGGTTTTGGAAAAGTAGGAGAGAGAAGAGAAAGTGAAAAAGTGATTTGAAAAGTCAAAACACGGAACTTAAACCCAGTCGACCCGCTCGAGCGTCAAACACCCCGCTCGAGCGTCACTCACAGACTCCCACTCGAGCGTCAACAATCCCGCTCGAGCGTCAACAATCCTGCTCGAGCGGCGGATACACACTCCCAGAACTTTTATAGAACCAGGTCTTCGCTCGAGCTTCCAACTCCTCGCTCGAGCGGCACTCACACAACCCCGCTCGAGCGGCCAATACCACGCTCGAGCGTCCAACACTGCATAGGAAATACTGGATGGGTGCAATTCCCGCTCGAGCGCCAAAACCCTCGCTCGAGCGGACAGGTCAAAATCTGGGCAACTAGTTTTGGTTTCTAAACTCAACCAACCTGTAACAAACCTGCCCCAACACATCCTATAACTCAAATACAAAGTAAAAAGGATGTAAACAAGATAATAATCAACTATCAACATCCACAGACACATGTCCGGATCACTGTACAACAAGGGTAAACCCGGGATCGCTATAACCTCCCCCCCTTAAAGAATTTCGTCCTCGAAATTAAGCACAAGTTTTCAAAAATAAGTTTTCCTCCATTTTAAACAAAGTTACATTTTAACATTCAACAATTCGACCCATTACCGATCACCCCCTCCATTTAACAAGAGGCACTTCACAATATGTAAACAACATATGTACTTTCAACATGCATCAACATTACGCATTTCCTTTCCAATTTCAACAATATATTCAACATATATAATGTTACATTCAACTTCCATATGAGGCAAGTTCCCAAAACATACTTCCAATAAACCAAACATTTTTAATGTTTCACAACTTAAGACATATATAAAAGCTCTTAAGTTCAACAATGGTTCAAAATCTAAATACAAGATTACATATCAACAAACAAGTCCGGATATTTTTCGCGGACTTCCAACTCACGTTCCCAAGTGGCTTCCTCTACTCCGTGATGTTTCCACAAGACTTTCACCAAAGGAATGGTCTTGCCACGCAGGACTTGATCCCGCCTATCCAAGACCCGAACCGGTCTCTCCTCATACGAGGCATCCTCATCTACCTCTAAATCGGTCCAATCCAACACAAGCGATGGATCCGGTTCATACTTCCGAAGCATACTCACATGAAACACGTCATGCACTCCGGACAACTGCGGCGGTAAGGCTAACCGATAAGCAACCTCGCCAATCCTCTCGAGAATCTCAAAAGGACCAATAAACCGAGGGGATAACTTCCCACTCTTCCCAAACCTCATCAAACCTCGCCTAGGTGATATCTTCAGAAAGACATGATCACCTACCTCAAACGCCAAAGGCCTCCTCCTACGGTCAGCATACGATTTCTGACGACTCTGGGCTGTAACAAGCCTCCTACGGATAAGCTCAACTTTCTCCGTCGTCTCCCTAACCAACTCCGGACCCAACAAAGGTGCATCACCCACCTCGGCCCAACATACTGGAGACCTACACGGTCGGCCATACAAGGCCTCAAACGGTGCCATACCGATGCTAGACTGAAAACTGTTGTTGTAGGCAAACTCTACCAAGGGTAAGTGCCTCTCCCACGTCCCACTGAAGTCCAGGACACAACCCCGAAGCATATCCTCGAGGATCTGAATAGTACGCTCGGACTGCCCGTCAGTCTGAGGATGATAAGCCGTACTAAAGGTCAACTTAGTGCCCAAGGCACTCTGCAAACTCTGCCACAACCTGGCGGTAAAACGAGAATCTCTATCTGAGACGATCGTCACTGGGACCCCGTGCAATCTCACTATGTCCCGAATATACAAGTCGGCAAGATGATCTACCGAATCTCTCACGCGCATAGGAATAAAGTGCGCCGACTTAGTCAACCGGTCTACAACCACCCAAATAGCATCACTACCCCGCTGAGTCCTCGGAAGACCTACAACGAAGTCCATAGTGACATGCTCCCACTTCCACTCGGCAATAGGCAAGGGTTGCAACAAACCCGCTGGCCTCTAATGCTCGGCCTTCACTTGCTGGCAAGTAAGGCACTTCGATACGAAAACAACCACATCCCTCTTCATAGCCCGCCACCAAAACTGGCGACCCAAATCCTGATACATCTTAGTACCTCCCGGATGCACCGCAAGGCGCGAATGATGGAACTCTCGGAGTACTTCCTCTCGGCAAGACTCCGGCACAAACAAACGGTCTCGGTATCTCACACTCAGGTCGGGATACACCGTCAAACCCTTTTCAACCTTCCCAATAGAGATCTTCTCTCGGAGGGATTCTACCTCAAGGTCACCTCTCTATGCCTCTAACACTCGTGTCACAAGTGTAGGCTGCGCAACAACAGAAAACAAGGCCGCAGCCTCAACGGATTCACTCAGAAGTAAATCAAACTCGCCAAGTGCTCCCAACATCTCCCATTCTCGGATGGCTATACTAGCTACATCACTAATGGATTTCCTACTAAGGGCATCGACCACAACATTGGCCTTTCCCGGATGATAGTGCAACTCAAAATCATAATCCTCGATGAACTCCATCCATCTCCTCTGCCTCAGATTCAAGTCTCTCTGTGTAAACAGATACTTCAAACTCTTGTGGTCCGAGAACACCTCGAACTTCTCACCATAAAGGTAGTGCCTCCAGATTTTCAAGACAAAGATCACAGCCGCTAACTCTAGGTCGTGTGTAGGGTAATTCTTCTCGTGTATTTTCAACTGACGTGAGCCATAAGCTACCACGCTCCCTTCTTGCATCAACACACAACCCAAACCCTCTCGTGAGGCATCACAATAAACCGCATAACCCAACCCTCTCTCCGGAATAATCAACACCGGAGCGGTGGTCAATCTAACTTTTAGCTCTTGGAACGACTTTTCACAAGTCCCACTCCACACAAACTTGACTCCCTTCCGAGTCAATCTAGTCAACGGTGACGCTAACCTGGAGAAATCTTTCACAAACCGGCGGTAATACCCAGCTAATCCCAGAAAACTGCGGATCTCAAACATACTCTTAGGCTGTGCCCAATCTTGCACTGCCTCTACCTTGGATGTATCAACAGACACTCCTTCCCCGGATACTACGTGGCCTAAGAATTTGACTTCCCTCAGCCAGAACTCACACTTCCCAAACTTGGCATACAGCCTATGGACTCTAAGCAACTCAAGCACCACTCTCAAGTGTTCCTCGTGCTCCTCCTCAGAAGGCGAATAGATAAGAATGTTGTCCACGAAAACGACTACAAATCGATCTAAGAACTCCCGAAAAATCCGGTTCATCAAGTCCATAAAGACTGCCGGTGCATTGGTAAGCCTAAATGGCATCACCAGAAACTCATAATGGCCATACCGCGTACGGAATGCCGTCTTCGGAATATCCTCTTCCCTGACCCTCAACTGGTGGTAACCCGATCTCAAGTCTATCTTAGAGAAACAACGGGAACCCTTCAACTGGTCAAACAAATCATCTATACGGGGCATAGGGTACTTATTCTTAACCGTAGCCCGATTCAACTTCCGGTAGTCTATACACAACCTTAAGGCACCATCTTTCTTTTTAGCAAAGAGGGCCGGTGCTCCCCACGGTGAAACACTAGGGCGAACAAAACCCTTATCTAGCAATTCCTGGAGCTGAACTTTCAACTCAACCAACTCTGCTGGAGCAAAACGGTAAGGTGCCATAGAAATCGGCGCCGTGCCGGGTACTAGATCAATAGAGAACTCTATCTCTCGGTGAGGTGGCAAACTAACAAGATCTTCGGGAAAGACATCCGAATACTCACAAACCACCTTCGGTAATACAATCTGGGTCTTATCACACTCACCACTCTCAAAGCTAGCAAGTAGACCACTAAGCTCACTTCGCCCTCGCGAATCATACCCCGGTGGCAAAACACTACCAACCCGGTCTCCCAAGAAATGGAACCACTCCCCGCTCAAGGTACATAACATGACCCTCTGGCGGTAGCAATCGATAACAGCCCGGTATGACGATAGCCAGTCCATACCCAAAATAACATCAAAACCCTTCATGGGCATGACAACAAACGGAAAAGGAAGCCTATGGTCGGCGACCTCTATATCACAACCTCTAACACCCTGTTTCAGGATTAACTCACCACCAAGAAGTGACACTACACAAATAGGAGATGCTAACTGTGCTAACTCCAATTCCAAAACAGATGCAAATGCAGCAGATACAAAAGAATGAGATGCACCCGTGTCAATCAACACACTAGCAACCGAGTTGCAAAACAGAAAAGTACCTCTCACTACCGATGGAGCTGGTACTAAATCCTGCGCGGTAACAGCATACACGCGCCCTGTAGGCCCCTGGTCTACCTGCTCACCTCTAGGAGCATACGACTGTTGCACTGACTGGGACGACGAAGCCCCCGGATTGGCCCTCGAGGCCTGCACAGACTGAGCTAGCTGAAAACTCTGCGTCTGTCTAGAACCCGACGCTCCCGAAGTGGCACTCAACTGCGGGCAAAACCTCTTCAGGTGCCCAGGCTGTCCACACTGATAACAAGACAAGGGCTGCCCCCTGCCCAAACTCTGACTCTGCGGTCTAGCTGAAGAAGAAGCAACTCTCTGACCCCCACCCTTCTGCGGGCAAACTGAAACTTTGTGACCCAGCTGGCCACACTTGTAACAAGCAAACTCCCCCTGATTGCCTCTCCCCGAGCCTGCACTTGGCACTGGAAAGGTCGATCTAGAAACTGCTCCCTGAGACTACTGAGGGTTATAACCCCTCTGCCTCCTGCCATCACCCTGGCCATCTTGGCTCCTCTTGGAGCCCCTCTGCTCTTCCTCCTCTTCCTGCATCATAATTTCCATATGAGCAGCGGCATCTACCAGGTGTCTATACTCTCGGATGTAAGACCCACCAACTCTCAACTTGAGGCCCCGCCTCAACTTCCGCTCAAACTCATAGCAACGGCGTTCCTCAGACGCCACCAGTTCAGGTGCAAACCTGGACAGACTGGTAAAAGTAGCCTCAAACTCGGCCACTGACAAGCCCTGCTGTTTAAGCCGGCTAAACTGATCCCTCAGCTTCTCCCTAGCTGCTGCAGACAAAAACCTCTCCTGAAAAGCATTCACAAACGCCTCCCAAGTACCACCAACACGAGCCTTCTCGTATTTCCACCATTGACCCGCATCTCCCTTCAGCTGGAAGGATGCCAAGGTCACTTTCAGTGCTCCATCCTCGATGCCAAGCATCTCGAACGTCTTACTCATTTGCTCTAGCCACTCATCCGCCTTCAGTGGCTCTTTCGGATCCCCGATAAACTCATCCGGATTTGACCGGAAAAACTCCCTCTTCAAGAAAGAAGGCCCTGCCTCAGCTGCCTGATTCCCAGCTCTAAGAACACCCAAAGCTCCTGCTATCTCTCTGGCCAAGGCACCCATGGCCTGCTGACCCACTGGCTCGGCCACATTGGCCTGACCAACTCCCTCCTGCACTGCCGGAACCTCCTCCGGTAACGGTACCTCCTGCCTCGCAGGCCTACCACGCCTAGCACCTCTTCCTCGTCCTGACATCCTAATAAAGGTAATACAGAACGTTAGCACATTCATAAATGTGCCGAAACTAAACACTCACGTACTAATGCATGGACAACTGTAATTCACTCCACGTAAGCACATAAACACATAAGCACTTACGAATTTCATTTCCGGATAATGATAGTCCCGAGGCGTTACTAGAGTTCCGGTTAGAAACAGCATTGATCAAGTGCTTTTCCAACAAGACTCCCAGAAACCCAAGGATCCAATCAACATCCTAGAAATTAAATCCCATACCCACATAGTCACATAAGCATGTTATCAATTAAGCACATAGTATATGACACTACATCTAAGTCTCTATCAAGCGAGACAAACCCATTGTGATCCTAATCACTTCCCACATACCCAAAGTATTCGAACCCGGTACGCTCTGATACCAAGTTGTAACGCCCTCAAAATAATAACATTACACCCGTCAAATAAGACATTCATTGACATAAGAAATAACCACAATCTTCTATTCATCAGAGTTTCATTACAAAAGTACTACATGTTAACAACAAAAGCAAATGCCCTATGGGCTTACAGCTTTCCAAGTTAACACTTGGTTACAACAAAAGAGTGCTAACTCATTTACACATTAAGCCCTTGGCTTGAATTTACATGTAATACACCAAAAATAAAACGACAAAAGTATGTCCGCCTCTAGCCTCCCAAGCTATGTCCTTGGAGGTGGCATGCTACCTGTACCTGAAAATGATATTCCCATATAGGGTGAGCCATAGCCCAGTAGAAATACACTAAACCAACCATGAACAATGACTAAAAGATTAGCAATTGATAGATGGTCAACACTGATACATTCACATAAATCACATGTTTATGTCATACGACTTATGAGTCCAAGTTACCTTTCATTTTCTCTTTTTCAACAGATAAGCATGTTAGCTCTATCATTATCTCAACAGATATGTATAAAAACTATATCCCACATTCACAGATAAGCATATAAGCTATATCCACGTTCTCAACAGATATGTATAACAACAATATCCCACATTCACAGATAAGCATATAAGCTGTATCCACACTTCACAAAGATAAGCATATGTGCTCTATCTTCACTTCTCTAGACAAGCATATGAGCTGTATCTACGGAGTTCATCCCCTATCTTCTCCCAACACTATCCGGTTTAGAGGTACATCCCCCATCTTCCCCTAAACCGCGGAGTACATCCCCCATCTCCTCCTCTACACATAACGTATACAAACACATTGGTTCTATATACAATCACTCAATACATATAGTTAATGTATTCTATCAACCGTCAAATTCCATGACACATTCCATTGATTAGTTTCCGTTTGCCTAATCATCATGCATTGTCTACAACAATCACGACTATCCTCCACCGATAGCCCAAAGCAATTATTTCTAAACAGAAAATAAATGCACAAATGGATATTCAATCAACATTTCAATTCGATGAGTGATAAATAATTCAACTACACCCTTTTTCCCCATACATTCCCAATCTCAACAATTCCATTTCATTTCCTCATTTCTCACAATTAATTATCTCAATTAATCAAACAATGTAATTAGGTCATTTTCCATAATTACCATTACAACCCTTGGGTCCCATTTTCATCAATGATTCAACATTTATTTCCATTTCTCTATACCAAACATGCATCTAGGTTTATTATAAATAAAACCCCAACCTTTGTAAAATAACACAAAAGCCCCAAATCTTCACAAGATTACCAAACCAACCCCAACATCTCAAAATACCAAAATTTAAAGACAAAATCCATAGAGAGGAGTAGGATATCCCTACCTCAAATTCGGAGCCCCAAAGGAGAAGATGACAAAACCCAACGTGCTCCAAATCTCGAAATTTTCAGATTAAAATGTAGCCCTCGACGATCAACAACTTTTTTGTAAAGGCCAAAGATGAGCAAATCACTCCTACTAGATCAAAACCTAGAGAGAAGGTAGAGTTCTAGAGTGAGAGGCTCAACAATGGTGGTTTTGGAAAAGTAGGAGAGAGAAGAGAAAGTGAAAAAGTGATTTGAAAAGTCAAAACACGGAACTTAAACCCAGTCGACCCGCTCGAGCGTCAAACACCCCGCTCGAGCGTCACTCACAGACTCCCGCTCGAGCGTCAACAATCCCGCTCGAGCGGCGGATACACACTCCCAGAACTTTTACAGAACCAGGTCTTCGCTCGAGCTTCCAACTCCCCGCTCGAGCGGCACTCACACAACCCTGCTCGAGCGGCCAATACCACGCTCGAGCGTCCAACACTGCATAGGAAATACTGGATGGGTGCAATTCCCGCTCGAGCGCCAAAACCCCCGCTCGAGCGGACAGGACAAAATCTGGGCAACTAGTTTTGGTTTCTAAACTCAACCAACCTGTAACAAACCTGCCCAACACATCCTATAACTCAAATACGAAGTAAAAAGGATGTAAACAAGATAATAATCAACTATCAACATCCACAGACACATGTCCGGATCACTGTACAACAAGGGTAAAACCGGGATCGCTATACAAAGATAGTAGAGAAATACTACATATTAGTTGATATCTCTCTTTTATTATTAGTTGATTTATTAGATTATATTATTAGAGCCCATAAGATTTAATCCAATGTCCATGACTTTAGTTATATTCGACCATTTTATTGTTGAGTAACCTATATAATTTTTTTTTTTTTTTTGGGTATATAATGATTAAAGCTATCATTTGTTATAATTCTTCAAATACAATTCAAATAATTTGTCATCATTTTTTTTTATAAATAAAATGGATTAAACTATTTTCTTATATAATTTTTATAATCCTACGAAATTCTCATCTTGATTTTTTTTTTTTAAATGTTGTAGAAACTATGCAAGTATTATTCAAGTTATGGAGAATGATTACTTACAAATTATAATTAAAAGTTGAGATTTATTCATAATTTGGTCCCACAATAATAATATAAATCATTGATTTAAAATAAGTAAATTTATGATAACTTATACAATTTATTTATTTTAATGCTTTGTTTTTTTTTTTGTTTTTTGTTTTTTTTTTTTTTTTTTGCATGACACTATAGTCTGATACAAATTATTTATGTTAGCAAGTGATTGTAATACTATTATTCTAACAATCTTTATAATTAACAATTTTTTATGTATATCAAATTTTTATTATGAAATTTTGTAGATTAATTATTGTTAACATCAACCAAGATGGCCTAACATCATAGCTTGCTGCTATTAAAATATAATTCAAGATTAGAATAATTTATATATCACACAAAATGTATATAGTTTATTTTTCCGTGCATCGCACGGGTTACCGCTAGTTATATAAGAAAAAATGGGATTTCTAACCTATAAGCCTTGTGGGAGCTCCAATATCCCAATCTTAATTTTTTTATTTTTTTATTTAAAAAAAAAAAAAAACTCAGCATTTATTGACCCTCTTAACTCACAAGCCTTTTTGACATCTCATGTAACAACCCTCACCTTACACTTGTCATGCTTGCATACATTCCCGCATGATCTTGCCTTGTTATGTTAATTTGAAGGATTTGCTTGCCTTGTTTTGTTTAAGTATTGCTTGCGTGCCTTTGTTCCTTGTTCGGTGTGTGTGTGGCCGAGGTCGCCTTGAAGTTCGCCTTGAAACCTTTGTACTTAGAACTGTTTTGAGACCTTGGTTGACCCCCACCTTCACCTCGGGCATTTATTGCCGAGATGTTTTGCACTCAGTGAACCTTGTCCGCAGGCAGGTATGGCCTAGGCCGAGATGTGGCACACCCCGGCCAAGGTGTGGCACAGCTTAGTCAAGCGTCGTCCTCCCTAGCTGATGTTTTGTTATCCTGTTGCCGGATCCTTGATTTGAGCCGATGTCATTCATTGCCGATGTGTTTTACCGAGCTTGCTGCATACGCCTTGTCAGAGACTTGTCTTATCGATCAATCACCTTTTTGAGCTGAACCAACCCGATAGCGCCACGTGTCCAAGCTAGTTGTTAAGACAGCCGACAGACTTAGAAACAAATCATTCTTGTCTCAAATCTTTGTTTTTAGAGAGAGAAGCTCTAGAGGAGTTCTTGAGAGAGAGTAAGTCTTCCAAGTTTGATCTTCGTGGTTTGAACCGTTGGATTCAAGATTGGAGGTTAGAATCTTAATCTACTTGATTGTTGTTATTGATCATCTAGCTGCATTGCATGATCGAATTTGTTTTGCATGTCATGCATTGTTTTGAAGTTGGTTTTTGAAAGGAGAAAATGGTTTTCATATGTTCTTGAAGAAAGTCTCATTTTGATCCGAAAGTTTGGAATGAAAACCATGTTTTGTGTTTGATCTTGCATGACCTTCTTGTATGGGTACCCAGGTCCATGTTTCGAACTCATGGCACGAAATCTCAGATTTTGTAACAAGTTTTGATCTTGCATTCATCTTTCTCATGATCATATTCGCCATATTCTTCATGATATTCAAAGAGAAACCCAGGTTTTCCCGACTTTGCTTTTGATTGAGGCCAACGGGACCACACCTCGGCAAGGAGGTGTGGGACCTCGGCAAAGACCTGGTTGGTACCCAGTGTGTTTCCAAGAGACGGGAGCAGTGTTTAAAACTCCCAGCATGTTTTGCCTTGTTTTTGACTTGGATCTGGTGAGGATGCCGAGATCATCTGCATGCACATAAAGCTTGTTTTGAGAATGTGATTTGCCATGTGATTGTAGGTCCTTGATATTTGCTTTGAGCCTACACTCGTGGAAAACTATGTGAGTGGTATTATTGATAAAGCTATGTTATACTTGTTTTGATAAATCTTGCTTGCTTTGTTTTGACAAAAGTGTTTTGTTAAGCATGAATGAATAGCTCTTGTTTTGATGTGTCAAGTATACTCCTTGTTTTGATGCCATCTTTGAAAAGGATACGGTCCTCTCTTGGAAAGTCCCTCGTGCTGGAGGACTCTAAACTTTCGCAGCACTAAGTATAAAAGGATACGGTCCTTGTTAAATCGGGCTACGGGCCTAAGTAACACAAGTCCCTTGTGCTGGAGGACTCTAAACTTTCGCAGTACTAAGTATAAAAGGATACGGTCCTTGTTAAATCGGGCTACGGGCCTAAGTAACACAAGTCCCTTGTGCTGGAGGACTCTAAACTTTCGCAGTACTAAGTGTAAAAGGGATACGGTCCTTTCTTGAAAAGATTACTATGTTAAATCGGGCTACGGGCCTAAGTAACACCAGTCCCTTGTGCTGGAGGACTATAAACTTTCGCAGTGCCTTTGACTAAACGATTACGGATCGTACAGCCCTTGATATTTGTAATATTTGATTGATGAATACGGTTCATCCCCTGCTTCGCCGATGTTATGATATTTGATTGATGAATACGGTTCATCCTTTGCTTCGCCGATGTTATAATATTTGATTGATGAATACGGTTCATCCTTTGCTTCGCCGATGTTGTAATACCTGATTGATGAATACGGTTCATCCCCTGCTTCGCCGATGTTGTAATATTTGATTGACGAATACGGTTCATCCTTTGCTTCGCCAATGTTGTAATACCTGATTGATGGATACGGTTCATCCCTCGTTTTGCCGATGTTAGTAAGCATCCCTTGCGACTTGTGATATTTGATTGATGAATACGGTTCATCCCTTGTCTTGATAAAGTTTGATTCGTTTGTTTTGAAAGACTCCGGCTTTATTCATGCAAACCTTTATTTTTAGTACCATTCACTGAGTATCCAATCTCACCCTCTCTATATATATGTAGGTGATGAGCAGGACGTCGGCGACGCCTAGACTGTTTTGAAAGCTTGTTTTGGATCCGTGCTTATGTCGGCTTTATTTTGTATTCATGTCGGCAATTCTTGAAAATCATGCTTCTTGGCTTGTATTAGCTGTATTTTGTATATGTCGGCTCAAGAAGCCTTTTGATCAAGATGTAATACGTATTTCGTTTTGTTGTATTCGAGTTGTAAGATGAATGACATTGCATTTGATCTATGCACAGCTCTTATGGACCACTTGTATTTTAGATTATTGCTTCCGCATTTGTGAGCCCCCTATATCCATACTCTGATTGTGTTTAGTCTTTGAATGTTGGCCTTCGGTAATTACGGATTACTGGCCATCACGGCACCAAACTACTAAGGGCGGTTTGGGGTCGTGACATCTCATATACCTACTATTATACCATTTTCAACTTCTCACATACACCATGGTTAGTAATGAGATTGTTAAATTATTTTTATAAAAAATCTATAAAAAAATAATTTTGTATATTAAAAAAAATTTAAAACAAATATGAATTCTTATAAAATTTATCGATCTATCTATCTATACTATATATATAATCAAATGTAGTGGTTTTGTCAAAAATCTGTAAATATTCATTCCTAAATTCTCATAATTTTAAAATTATCTCTTTCCTACGTGGCAACCCTTTTTTATTGTATTTCGTGTTTTCTATTTTCCTCCATTTTCTATTTGTTTGATTAATTAAATGAAAATTAATTTCATGGCTTATGGATAAAGATTTGAATTTCAAAATTCCTCCATATAGATAAACATATAAAAACTGATAAATAATTTATGAAAATTAATTTCATGGTATACAGATAAAGATAAAAATTAAATACTTAATTTCATAACTTATAGATAATTTAAAATTTCTTCCCATAAATAAGCATATAAAAATTGATAAATAATTTATAAAAATTAATTTCATGGCCTACTGATAAAAATAAAGGTTTAAAAATTGATTTAAAAAAAAATTACTCATGTTTTTTGCCCTTCATTTTGTACTTTAATTAATTTCATTATAAATAAACATATAAAAAAATCATAAATAATTTATGGAAATTTATTTCATGACATTTAGATAAAGATAAAAATTATAAAATTATTTGAAAAATTATTTGAAAAATAATAATTTCATGACTTATAGATAAATAAACATATAAGAATTGATAAATAATTTATAAAAATTAATTCCATGGTCTACAGATAAAGATAAAGATTAACTAATTGATTTACAAAAAAAAAATAAAATAATAAAATTTAGATAAATATATGATTTGTTAATCCATATCTATCAAAAACATATCTACCTAAATCTTTATTTTGGTTTACTTATATTTTTTTTCTCCTTTTATCACATATTATCTTTTTTTATTTTGAATTTTTTATCTTGTAAAATACTCTTATCTATAACTTCTTATCTCCTCTTAACCTACTCCTCATAATTTTTATTATTTGTTATTATCTACTAAGTGATAAAGATATACATAAAAAAAGAATGATTGGCTATGAATAAGAAGAGTATTAATAATTAAATAATGAAAGCTGTATGGGAGAAGTCAATACAAAAATCTCACAAAATTATTTTCCGTCACTATATTTATCCAAGGTAATAATTTGATATTCTTTCTTTTAATTTTTAAAAATAGTTTACATTAGATCATTGCTATGTGTTTTTTCTTTTTCTTTCTTTTTATTTTTTTTCTTTCTTTTTGTTATAGTGTTTTTTCAATCCCATCTCTAAATTTTCTCTTTAAAATTTCTATTTTTTTAATAATAAAGTTTAGAATTAATTTCTTATCAAATTTGTTTTCTTGGTGCTTATTTTATTGAAAGATTGAGACAAGTAAAACTTTCATATGATATATGAAATTAATGAATATAATACAAAGATAGTAGAGAAATACTACATATTAGTTGATATCTCTCTTTTATTATTAGTTGATTTATTAGATTATATTATTATAGCCCATATGATTTAATTCAATGTCCATGACTTTAGTTATATTCGACCATTTTATTGTTGAGTAACCTATATAATTTTTTTTTTTTTTGGTATATAATGATTAAAGCTATCATTTGTTATAATTCTTCAAATACAATTCAAATAATTTGTCATCATTTTTTTTTTATAAATAAAATGGATTAAACTATTTTCTTATATAATTTTTATAATCCTACGAAATTCTCATCTTGATTTTTTTTTTTTAAATGTTGTAGAAACTATGCAAGTATTATTCAAGTTATGGAGAATGATTACTTACAAATTATAATTAAAAGTTGAGATTTATTCATAATTTGGTCCCACAATAATAATATAAATCATTGATTTAAAATAAGTAAATTTATGATAACTTATACAATTTATTTATTTTAATGCTTTGTTTTTTTTTTTGTTTTGTTTTTTTTTTTTTTTTTTTTTTTGCATGACACTATAGTCTGATACAAATTATTTATGTTAGCAAGTGATTGTAATACTATTATTCTAACAATCTTTATAATTAACAATTTTTTATGTATATCAAATTTTTATTATGAAATTTTGTAGATTAATTATTGTTAACATCAACCAAGATGGCCTAACATCATAGCTTGCTGCTATTAAAATATAATTCAAGATTAGAATAATTTATATATCACACTGAGAGGGTGATTTATGCTCCGGTGTTGGGCCGAGGTATAGACCGAACAAGTTGAGGGCCCAGCAGAGCATTGGGCCGAGATGATCGACTGTTCACTCGGAAATGGGCTACCAGAAGTTGGGCCGGGCAGAGTTTGGTATGTGTGTTGCCCCGGACCGTGCAGAAGCTGCTCGACCAGGAAGTGACCGGTCAGGCTAGGATGCTCGGTCCGAGGATTGTCGAGACCAGACAGACCGAGAGGCCGGCGCTCGGAAAGGCGCGGTCAGCCGAGGTAGTTGATTGACCGGCGAGAAGGCCGACCAAAGGAGGAGCCCGGGCTAAGCTCTGCCGAGATGCCGCCTAGCCCGGTCCTTCATTCGGTTATCCGGTTAGGCGCTTAAGGTATGAAGCATGGTATGACCGAGGTAGGGCAGCTCGGCTGCCGAGCTCCAGCTATGCTGACAGGCAGTTGAGAGCAGGTGATGAACGGCATGGTTTATGCTGACAGATGGGATAGCAGAGCCACGTGTCAGGAGATGACAGGGAGTGGATATGGGGCTCAGAAGGTATATAAGCATGTCTGCGCCCCCCATACGGAACACACGAACACATCTGTAAGGATTTCTTACAGTCAAACACTCTCTCCCTTCTCTCTATCCATCCTAAGGTGTGTGCTAACTTGACCGTCGGAGGGTTTTTCCGGCCACACACCGCCGGGTAGCTCACCATTATTTGCTCGCAGGTGATCGGACATCGACGGAGCTCGGAAGAAAGGAATACGGGCTTGCCGGAATATTTGCTCCCCGTACACACACAAAATGTATATAGTTTATTTTTCCGTGCATCGCACGGGTTACTGCTAGTTATATAAGAAAAAATGGGATTTCTAACCTATAAGCCTTGTGGGAGCTCCAATATCCCAATCTTAATTTTTTAATTTTTTAATTTAAAAAAAAAAAACTCAGCATTTATTGACCCTCTTAACTCACAAGCCTTTTTGACATCTCATATACCTACTATTATACCATTTTCAACTTCTCACATACACCATGGTTAGTAATGAGATTGTTAAATTATTTTTATAAAAAATCTATAAAAAAATAATTTTGTATATTAAAAAAAATTTAAAACAAATATGAATTCTTATAAAATTTATCGATCTATCTATATATTATATAAGTAAAAGGAGGTTTCTAACCAAAAATTTTGTGGGAGTTCCAATATCTCAAATTAAAATTTCTATTTTTTTATTATTATAAATAATTAAAAAAATCCTCTATAGCTTTCATTCAAGCAAATAATAATAACAATAATAATATCTCTTAATTTATGACTTCAAATGGACAGTATATCAAATATAAAAAATATCATAATCCATTTCAAATTTTAGGGGCAGGAAATGTGGAAAACATTCCATTAATTTAAATTTATAATTATAATGATTTATCCCATAATATATAAGTTTTAAATAATGATCTATTCTATGATTTATCTATATATCTATATACTATTATAATTGCAAAATATTGTCATTTCATTAAAGTTGAAAGTTGTAATTCTTTTTTCTCATTTTTTATTTTGTTTAATGTCGTGCCCCAAAAATAATACAATAACCCATCTACCATAAGTATTATATGTTAACAACAATAATAAAGTTATCATCCATTAATTCAGTATAATATACAAAAGAGAAGCATATGCATCATACATTCATAAAGCCTAATCCTAAATCTATAGCATATGCTTCCGATTAAAAGAGAGAAAGAAAGATAAACAGGTTAACATGCTCTGCGGGCTTACAAGACGAAGCTTGGTTTCAACTAAATGAGTCAGAAGCTCAATACAAATTAAGCCCTAGGCTTATACAAAAAGCAAATAAATGCAAATAAACAAAAGTGAGCTCTCAGCTCCACAGTCCTCACAAGTCAAGTCCTTGGCGGAGGTATATCACCAGCACCTGAAAAATGTTTTTCCCAAGTAGAGTGAGCCAAAACCCATTAGCAACCATCTATCGCAATATATGGATCTTAACAAAAGTATATGTATGGTGTGCATATGCAATGCCAAAGACAAATCATTCGTGATATTACAAGATCATACTATGCCAAGTTCTACATTTCAAGCCATTTTAGTCTTACTTTAGTTCATGGTGATTCATTTTATCTCAATCCATGAGTTAAATCCTTGCTACCCAAACAATCCAACTGAGATTACATCCCAATAATTCTCTACTGTAACGCCCTCAAAATAAAGAAAATAATCCAACCCAAGAGATTCGTAAACTTACTAGGAAAAGTATTATTTTCATTCATCAGTGTTTATATTACAAAAGAGATTACATGCATTATACTTTCATAAATATTCATTCTGAAACTACAGCATGTAACCCTAATTAACTACAACAAAATAAACGCCCTGCGGGCTTACATCTTTCCAAGATATTACTTGGTTGCAACAAAAAAATCCTAAGCTCCATACATATAAAGCCCCTTAGCTTTAATAAACATTTAACACAAGGCAAATTAACAAGAATGGAGCCTTCAGTCCCAAATCCTCCCAAGCTATGTTCTTGGAGGTGGCATGTCACCTGTACCTGAAAATGATTTCCCAAGTAGAGTGAGCCAAAACTCAGTAGAGATATGTTAAAACAATATATGAGATTTAACTAAGATATGAGTATTAGATAAATGTTCAATAATCATAACCAACACAAATCCTTTCCAAGACCATTCAATATAGATAACCATATCTCAATCCATTTCTATTCATCCAATTCGGGTTAATTTATTAACCAAACTCATTATTATCCAATCAACCAAAATCAGATCACACTCAATGGTTCACAATTCAATATATTCATCAATCCAACACTTCTATTTTCTTGCCATTTTACGGAATTCACATCCGGGGGAATCGGCACCCATATATATATATAAGATTTCAGGACTCTCACCCTAGACACTCCGGCCAACTTAATTTTCAATGGAGTCCATCCCCTATCTCCTCCCAAACAATAGAGTACATCCCCTATCTCCTCCCAAATAATGATACATATACGATGTATTTAAAACGTTGTCATATATAATGACTAACCAAATCATATATTCAATAGTTTAATCAAACCGTCATAGTCAATGACATAATTCAAATGATTAGTTTCAATTCACCTAATTCTCATGCAATTTCTACAACAATCATAGCTATCCTCTACCGACAGTCTAAAATAGATATTTCTAAATAGATATACAATCCATCAAACCGATAATTTATCAAATTTTCAAAGGTGAGTGATTTAACAAATTCCACTACACCATTCAAATATACACCCTTCCAATTTCATATTTTCCACATCAATTTCATTATTTATTCAAAATAGTTCTTTAACACAAATTAGGGCAAAACCTACCCTTTTTTCCCAATATCAAACCCAAGGCCAAATTCCATCATTTTAACCCATGTAACCTCATATTCAACACTCCTAATATATATTCATGGAACCCAATAAGGAAACCCCTCTTTTAAATTTAGGTTCCAAACTCTAACTTCACCCAAATCTTTCCAAATCCCATCATTTATGCAAAATGACAAATATCTAGGTTAAAACCCATATTAAAGAGTAAAATATCCCTATCTCAAATGTAGAAGCTCAAAGGAGATGAAGAAGAACCTCAAAGATGTCCAAACTCGATTTTACTCAGATGAAATGGAAGCCCACAAGATGCTCTATCTTTTTAATAAAGAGACTAAGGCCAAGTTTGGTATACTTGAAAAAAGACAAAAAGTTAAAAAGTCACTATTCTATTTAAGTCACATCATCTTATTTAAGTCACATCGCCTCTCTAGCACATCACTTCAAACCCAACCCATATTTCATAAAAAGTCAAAAAGTGCACTTATTTAGATCATCCCAAACAACCCCTAAGGTTGAGAGATCCCCAAATCAAGGTGTATTTATAAAGAGAGAGATGGTGTGTTTTAGAGAGAGAAAGTGTACCGGATTAGGGTTTTGGGATGAAAAGAAATCAAAAAGTGAAGTAAAATGACCCAGTTACGAACTGATATACGCGACCTTCGCTTGAGCGAAGGAGTTGTCGCTCGAGCGACCAGACACAATAAGTGATCTCGCTCGAACGCAAAAAGTGTCACTCAAGCGTAGAATACATACCTTCAGGTATTTCACAGATGCACACCCTCGCTCGAGTGAAAGAAGCCTCGCTTGAGTGAAGAACTTCATCTTCCCAGAAAAGCTGCATCTGGGAAGAAAACCTGAGAACTCTCAATTCTCGCTCGAGCGAAGAAGCAAACTACAAAAAGCTCGCTTGAGCACAACAAAGAGGCCAAAATTTGGGCAATAACAATCTAAACCAACTAACAACCAACATATTCCAAACTCGCCCAACAAGTTCCAAAACTCAAATACCAAGGGTCAAAAGGGAAAAACAAGACATGGATGTAATATTCAATAACGGAACCCGAGTCCAGAACACTATGAAAGTCGGGGCAAAACTGGGATCGCTATATCTACCAATACAATTATTTTATAGACAATTCAACCTGCTATTTTACAGAAATTTCATCCGCAAAAATCGACACCCATGTATATGCGTGTGGTTTTCGGGACTTTCACACTGGACACACAGGCCAACTTAATTCAATAGAGTTCATCCATTTTTTCCTCCCAAATATGGAGTACATCCCCTTTCTCTTCCCAAATATGATACATATACAATGTATTAACACATGGTCTTATTCAATGACATTCAATACGAGATTCGTTTCAATTCACTTAATCTTCATGCAATTTCTACAACAATCATAGTTATCCTCCACTGATAGCCCAAAACACATATTTCTAAGCAGTTATACAAACTTCACAGTAGATAAACTATCCATGGATAAACTATCCATATGTCCATCAATGAGAAATGACAATTTTCCCAACTCTACCATTAACATACACATCTAACCGATTTTACCTTTATTTAATCAATTCCATGATTTATACAAAATAACCATTTGAAATATTTTAGGGCAACACCCCATTTCCTCCCAAATACAACCCGTTTGCCAAAATCAACAAGTTTGACACAACACAACACAACCTCATATCTATACCAATAACCATTTCAACACCTTTATTTTGAAAACCCCTCTTTGTTTTTAAACCAAAACCCTAGGTTTGTCTAAAATCATCCAAATCCTAACTTTTATTTTGCACTATCATCAAATACCCAAGTTAAAAATCATACAAGAGCATAGAAAGTCTCTACCTCAAGCTTAGGAGAGGGAGAAGGAAGAAAAGCCCCAAAGTCGATGGAGGAGAAACGATGTTTTGCTCCGATTAAAATGAAGCCCTCGACAAGCTCTAATTTATCTCAAAGGAGCAAGGCAAGGAGAGGCCTTCAAGTAAGTAGATCTAAAGATCTTTGAGTGAAAAAGTGCTTTTGAGAAAGAGAGAGAGAGTCTCACGGCTTAGAGGGAGAGAAGAGAAGAAAAAGTAAAGAAAAAGGTTAAGTGAGGACTTATTTATAGTACTAGGTCAAAATAAAAATAAGCCCCAAAGTCAACCCAAAATATCTGGTCAAAATCCATAAAAAGTAGGCTCCAAACTGACTGAAAAATATGGAAAAAAAGTCGCAGGTGTTGACCCTTACAGCAGAGGTGTCGACCCTTATGAAGAAAAGTTGGAACACTAATGTTTGATAGCATGCAAGGTGTCGACCCTTCCCAGACTAGTGTCGACCGTTGAGGCCAACAACAAAAGGCAGGTGTCGACACTACCAAGACCGGTGTCTGCCCCAAAACAAGATTTTTAAGTTCCCAAACAACTTTTCAATGTAAACAAATGCGACTTTAAATCAATTTGTACTCCTCCAAAACTAAAATACAACAACACCAAAGATTCCCAAAATAAAATAAAAGATTCAAATACGCTTCCCAAAAGCTTTAAAAGACACAAGTGCTACAACCTCCCCACCTTAGGAAATTTCGTCCCCGAAATTTTAAAGCAAGTTTTAAAACCATGATTAAACCAATTCCAACAATGATAATCAATCAATTTCATCATCATGACCCATTCTCCGGTTATACATTTTTATCAACTCGATACACAAGTTCTAACATTGAACGTACAATTCACATTTTCTAAAACACATACAATGTTTTAATATAAAATCCATGTTTCCAAAACATATATAACATATACAATGTTTTCATGTTTCATTAACATAATCAACACCTCAATACATGATTAAACATTAACAAATAAGTCCGGATACTTCTCACGGACTTCCAACTCACGTTTCCAAGTTACTTCCTCAATCCCGTGATGTTTCCACAATATTTTAATCAAGGGAATTATCTTGCCTCATAAAACTTGATCTCGGGTATCCAAGACCCTCATCGGTCTTTCTTCATACGAGGCATCCTCATCTACCTCTAAGTCAGTCCAATCCAACACATGCGATGGATCCGACTCATACTTCCGAAGCATGCAAATATGGAACACATCATGAACCCCGAAAAGTTATAACGGCAAGGCCAAACAGTAAACTACCTCTTCAATCCGTTTAAGGATCTCAAAAGGACCAATAAACCAAGGGGATAACTTCACATTCTTCCCAAATCTCATCAAACCTCTCTTAGGTGATATTTTCAAGAATACATGATCTCCCACCTCAAAAGACAAAGGTCTCCTCCTACGGTCGGCATAAATTTTCTGACGATTCTGGGCAGTGACCAACCTCTTATGGATAAGTGCAACTTTCTCCGTCGTTTTCCGAACTAACTTTGGACCCAACATAGTTGCATTGCCCACCTCGGCCCAACACAAAGGAAATCTACACGATCGGCCATACAAGGCCTTAAACGGTGCCATGCCAATACTCGATTGGAAACTATTGTTATAAGAAAACTCCACTATGGGCAAATGTCTCTCCCACGAACCCTTAAAATCAAGAACATAGCCTCGAAGCATATCCTCAAGGATCTGGATAATACACTCGGACTGCCCATCAATCTGAGGATAGTAAGCAATGATAAAGGCCAATCTAGTGCCCAAGGCACTCTATAAGCTTTGCCAGAACCGAGCTGTGAAACGTGGATCTCTATCTGAAACAATCGTCACAGGGACTTCGTGCAACCTCACTATGTCCCTAATATAAAGATCGGGAAGATAGTCTACCGAATCGTTTACCCGCATAGCTATAAAGTGTGGCGACTTGGTCAACCGATCAATTGCCACACAAATGGCATCACTACTCCGTTGAGTCCTCGGAAGGCCTACAACAAAATCCATCGTGACATGCTCCCATTTCCACTCGGCTATAGGCAAGGGTTGCAACAAATCCGCTAGCCTCTGATGCTCAGCCTTCACTTGCTGACAAGTAAGGCACTTTGATACAAACACGGCTACATCCTTCTTCATACCCCTCCACCAAAACTGGCGACCAAGATCATAATACATCTTTGTGCCTCCCGGATGCACCGCAAGACGCGAATGGTGAAACTCTCGGAGTACTTCCTCTCAGCAAGACTCCGGCACGAATAAGCGGTCACAATATCTCACACTCAAGTCGGGATACACAGTCAAGCCCTTCTCTACCTTCCCACTAGAGATCTTCTCCCGGAGGGACTCTACCTCAAGGTCACCCTCTTGCGCTTCTAACACTCGATTCACAAGTATAGGTTGTGCAACCATTGAAAATATGGCTGCAGACTCAACAGACTCGCCTAGACGCAAGTCAAACTCACCAAGAGTATCCAACATATCCCATTCCCAGATGGCGATACAAGCTACATTGCTAATAGATTTTCTACTCAAGGTATCGGCTACGACATTGGCCTTCCTCGAATGATAATGTAACTCAAAGTCATAATCCTCTATGAATTCCATCCACCTCCCCTGCCTCAAATTCAAGTCTTTCTGTGTAACAAGATACTTCAAACTCTTGTGATCGAAAAATACTTCAAATTTCTCACCATACAAATAGTGCCTCCAAATCTTCAAATCAAAAATCACCGCTGCTAACTCTAAGTCGTGAGTGGGGTAGTTTTTCTCGTGGGTTTTCAACTGCCACGAGCCATAGACTACTACTTTCCCCTCTTGTATTAAACCACAGCCCAAACCTTCCCGTAAAGCATCACAATATACTGAATAGCCCAAACATCTTTCCGAAATAATCAAGACTGAAGTAGTGGTAAGTCTAACCTTAAGCTCTTGGAACAACTTTTCACAAGTCTCACTCTATATTAATGAACATGTTGATGTTTGGTATTGTCCTCCGACGAAGGCCATTTCGATTCTGACACGGACTAAGTCTGTTGATTTACCGGAGAGATGAAGAGATTTGTTATTAAGAGGTTTTGGAAAAAGTGGTTCAGTTATTTATGAATGCAAAGGTCGTCTGAGTTTGTCTGAGATTGATGTACACAGAGGTGGTGATGACACTAGTGATATTGATCCTGGTTTGTCGAGTCGAAGGCTGGTATTAGCAAAGAAGAAGTTGATCGTAGAGAATCAGTTGTTATAGATCCCGCAATTACATTTATTTTTTATTTTTTATTTTTTATTTTCTATATTTTTCGAAACAAACTAGCCTAAATCATAAGTCGAAATCAGCTTTGAGTTGGTTTACACTGTTTCATCTAGGTTGGTGGATTTAGGTCTTGACACATCACCTGCAAGGCCAACCGCGAGAGTGTCAGTATTAAGCCAACTTGACAACACAAACAATGCAACCACAAATACACATGAACAAAAATCAGAAACGAAGACAAAATTTATGACATAAACATCCACATAAGAACATCCTGTCCTTCGAAAAAGATCCTTGCCCGAGACACAAAAATTCTCTACATTGCACTTTATTTATGTCCCAACTGCAAGTTCTAAATCTTGATATTTTAACACTCGTTTGACATAAAATTACGGACTTCAAATAGTTACAAAAATATTAAATAGATTAAAAAAATTAATAAAATAAACAAAAATGCGTCCAACTCCCAGTAAATCCCATCCCCAGCGACCCACAGTGCCACGTGACACTGCGGGATTGGAAGGAAAGAAAAAAAAAAAAAAAAACTGGACAATAGAGGCGCGCTGGAGGTGTGTAGCAACGTTATAAAATAAAATATCACATTTAAATCATAATCATTTCATTTTTTCTCTTACAAAAGTCAAAAAAAAACAAAAATAAAACATCCCAAAAAAACAAAAACAAAACATGCCAGGTGAGGCTTTTTAACTCAATGCTAAAATACTCAAATAGTTAAAAGGCCAAAAATCAACTCACATCCCGTGGACACAATTTCATTTGAAAATGTTTCCAAAAAAAAAAGCGCAGAGTATACTCGAACCAAATTAGATCAATGGGAATCCCATCTTAATTTTCTCTTCATATCACTTTAATTGCAACAACCATGGACATAAAAGGACAATGTATGTTAATAAGATTCAGAACTACCATTCACAACATAACAAGGACTAGTCATTCAATTGCTGTCCGAAATTCATTCTAGTAAATCGAAGACTACATAAAAGTTGACATTAGTTAGGACCAAACGGGGCTTCGACAGCTCGGGCAATTAGGATGAGCAGCGAGCCACGGCTCGAGACATTTTGAGTGGTATTTATGGGAACATGGAAGTTCCATGACTTGCTTATGCTCTGCTCCAAAATCTTCCAAGCAAACAACACAAAGCTGTCCTTTTGATTGGCTAGTGTTATTGCTATGTAAGTGCCATGGTCTCCCTAGTATTCTTGAAACCAAGTGAGCATCACTACCCTCTCTGCCTCTACCTTCTTTTGATTGAAATCTATTCACCCTGTTATTAACAGAACAAGTCAGAACTTTTATATATAATCCACAATCAAATTGGTAAAGTTTTGTAAAAACATTTTTTGATTTGTAAAAATACCCACACAATAACAGTTATGCAATGAAAAATTTGCTTCATTTATACAAAGATTAGGAAGATCTAAACCTGTTAACACTTTTTAGGGAAAAAGAAGATCCTATGCCCAGAAAGAGAAACAGATAAATAAAATAAAAATGAAGGAAAGAGAGAAAACCTTGAAGGGCGGAAATAGCCAAGTTTCTGCGCGAGGCGTTGGCGAGCTTTGAGAGCAGCTTCATCCATGGCGGAGGTGGAGGTAGGCATCATAGATCTGTAAAAGGGGTGTCCAGGGGCGTAAGGAGTGTCCTCGTGGAGGCGTGGAGGATTTGTCGTCCTTGATCTCCTCCGATGCATCTCTACTCCGGGCAACATTCCGGCCATTTTTCCGATATGCGTGGGCTTCAAAAAGGGAAGTTTTGGGGAGTGGATTTGTCAAGTTGTGCGTATATATGTATGGTTCAATTCATTCATATACCTATGGAGATATATGAGTTTTGTTTGTGTTGCTTTGGTTTCTGTGGAATTGATAGTAGAGAGAGAAAGAAAATAATACCATAGTCTCGGAAGTTGCGAAGTTTCAAAGGAAGTTTCAAAGGAAGGTGCCAAGTTGTCAACATTACTTTCCACGCTATTGGTCGATTTCAATATGGTGCGTTGCTGCGCGGAACTACCACCTCCTTTGAACTTTCCCGGAAAGTTTTTCTATGTGCTATTTGCAACTTTTCTGTTCTTCTTACATTTATTATTTTCTTTCTACGGGCTTTTGTTTTCTTTCTATGTGCTCTGATGGTTATATTTTTATTTTATTAAATTTATTTCTAAAAAAAAATAAGGGTTGATTTGAAATGTTTTAAAAAAGTGTACTTTTTGACTTATTAACTTATATGGGTTGGATTTGATGTGATGTGCTAGAGAGGTAATGTGATTTAAATAAAATGGTGTGACTTAAATAGGATAGTGACTTTTTTACTTTTTGTATTATTTAGTTTATGCCAAACCAACCCTAAATATCAAGTAATTTATTTTAGGTGATGCACTAATAAATCTTAAATTAACAATTTATACACTGTTTAGTCTTAAAAATTTTCTTATAGACTGAAAGGTCGCATTATAGAAAAATTGACCATAGAGAGTATATACATCAAACATCATCATCGTCAAAACAACATCATCATCATCAAAACAACATTAAACATCACAACATTATTATCAAAACAATATTAAATATCATCATCAAAACAATATCAAACATCACAACATCATCATCAAAACAACATCAAACATCACAACATATCATCATCAAACGTCATCACATCATCAACAACACAACATCAAATATCACAACAACATCATCAAAACAACATCACACGTCATCATCATCAAAACAACACACATCATCGCCATCATCAAGCTTCATCGCCATCGTCAAAACATCATCATCAAAAGTCATCTATACAATTCATATATATTTTTTATAAATAAAAAAAACCCTAATCAGAGTCGTATTGAATGAAAATCTTTCGAACAAACCAGGCACAACATCAACGCCATTGGCAGTAAAGTTTTCCGATTCGGGCCTCCTCTGAACTTGAATATCGTGAATCGGCAATAGCGTGGGCAAAATGGAACCGGAGGTAAGATTCTGGAGATCCGCGAGGGATAACCAGAGAGGAACGATGTGGTAGCGGAGGGCGGTGATGTAAACAGAGGCCGAAGAAGTCATGTCGAGAGCAGAGAGAGAAGAGTCGGTGGGAGAGAAGAGTCGGTGGGGACGAAGATGGTGAAGGAAGTTCCGGTGAGGAGATCGAAGTAGAGGTTAACGCCGCCGCCACCACCACTGCTGAGCGAAGATGCTAAAAGGGGCTAAATGGGTACCCAACGAGAACATCGAAGTTGTTAGCAACGACCTTGAGGAAGCTTCCAGTTCCAGATCCAGATCCCATCTACACCACTCCACGATCTCACTCTTTCTAAATCAGAAGAAGAAGATAGAAACTGTTAAGAGTGAGTGAGGATTTCGATCGTTGATGATGATATTGTGATGTTTGATGATGATGTTTGATGTTGTTTACCAAAATTAAATGGGACTAAATGGTGCTTAAGAAAATTTTTAGGACTAAATGGTTCAACTTTTCAAAAAATAGAATTTATAGGTAAATTTTCCATTTATTTTTTCTTAAAACAAATACAGTAAATAAAAATGCTATAATCATGAATCAATATTTTTTTTTATAAATAATATATACGGTACACTTTATAAAATAAACTATTTATATCATCCAAATGAAATTCATAGGAAACTTTATAAACTCCTTAATTTCTCTTATATTTAGGTATAAATTTGAAAAAAATCCAACTTTACCAACCTGATGAAAAACTCATTGATCAAAGTAAGATTCTTTAATATATCAGAGAGAATCTTGTAGAATCTAATTTGTCATCGGATTCAAACCAACGTTATCACATGTCTCACATTATTTTTTTTTTTTTTTTTTGGGGTGTGTTTATGTATAAATTATTTATAAAAAATTAAATCAATCTGATAATTATAATTACATAATTTTATGAGGATTTTTTTTTAAGGTCCCTGGTATTAAGATTTTATAGCATAAAGGATATTTAATATTTTTATAATGTCTAAGGTCCCTCAATATCGATCCAGAGAAAATTCGATCCAGAGAATTTTTCTGGACAAATTACAAAGAAAATTTCAAATTTCTCTGGACATACCACAGAGAAAATTTCAAATTTCTCTAGACACATCACAGAGAAAATTTTACACATCACTGACACCAAATTTCTCTAGACACATCACAGAGAAATTTTACACATCTCCAATACCAAATTTCTCTAGATACATCACAGAGAAAATTTTACACATCACTAACACCAAATTTCTCTGGGCTCAAACCAGAGAAAATTGAAATTTCTCTGAGTTCAAATTAGAGAAATTTCTTTCCTTTTCCTTTTCTTATTTCAACTTTTGTTTATTAACAATACTGTTGTCGTTGACCATTACTCCATATCCAGTTTATACAACCATTTATGTATAAACTAATATTTCTACAAAACCCTTTACATTGACATTAAAATTAAACATTCAAAAAATACAAGGACCAACCAGCATTCCAATCCTTAGTGAGCATTTTATGTTGTATGATTTTCCTACCTGGCTAGATCTAGATAAACTTGGCCACCTTGATCTCGCACGTCTCAAAACATTGAAAGAAATGAGTTAAACCCTTCAGATGAAGCCTCGTCCAAGATCCACAGTAGCAAGTTACTAAACGAATTCATGGTCCCAATTTTGTTCACAAATTTTTTTGGCTTTGTTCACATCTGTAAATGCACATCTTCGACCAGGCAGATGTTGTGTTTTCTTAGCAGGATTGTCTTTCACTTTTGTGCATAACGATCACTACTTCTGCTTCATGTATTGGATTGAATTTCTCTAGTTTGAACTGAATTTTCTATGGGTTGGTCCAAAGAAATTCTCTAGTTTAGACTGAATTTTCTCTGGTTTGAACTGAATTTTCTCTGAGTTGGTCCAGAGAAATTCGCTAGTTTGGATTGAATTTTCTCTGATTTGATCCAGAGAAATTCTTTGGTTTGGATTGAAATTTCTTTAGATCAAGAGAAACCTTTGACATTTTCTCCTTGGCATTTCATCAAACACCTTCTTTGCTAAATCCATGTCCCCAGCTCCCAAATACATCTTTTTATGTAGATTTCTTCGTTAAATGTTGTATGAAGATTTAGTTTATTGAGATCAACAATAAAGACAATGAAGAAGCAATAAGAAAAAAGTAAGAGAAACAATAATTAATATTTTCTAGTTGTGCTTGTGGATATGAAACTGATGCATTTTGTTTCTGCTTTCATATCTGCTATAATGTTTTATAAATCTTACTAGTGCTCTGCTTCTTGATATTTGTCCTCCAAGGGTAGTGATAATCGTTGACGGAGGAATCTTCATCAGAAAACTGGTGATCGGAGGAACAATAATGAGGACTAATGCTCTGCTTCATATAAATCTTGCTGTATAAAGCACTATCAAGAATCTTCATATAAATCGACAATCTCCATCGGCAAAGCTTTATAAATCTTGCTAGTGCGAATTCCTCCGTCGTAGTTAATACCAATGAAGCTTTGAACAATGCTGCAGACGAAAAGGAGAGAGAGAGAGAGAGAGAGAGGAGTTGTTTGGTGCAAGAAGAGAGAGGAGGGAGAATAAAAAAGTGGGTGTTATATATGATATGGGTGAGAGACCATAGATTACAAAAAAAAAATTATTGTGAACCTCTCCCATTACTAAAAGTTGGAGAGGAATGTTAGACCAATTTTTTCTAATTTTATTATATATGTTTTTAAAATAAAAAACAATCATTATGGTAAAAATATACTATAAAATTAATATGATGAAATACTGTGTCTATAATTATTGAATTGACCTTAGTGTACAAAATCTCATATAAAATAAATAAAATAATGGAACATATTCCTAAGCCTCTTTAGTTTTATTATTTTTATTTATCAAAAATGATTTAGACCTCTAAAAATAGACCTCTAATAGAATACTAATTTGTCTTTTTCTTCTCCGTTTTTGTCTTTTACTTCACTGTTTTTTTTTTTAATGGGTGAACAGCTCATTAGAGCTGCACTGTAGCAGCTCTAATTAGAGCTCCACAGCATGACTATCTATTTATTAATATTCTTTTTTGCTTTCCGGTTCAGATTGGCTTGGGCCTGTAACTGAATTAGTTCTTTGAGCATTACGAAGTTATAAAAGCCTACAAAAAAATAACTTGTGACGGACACCATAATTTTGAGATAGTTTGATAGGTGAGCCCATTACTTGAACAGTTTTGCTTGGTTAGAATTTTTGAAAAACACTTTTTAAAAAAAATTATTTTTTTATTTTCTGTGTTTTTTTATTTTTATTAAATTTTTTTAATATTTTAAATAATTTTTAGACATACTTAACATAAATACACTTAAAAAGTAAAAAATTTGTGAAAAAATCTTTTAAAAATTCACTAAATACCAAAAATATAAAAAAAAATATGAGAATTCAATACATTTTTTTTATATTTTTATGTATTTATTAATTTTTAAAATATTTTTTCACATTTTTTTTACTTTTTAGATATATCTAAGTAAGGTGTATCTAAAAAAATAAAAATAAAAAAAATTGTTTAAAATTTTTAAAATATTCACTAAAAAAAAACACGAAAATCAAAAAAAAACTCAATTTTTAAAAAAATTAATCCAAAAAACTCAAACCGAACATACTGATTCAATGATTTTTAACATTCTACGTCAACAATATAACTATAATGTTCCTTACATAATTATAATGATTAATAATTTTTATTTTAAGGCCCACCCCATAGATTCACTTATTGGTAACTAAAATTACAAAATGACATAACATTTTTTTATAGTGTATTCTATTTTTACACTATGTTTGGTTCATGAATTTATGAAAGGATTTGGAAAGAGAAAAATAAAAAGTAAATAAAATATGTGTAAAATATAACTATATTTTACGTACATTTTACACATCTTTTTCATATATTTTTTTTAAGATCTCTTTTAAAATTCATGAATTAAACATAGTCTTAAGGTACACGTCATAGATTTCAAATAATTATTCTTTATAATAGTCTTGTTGTGATAATTTAACATGCTCTTCAAATTAAAGCAAAATTACGTTATTTTAATGTTACTTTAATTTTAATTTGAACCGTTAAATTATATAATTTGTTGATGTATACAACAAAAATTATGACAAAGAAATCAGACTTATAAATTTCCCCGTTGTTAAAAATATTTTCAAATTACATACTTTCACCTCCAAAGATATTTTTTGAAAAATTTTGTAACACCACGTAAGATTATTTTTAGAAAGGGTCTAACAAGTGTCCTTGTGACACTTAAAAAAAAAAAAAAAAAAAAAAAAAAAAAAAAAAAAAAAAGTGCCTTGGGAGCCCAAGAAAAAGACAAAATAAGTGTAGAACTCAATAGGCATTTTATTAGTTTTATAATATTTTTTACTCATTTTAAAACAAATTTTTTTTTTTTAAAAAAAAAAATTTCAAGACACATTTTATGTTAATCTCAATATTAAACAATATATAAGAGTACTGGTTAACATCAATGGTATTGAAAGTATATTTTTTGACTTTTTATAAAATATGAGTTGCATTTGAAGTGATGCGGTAGAGATAATGATATAATAGAGAAGTGACGTGATTTAAATAAAATGATGTAACTTAAATAAAATAATAACTTTTTAACTTTTTTTAATTTTTTTAAGTTAGGTCAAACCAAACTTTAAATGTATTTGTCCCTCTTGAGTCCGTGTTTGACCATGACCAAGAAAAAAGACATTGCAACACAAATAAAAAACCAAAAAACGTTTGAAACATAAAAAAAATGTGACTTTACCTTAATAAATACCAATATGCAACTTGAATAATAAATTTGAAAAACGTGTGTCGGTGCGTGATCTTGCTAGAGACTTGAAGCAATTTTCACTAGTCTAGTAGAAGGACATACAGAAGCCAAGATGCATGTTGTTCAACTTTTGTTGGTGGTGAATGATTACCGTGATTGTTGTAAGAGATTAATCATTAACTTACGGATTTAACTTATACTGTAAAAAAATTTACCTTAATTTTTATATTTATAACATGTTACCTTAGTTTTTTTTATTATAAATTTATAACACGTAAAATAATATTTCAAGGTTATTAAATAACTATTCCATAACCTGAATGGAAGAAAAAAAATTGTGATGGCTCTAGAATTCAACAATTTATAATGTACCAATAAAGATGTTTGATGAGGATAGATAATGCATTAATTTGATGGGACTTTTTAAGAAAGTGAAAGGCATTTGGTCTGTATTGAGCAGGCCCACTTTGTAGGGCTTTCACAAGAACTGTTCATTCATGCGAGAGATGAATTTGATTGGCTTCAAAACCATTTACAAAAAATCTTCCTAAATTAATCAAAATCTCATTGCATCCTATTCATGTCTGCCCCTATCATTTGTTTATGTTGTGCTTTCCACAAAATGGTACTATCCAAAAGAATTGAAAACAAAATATAATTCCATCATGTTTTTTAGGAATTTGGGTGTGTTGATGATGATAATTCAAAGAAAATAAGTTTTGCTTCCAGCACCTAAAATATGAAAACTAGCCTTTACACATAAATTTAAATTTGTTCAAACAAAGAAAAATATTCTATTTAAAGCTTGCACAAATTTATTTATTTATTTATTTTGGAAAAAAATTTAATTGTGACTGTAAAAAGAATATATACTGATAATTGTGATAGTGATATATACATTTTTTTTATATAAATATTCTTGTGGATAGCACTTGAACAAACATATTGTAATCATCTTCTCTATTATTCTTTAATATTTATTAGTATATTATTCTACAATTGATTTAAACAGTGATTGAATTGTACTCAATAATATTATAGAGTCTGAATGAATAAAAGAATATTTTTCTTAAGTATGTGGACTAGTGGCCACATGATCTACAGTCAACCACCCTGTGGAAAATACATTGAGATCTGTTGGCTCAACAAAAGAAGAACTTGAAATCAAAAACCCAAATCAGTTAGATGATCACCACCTTCAATGTCATTTTCCAATTTGAATATTGTCCTAGCTAGATTTAGGCAGCCACTATAATGACAGGAAATAAAAGCTTCATATCAACATCTCTAAATTTATTCATTTCATGATATAGATGATTCCATCTTAACAAGGGAGGATTTTAGTTTTTTTACTTTAACTTAATGTTGTTGATTTTTTTTTTATTTTAAATGTATTATCATTAATTATAATGCAATAAATTCAAATTTTATTTTATTCAAAATTTATTTTTATAATTAGGAGCACTTGTTAGTAACACCCATAAATAATTGAGCTAATTTTTTTAAGCATCGATTACTACAAATTTACAGAGAGTGAGAGAGATTGATTGCTATGTTAACTATATCGACCAACTGGGCCAATTAAGAATTAGCGATAAAAGGAGGACAGGGGACAAATTAGAGACCTAAACTGTTTCCCTAAATCAGACACTAACGCTGTGTTTGGTTGGGGAATTTAAGGAGGGAATTGGAAAGGGAAAGGGAAAAGTTAGGTGAATGTGAATAAAATATACTTACATTTCACCTAGTTTCACACACCTTTTCCCTTTCTTTTTTCAAATCCCTCTCCAAATCCCCCAACCAAACACAGCATAAGTCAAAGAGGGGCTTATAAGCAAACCATGTGGTTGCCAACTAATCACTTCGTAATTATCCAATCTTATAAAAAAAATTAGAAAAACACTTCATGATTATCAAGTAAGGTAATAACAGTTTACTCATCTGTGTGGTTATAGCGTAATGCACATTAGTCTCGGGTGGTTTGAACTAAGTACCAAATTAATCGAAATAGTTAATAATATTACACACGCTGATTAGGGCCAGTTTTTGCTTTTCTTTGTAGTTCTGTTCTTCAAGCTTTTTTTTATTCTAATTACGCAGCCAAAAAAAAAAAAAGACTGCTTTTTCCTTCATTACAGAAATTAAAATATAATTATTTTCTCTTATTCATGTACTATGGGGTAAAGAAAAAATTGCAAAACTAACCTTTTTTTCTCTTTTTTAACAAGACAAATATATTAACTTAAAAAGATATTTTCAGTATAGAAGATAGAAAACTAATAAGGAAAGACCACACCTATCCTTTTCCAAAACAATATGCAAAAAACGAAGGAGATGATGATAGAATCGTTGAATAGACAAAAGAATTACTGTAAATTTAGCAAGAAGATCAAGAACTTGATTGCCCTCTCCGTTCACAAAACAAAATTACTTTGCTAAAAGTTCTGTAGGAGTATTAGGCAATCTTACAGAAGAGTTTATATACATATTCTCGTCTAGCACCTGTGTAGAGCATGTAAAGTTTTAAAACCGTCAAATTTAACAATTAAATCTTTGTATTTGGCATTAAATACATGCTTAAGACTAGTGCATAATGCTCAGAACGAAAATCATTTTATTGGTGGTGATGCGATAGGACAAGTAAACGAATCAAAAAAAATAAAGCTTGGTGGTTGAGAAAACCTGCTAACCCTGCAAGAACTAACTTTAGTACAACACTTATCATGGAAGTTTATTAAAACTTTTAATTGCAATTTGAAAACAATTAAAGGGGTATAACTACTACCCATAACCATTTTTTTTAAAAAAAATTTCTCCCAAATCCCAATTGTACATCATATTTATTATTTCCTCTTACCAAGCATGGATGTTGGGCCCTGCTAATACATGCAATGACAGCAATGCATCATCCTCCCAATAACCATGAATTAGACTCGCAGTAGTGGACATTAATAACCTGTCTGCTCACCAACTAGTGCCATATTCTTTTCATCACAAGCCATTGTCTTCTTCCATCACATTGGCATAGAAGCTTGTAAGGATCCAATTCTATGAGGATAATATTGGAATTTTGTAACACAATTTTGTAATTATAAATTGTGGGTTTTAGGATTTTCGATGGATGAATATGAGTAAGAAAATGTGATAGTGATATTTTATAACTTTTGAGTACAAAGACGGTGATATAATAGAGACAAAGAGGGGGATGAAGAAGACTTCCCTTGGGATCATTAATGAAACACCCTCTGGATTGAAGGACACAGAAAAAATGAATCCTACAGGCTACAGCTGGGGAAGAATGGAAACTGATTTATAAATAAATTTTTTATGTATAAAATACATTTAGAAAGAATATTAATCATACTAATGGGTGTTTTGTCTAGAACTGGAAGTACTGTATGAAATATCACTACAAATTTTATTTGTATAGCATTACCTAGAAAAAAATAATCTGAGCACATGCAAGACCTATAGACCTTAACGCTGTGTTTGGTTAGGAGATTTAAGAAAGAATTTAGAAAGGAAAAGGAAAAATGTAAGTGAAATATGTATAAAATATACTTACATTTCACCTAGTTTCACATTCTTTTTTCCTTTTCATTTTTAAATCTCTCAAGCAAATATAGTGTAAATGAGCAATTAACTATATCACATTTCACCTAGTTTCACACTCTTTTTCCCTAATACAGTGTAAATGAGCAATTAACTATATTACAAATATCACACAACATAATTTATGTGATACTTTATGACATTCACTTTAGCAGAAAATTTTATAAATAGAACATATTGATTCATATTGTTAAATAATTGAGAAATACTCCCAAAATTTCTCATAAATCAAAAGTATCACCTACACACGTAATACTCGAGCATGGAATAATTTTGCCTCCTATAATAGTATATAGTCCTTGTGGGGTTTGCAAGTGGTAATTACTAAAACACCCCCGTGACCCAAAATTAGAAGCACCCACACCTCACAAATGAGACAAAGTAGTAGCCAAAACCTAACATCGGTAGCAGTAGTATTTTACACGGATTATGCTGCACGTTCATTGAACTCAATCTCACATGCCTTCTGATCCAATCCAACCCTCCATCCCCAGATCCAATCAGCAAACACCCTTTGTTCACTGCATCAGAATAAGTACGTTTCATATGGCAAAATTGGCTACTTCCAGTAAATTGTACCAGATATAACATCTATAACTTAGATTTTGGGTTCAAATTTGTGCTTAGTTAAAGTATACGATAGAGACTAGATGAATGTCTCGTATTAAATTTATTTTTTAATTTTTTATATCAGTAACTTGTACCAAAAATAAGTTATTGCCTTTATGTCAATTTGGTCAATGTAATTTCAATCATATCAAATCTGTCTTTTAATTTTTTAAATTATTTCAATTTAATTCAATAGGTAATATCTATTAAAACAATAGATAGAAATCTAGGGTGAAATATTTTATTGAAAAATAAATAGACAATTTCAAATTAGATACTAATCCCTCAATTATTTTTAAGAAAGTGAGTGAACTATTTTACTGTTAATTTTAATATAATTCTTAAAAGAACATTATTAATTAGAATAAATTGACACAAATTAAAAATTTTAAAATAAAATTACAATAACTAAATTGGTACAAGACCAATGTGCCCAAAAATTTTTTAACAAGCTCGATTCGATTATGGTTCACGTGGCTTAATTGGGGAGCTTCCTCTCATATTCTTTTTGTTATTCACCTATTACAATGACCCAGAGATCACATTTTGCTTGTCACAGCACACATGTGTCTAATAAATAAAACAGCCTCAGATCACATCAATTTTGTAAAAAATAAATAAATAAATAAAGAACAATTAAAATTCTGTTCCAATAACAATAAAGACCCACATCATTAGTGTTGAAAGCTACTCAACATTTACATGAAGAAGAGAGAGATAGATCTACTGATATATACAGATCAGTTGTTTGTTGCTTTCTCAATATCTCAATAATGGCAGCTTAGAAGGTGGTGGAAGTGACAGAGATGGGGAAGACAAGCAAGTGGATTCGAAACTTCCTGACAGGAAAGAAAGACAAACAAAAAGAAAAGGATCAGATTTTGGGTCTGCCCACTTCAGACCGAACAGAGAACCCCACTACTCCGATTTCGATCACTCCCACGACTCCGAAGGAGAAGCGGAGATGGAGTTTCCGGCGATCCTCGGCTGCGGCGGCTGGTCAGAACGGTACGGAGAGCATTGCCACCACTCCGCCGCCGCCGGCGGTGTTGGAATCGGAAAATGAGCAGAGGAAGCATGCAACGGCGGCACAGGCCTCTGCTGCCGTGATCCGGGCAACCGCTGCCGGAAGAGGCACTGCTATTGAAGAGGCTGCTGCCATAAAGATCCAATCTGTTTTTCGTTCTTATTTGGTATGTACGTAGTTGTAATAAACTATGAATGTTACAATTCTTCTCTCTAAAAATGTTTATGTATTAGATATAATTGAACATATCATCTGCAAATGCATGTATGGTTTGGTTTATGATTTTTTATTTTTTTTTATTTTTTAGAAAGATTGAAAAATTTAGGCATGATATTTATAGTTTATCATTTTTTATTTTTCAAAAAATATATTTTGAAAGCAAGCTAGAGGGTGGCCGGCCAGAAATAATGGCTAGAGGTGATTGCCACCGGTGAACAGAGGTGGATTACTTGATGAACCCAATTGCCATCGAGTAGGGGTGATGGCCGGTGGTAGTGATCGAAGGGTGTCACTGAAGACGGTGGCCAGCAATAGCGGTTCAAGATTTTTAGAGATGTTAGACTAAATATCAAAATTAGGCATTATTCAATTAAGCCTTTGAAAATTTGAAGCATTCAATAATAAGATTTTTTTTTAAAAAAAAAAAATTATGGCCAAGAGGCAATAATATAAAGTAGCTTAATAATTGAGTCGCGCTAAAGGTAGAGTGTGATTGGAGGTGGTGGCGACAGTAATGGGAGGGATGAACAACAAACGAAACAATTAAAATTTAGTAAAATTTTTTTTAATTATTTCTCTTTCCAATATTTAAATTTTTTTGAAATTATTAATAAATAAATTTTAACAAAGAGGAGTAAATGTTGATGTGAAGTGTTACATTTTGCAGGCAAAAAAAGCACTATGTGCATTGAAAGGCCTAGTGAAGTTGCAGGCATTGGTGAGGGGTCACCTAGTGAGGAAACAAGCCACTATGACCCTGCGGTGCATGCAGGCTTTGGTGACAGTTCAGGCTAGAGCTCGCGCTCAGAGGATCAGAATGGTTGAAGAATCCAAGTCTATTATCAATCAGAGCCAATTCAATTACAGTCATAGACAAACCACACAGGACAATAGGTTCAAGCATTCATATGTGAGTCTCATATAGTCTTCTCTATCCACCATAAATTTCTGCAGTCCTGTTATTTAGAAATAAGATGAAAATATCAGATGATGTTCATATCTGATAAAATTGAAAACATTTTGATTTCAGGTAGTTTAATTTTGAATCGATCTATTTAAGAACTCGGTTAAGAAATTGAATAATCTAGAAATATGAAAACGGTAACAGAACTATACACATAATGTATATTCTATATTGAAATGATCTATTCAAGAACTCTGGTTAAAAGATTGAGTAAAAGTCTATAACATAGAAACCAATGACACAACCGGATGGACACAGGAGATTTTTCATAAATGAGGATGACTTGTTAAAATGATGAGAAATGTGGTGATGAATTTCTAAATCAATGATCTGCAACATTGTCAATGTTCATGTAGGAGATGGATAGCGGCATGGAGGAGAACATCAAAATTGTAGAAATGGATATTGGAGAATCAAAATTGACTACAAAGAGCAGAAACAGCTATCCAAGCAACCCACAAACAGAGTGTACTGGACATCGATTTTCCACACATTCCGCACCAAATCGCTCATACTCAAAGCCCGATCACCAAGAGCTATCACCAGCACCGTCAGCACTGACTGACATAAGCCCGAAAACTTGCAGTGGACATTTTGAGGACTACCCATTGGGCACAGCTCGAAGCAGCCCTCGATATCACTCTTCTGTGTCCAAGCCCGACCCTTCCACAGCCCCTTTCGCCTTTCCAAGCCACGAATATGCCGAGTCTCTCTGCTATGAGTACCCTTTCTTTCCAAACTATATGGCTAATACTGAGTCTTCAAGGGCCAAAGTGCGGTCACAGAGCGCGCCAAAGATGAGGCCAGACTCATTTGAGAGGCAACTGAGTAGGCGGAGGCCTTCACTGGAAGGAAGGAATATTCCCCGGGCTGTGAGGATGCAGCGGTCATCCTCACATGTCGGTTCCACAGCTCAGAATTATCAGCACCCGTGGTCAATTAAGCTTGACAGGTCGAGTGTTTCGCTTAAGGACAGTGAATGTGGATCAACTAGCACGGTTCTCACGAATACCAACTACTGCAGATCTCTCGTTGGATTTGATGTGAGCAGAGTTCAATTCAGATTGAAATAATTCAATAAAAGCTTGTGTTATATATCATTTGTGTTTTTGCCAATGCAGGTTCATGGAAATAGGTACTGAAAGTGCTTTTTTCATCGTTGGGTTATGACTCAATTGTTGTGAATGATCCGGGTAGAAACAATGTCAGAGAATTGACGATCGATCAAAGCTAGAAACAGTAAGGTGTTTGATGTAGAAACTGCTAAAAAAAATTCTGCAATTTTTCATCTTGATTTTAATCTTGAGGCCCAGTATGTTGTTTCTGTTTTGCATTTTTGTGTTTTCAAATTATCTGGTCGCTGAACTTGAATTGTGTTTCCACAGCCCCTAACCGTAAGGAAAATGCATTGTAAAAGGACCGCAAATTGTTCATAGAAATTCCATTGAGTTTGAATTTTATTGTTTATATATATTAAGTAATTACTGCATTCATAAATTATCATTTACAATTTGTGCAGTAGTTGGTTATATAAGTAAGTAAATGTGCTGACAGTCTAGTCTGGAAATGTTATAGCTACAGCCTTGTTTTGTTTTTTGAAAACAGCTTTAGACCCAGCCTGCAGTAAGTAGCTGAATCTAATGTTTCCTGAACATGTCCCAACTTTAAACATTAAAACATTTTTGTCCTTACAAGTTACACCAGACAGTGAAGAAATTTGTGGAGAAACCTATGAGTAATGAAAATCAAGATTTTAAGAACAAAAACGCCTCCCTTTTTTTCTTCTGATTCTTCCATGTTCATTTTCTTGTTCTTTTCATTTCCTTTTCTTTTTTCTTTTCTATTTACAAGAACCACCAAACGGAGCTTAAGAAAAATAAAGTTTCAATTCAATTTCAACTCTTGTTCTCTCTCTCTCTCTCTCTAAATTCATGTGTTTGTGATTTAGACCCAATGGTGATTTAATTGGGCTGAGCTTCCCTTCAATCCGTGATGAATTGGAGGATGCTTTTGGGCCCGTAGGGACCCATCATGGAACTCGTTTCGATAATCTGAACCGTTCAATGTGTAAAACTCGTCGAGTACTATATGGCTGTAAAAAATCACGTTGATCGAATATCGATAGTTATCTCATCGAATCAGATTTCTGTCAATTGTTTATTTTTTCACCGTCTATTTTTTTTAATACAAAATTAATTTGATCACATAGTTGTCGATATCCAATCAACGTAATCTTTTATAAACATATAATACTCGACGAAATTTTACACATTCAACGGTTCAGATTATCGAAACGGGACCTGTGGTGGGCCTTCATGGGCCCAATAATATACCCCTCTAGTCCGATCACGAACTGGAGGGAAGTCAACCCAATTTAGCTTTCGTTTGGGACGTGAGTTGCCTTTTGGCTTTTCGGTTATTTTAGCTTGGGATTTAAAAGTCTCGTTTGAGATGAGTTTTTTTGACTTTTTTAACTTTTGTATGAGAAAAAATAAAATGATTATAATTTGAATGTGACATTTTATCTTATTGATTTTTTAACATATTTTATTTTTTGTGACTAAATAGTCTCAAAATCACATACCAAAGATAGTCTTAATTAGATGGTTTTAAACCTCGTAATAATTTTGATTATTACAAAAATAGTATTGCAAAACTAGTTATACTTTTAGACCATGTTTGTTTGGACGGATTGGATTAGGTTAGATTATTGACTAATAGTCTTAGAACTATGAATTTTTTATATTATTTATCATATCTTATGTTTGGATTGAATTAAGATTATAAGGAGGGATTAATAGTCCAGACTTTGACTTAATCTTTCAATTTATATCTCATCCTCTTCTGTGGGATTGAATAGTCCATCATATGTGAGATATTATATTTAAATAAATTGTTGGTACATATTTGAATTGTTTAACTAAATATCGAATTAATAATTTAATTTCAAATCCATATCCACTCAAACAAAGATGAGCATAGGGTTTGATTGCGGTCAATAGGGGTTAGCTGAGAAGACCGGGGTGTTGCTGAAGCTCTGTATGCGATCATGACATTGGCCTTAAGTCGTTGGGACCTTAAAAGGATCACATGACTTTTTATGACTAGCATAATGGCTTGTCTATGCAAACTCTCTGGCTTCACTTGTTGAGATCATACAACCATGATGCTAACCGTCCATGCTCCACCGACTAAATCATTTATGTAAAAAAAATAAAAATAAAATAAAAAATATATCAGATATGAAGATCATGTGATCTTTGATGATATGGGCTCTTTTAGAAAGTGAGTTAGGCCTCGTTTGGAGGGTAACTATTTTATTTTAAAAGTTAAAAAGTCACTATAAGTTGTTACATCACTTTATATACTTTTCTGCACATCTTTTCCTAAAAAGTTAAAAAGTTACTAAAGCACTGTTTAGAAAGTTAGTTTGGAGATTTTTTTGCTAAAATAGCTATAAAAGACAAAATAGGCTCTTTGGCCCAATAAGACAAAACATCACATCCAATTCATAATCATTACATTCTTTCTCTCACAAAAAAGTTTAAAAAATCAAAAATCTTTCTCAAATCAGACTTTTTAGCCCCAGGCTAAAATAGTCAAAAAAGCCAAAAAGACAAAAAACTAACTCACTTCCCAAACGAGCTCTAAAATAACTTGTTCCCAACCAAAGCCTTAGTAACCAAAAATCAACTTTTAACTTATTTTAAGTTACATTTATTTTCTCATTTTTTACATATTTTTTTTTAAAAAATTAAAAAATCAATTTTTAATTATCTTTTCAAAACAACTCACAATTTACTTTGATATAAACAATTCCAATTGTGAAAGTGAGTCCAGAGAATAGCTCACCCAAAAACACAACTCTCCTTATTGTGGGCATTGGGCTTTATATCTTTAGGGCTTGGAGATGAATATTTTACCGATATGATTGATCTAAGCTAAGATTCTATGCCAATATATTTTTCATGTTGGATTTCGGATGAAGAATTCTAATACCCCGTTGTCCCCGCTCATTTATAAAAGATTTTTTTAATTTTGTATTATTTAGTTACATAATTAACTATAAAATAAAAAAGACAAACAATAGATTTTTTTTTTTATGACTAAAATGAAAATATTTTTTAAGAGACCTAAAATTTTTACAATTGAATTTGTTAATGATCTAAATTCATATAAAATAAGTGTTTTTTAAAAAAGAAAAAAAAATAGTGGTCTATGACTTATCAACCCATAAATTATTTAAAATTATCATTTTGTGATTCAAATTATTTCACATATGGATCTCATACTGCTCAAATTTAATCTCTACCATACAACACACCATCCAAAAAAATCTAAACAATTATATAGCTTTTCTCATAAATATATATGTTAAGGATGCCACCAAGACTAGTGGCTAAGGTAAGGTAACCCCTTATCTTAAGTTATATCATAGAAAAATTATTAAGTCGTCTGTCTCATTACGTGATAATATTTTCATTAATTACAAATATCATATTTCTACTAGCTTGATTATTTAATATTAAATAATAATCTCCACTCTTTTCACCAATTATTCTTGAAACACAACTTTGCCGTCTTCCAAAACTATCAAATAATTTATCTTAAATTTATGTTTACACAGATTTGAGATGTCAGTGTCCAAACTACAAATGTCTTTCCTCTCTATGATGTATTATAAATATATATTACAATCCTGATATCTTAATCTTGTGCTTCACCCACAACGATCTCCGTCCCTGGTTCATCCTCAATAACTTTTGTCTCTCTAATTAAATTTCTTCCACTTTTCTTTCTTCGTACAATTTGGTTCTCCTTCAAATTAAATATTTTTTTCCCTAATTAAACTACATTTAAATTTTGTATTTCATTTGGTTAAAATAGCAAAAACAACTTTTAAAGAAATCTCGCCAATATAATATAAAGACTATTTTAACTTTCAACAAGGACTCCACCTTTGGCAATTAGAATAACTTAAATTATTTTTTCTTTAGTAATTGTTAAGTGCAACGACTTTTTGAACATTTCTTTTTTTTTTTTAATAACTAAAAAAGTGCCAACTTGATTTTAAAACAAAAATTTCTACGGTTTTGTTTAGAAATGGTACAAGTTTAAAAAGTAATAATAATTAGAGGGAAAGAGACAGTCAATGTCAATGAAAAGGAAAATGCCAATTTCTTCCTCAAAAGACAAAATTGAAAAAGAAAATAGAGGAGAAAAAAAATCATGCAAAATGAGTACTTATCATTATCCAATAAAATGTCTTTTATAGAATTAGAAACAAATAATGAAAAACAAAGACAACAATTATGTCCTGAAGTGTCCCTTTGGCGTGGGGTCGGAGAAATTTTTGGGCTTTCTGGTCACCAACCGTGTATCGAAGCGGATCCCTCCCAAATCAAGGCTATACAAGAATTGAAGCAGCCCAACTCAACGAAGGACATGCAACATCTTGTCGGGATGGCAACTGCGCTTAACCGATTCATAAGCCAGTCATCAGATCGTTGCCACCCTTTCTTCCGAGCCTTGAAGTCCAAGTTATTATGGGACGAAGAATGTGACAAAGCCTTAGCCGAGCTAAAGACATATCTATCTTTCGCTCCACTCTTGGTCACGCCAAAGCACGACGAAGAACTCTATCTTTATCTGGTTGTTTCTCAACATGCCGTAAGCACGATATTTGTTCGAGTAGAGGGCATCCAACATCTATCGATCTTCTACGTAAGCAAAACCCTGCTCTCGGTAGAGTCGAGATACTTGCCGCTGAAGAAACTCGTCTTGGCATTAATGACGGCCTCAAGAAAATTGGCACACTACTTTCATGCTCACACGATCGTGGTGTAACCGAGTTCCCTTTGAAAGCCTTGTTTGAGCGGGCAAACTTCTCTGGCTGAATCCTGAAGTGAGCAGTCGAGTTGGGGCAATTCGACGTCAAGTTTTAACCCCGAACTGCCATCAAAGCCCAAGCATTGGTCGACTTCATTGCGGAATTCTCACCCAGAATTCATCTAGTGTCACGACCCGAACCTGCCCCTATAGGTTTAGCATCATAACCGGCCAGTAATCCTTGGATTACCAAAGGCCTCTTGACATAATAACATATAGTAAGGGTTGCGGAAGCAAATATACAACATATACGAAGTCCATTAAGCTGTGAAGATATACATAGGACAGTTAACTTAAAACCTTTTATAGACTTGTGAGTGGCGACAAAAGATACAATATTTACACATATTCCATCTACATGTTATCAAGAATCTTGTCCCAATACAACATAGTATAAACATAGTCTAATATGATTACAAAAATAGCCGCAAACTTGACTTCATTCGGAACCTCCTTGGGAGGCACAAAGGTTGGCTGACAAAAACTGAAACATAGGCCGTCATCCCTAGGCTTGGTCACGTGCCTGCTCATCTATATACATAATATAAATAGTGTGCGAAAGCCCAGTGAATAATAACAAAGTAAAGATTTTACTGAATGATGTCCATACAAAAACAAAGTCTTGTACATAATCGGATGTCATAACATAGTAGATTCATAGGCATAGTTACATTTGCATTCAAAACTTATACATACATCATATCATAATATGTGGCATATCCATTAGTATTAACAAATCTGATGACCTACAAGGGACTGCCATGAAGGCTTTCTGATGTCTCATGTGTAAAGAGACGTTTCCGATGACCCATAAAGGGACCTGATGACCCATAAAAAGGACCTGATGACCCATGAAGGGACGCATATCATATGATGTTAAGGATGCCATGAATAACTCTCAGAATCTTGGACAATCATTCATTCATTCAAAACATAGCGTAGCATTTCAAAAGACTAATCGTTTCATGTTATAATGTTCAGAAAATATTTAATATTGAACGTAACTTTACAAAGTTATTACTCATAAATAACTGGTAGCTCTGAATAGACGGCAAAGTGGGCAATTCATGTATCCTGAGGTGCGTTCATACATTGAATACACACTTTCGGATTGTACATAACTTATTTCATTTGTTCTTAGTGTGTTTCTAGCCTTTAACCTCATATGGGGTCTTAAATATGGCTTAGGAGTGCTTAGGATGGAATGAGGATGCTAGAATGCACTTGAAAACATCTTTCAAATTTTGCTGAAAACAGAGTCCACGCTCGAGCGTGGCTTTTCTCGCTCGAGCGAACAAGCAGAAAGTGAGGGTTTGCTCGAGTGTAACTTTCCTCGCTCAAGCGGACTGTAAACTTAGAAAAATTACTAGTTGCTTGCTTTTTACGCTTGACGAACGCTCGATCCTCGCTCGAGCGTGAGGCCCAGACCCTCGCTCGAGCGTGACTTCCGTCGCTCGAGCGTGTTGCAAAACATATGAACTTCTGGATACATGCATTTCATGCTCGAGCAGGTATCATGTCGCTCGAACGGAAGTGCACGCATTCAGTGTGCTTCGCTCGAGCGTGAACTCCTATGCTCGAGCGTGGATTCAAATTCTGGAATTTCTAGATTTGATCTCCAAGCTTCAAGCTCAACTTTGAGGCATCCAAAGTCAATTTTTCTGGACCAAAGAAAACACATGAAAACCCTTAAAACAACATGAATTAAAGATCATTCCAAGCAGTCATGGTCCAATGGCTTACCAATTATGCAAAATTCAACTAAAAATTTATGAATGATCCAAGAACATGACACATATGAATTTCTTTGGCCTTAAGCTTCTCAAAACATGATCAAATGCTACAAAATAACTTGAAGCTTGATGACTCCCCAAAATTAAAGTGAATTCAAGACATGCATAAGGGGATTCTTGAAAATTATACTCAATTTGTAAAGAAATAGACATGCATGCATAGTATGGCTCCACACTTTACATTTCTAACTCAATTCTTGCATTATTCAACATAGCTCTCGTGTTCATGCATTAGAGTCTAGATTTCAAGGCTTAAGGATAAAATTCTTACCTAGAGGCTTGAGTTCACAAGTGTTAAAGTTGTAGCTCTCAAATTCTCTTTAATTCACCAACAAATCCTAGCAATCCCACTTTTTCTCTAGCCTTTGATCCCAATTTCTCTCCTCCTCTCTCTCTCACACGTTTTGGAGCTTGAAGATGAGAAAATAAGGGTGCAAAAACATAACTAGTGGGGTCAAATTAGCCTTATATAGGCTTCATTAAGAGTTGGTTAATTAATTAACATTAATTATTCTAATTTAATCGTTCTGAAGCAAATTTCAATTAAACCTACCATAAAATTCTAAAAATTCTAATTAACACATAAATCAAGTCAATTTCTGAATTGGATGCTGATAAGGCCTTCAATCCACAAACCGAAACTCAAACAAGAACAGATCTTTCTACGCTAGACAGATATAAACACAAAGTAATGCAATGCACATGCATTTAACTCAGGATTTCTTTTTAATTACTTGTTAGGCATACTTAAGCATGAATTAGCATTAATCATGGGTCAGGGTTGTGTAGACACCCCATTTTTGACTGCCCTTAAGACTTGGGCGTTACTGATGGTTTACTTAGTGGAGAAAGGTGTGCAGGGCAAAGGTTCAAATTCGTCAGCAATGAGAGGGTCAAATCCCAACTTCACACCCCATTTTAGACCAAAGCTATATTGAATGGTTTTTAGACCTTAAAACCCTCTCTTTCAAAACATTTTTGAAATAAAGTTTCTACGATATTCCGAGGCTCACATTTTGTCAAAAAATGCGCTTTTCGATAAACCGAGTAAGGACAAAGTGGAAATGAATGAAAGAGAGATGAAATCTTTGAAAAATATTTCAAAATACCTTGCTTAGGGGTTTGAAGTTGAAGAAAAGAGGAGAAGAGGGGAGAAGCCAAGTTGGAGAAGAAGATAGGCAAGAATTGCTAAGGGAGGGACAAGCAGTCCTCGCTAAATCAAGATTATTTGTCTATACACTTTGAGTTAAGCTATGAGGCCACCACCGTTGGAAAGAAGACTCCCGGGGCTTCATTTTTCATTCAAGAATCTCTTAAATCCGAGACCGGAGGGCGGAGATATGATTGGTTGAAGTTGGGCATCATCCCGGTTGGACCGAAACTGAGAAGCCTTCACTAAAACATGCATAACTTTTTTCACAGTTGGAATTTTGATGCAAGGCTGGTGCCATTGGAAATCTTACTTCCGGAGCTTCAATTTTGACACAAGAATGACCTAAAAAGGAGTTCATATGAAGAAGTTATGCCCGTTTGAAGTTGGACCTGCAGAGTAGATTTTTCCTGCCAACCGGCCAAAACAAATGGCCGACCGACCAAATAGATGGCCGACCGGCCAGAAAAGATGGCTGACCGACCAAGTTTGCTAGCCAACGACCTTCCGGAGTATTCTACAGATTGAATGGATGCCAGCTGTGCCAGCTGGAATGCACAGACTCTGCTCCCCATGCACGTGTGTGGTTGTTTTGCACCCTTTGCACCCCTTTTGACCCTCTTTTTTGCACCCTTTGCTCAAAGCTTCTTGAGGAAGCTTTGACCCCTTGTCTTGGCTTCCTCAAGAAGCTTGCACCTTTGCATTAGCTTCTCTTAGAAGCTTGGTCCCTTTGACCCTTTTGTATAGCTTCTTTGAGAAGCTTTATGCCATTTCCTTGCTCTATAAAAGAAACCCATCATCCTCCATTGTTTTGGGTCAGCAAAATCAGACCTAATACATACATACAACATATATATCACCCTCTCTCTCTATATCTCCCTCTCTCTCTACATTTGGGTGTGTTAGAGTGTTCAAAGACCCTTGTTCTTGGCCTATTGCACCACACCTCATAGCCATACACCACTACCATTGGACTGAGGTTCTTGGGAGGGTTTATTGAGTTCCAAAAGCTGGTTTTTGGCCCCTGAAGCTGCTGGTCTCGAATTTGGTCTTCAAGGGTAAGTTTCTTCCCCTTTTTAGCACTTTCTTGTACCTCATTTTAGCCTGTCTTGCTTGCTGATTTGAGTTTGGTGTATAACATAAAAAAGTTTTTTTTTTTTGTGTTTAAGATACTTCATTAAGACCACTTTGGTGTTTGGGGTTGTTTGACCCCTCTTAGGCTTTGTTTGGCCTCATTTTTGTGCATTTTTAGTGAGCTCCGGGACCACCTTGTTTGGGCCTCCTCACCACTGAAATCTTGAGGGATTTCAGTGGTGAGGATGGTGGTTTAAGGTCCTAAGAAGGAGAGGGCCATCCCCTCTCCTTGTTGTCTTGTTTGATGCCCTTTTTGGCCTTACAAAGGGGCCTATATTTGCACACTTCTTGAGCTCGGTTCAGGTATTTTTCAGTGGGTTTTAGGACCACCATAAGCCATTTCCAGAGTTGTTTTGGTCATATTGAGTGTCCCTCTTGCATGTGTATAGCAACCCCTTGCATGGCCTTCCAAAGGAGCACCTCATTCTAACATGTGTTGGCTCTATTTCAGTAGGTATTTGGTGTTTATTTAGCATGTTTTACCTCTGTCCCATGTTGGTTTGTTGACCCTTGGCATGCATCATACACTTGCTTTGTATTCCTCTATTTTGCCTAGAAATGCATCTTGCCTTTGGACCACCATGCTTGCATATTTTGGCTTAGCTTTGTGAAGTTTTTGGTCATGTTTTAACATGCTTAAGGTCTGTCTTGGGTCTTTGGATTCATGTTTTCCATGCTTTGTATAGCTTCTTTGCATTCTAGCTTACTTGCCTTAGGTGTGTAGGTCACTAGTATGCTTTACTTGGCTTGTTCTCATGATTTGGCATCATTGGAGACCACATTTCAGTTCATGTTCCATGCTTGCATACTTGAATTTTCCATCCCTTTCATGCTTTGAAGAGTTGATGGCTTATACTCCATGTTTAAGGCCTTGTGCATGCATGCTTGTGTGTGTTTTCATGCCTTTGTTGCATCATTTTGGCCACTGTTTGGGACCTAGTAGAGAGCTTTCCAAGTTAGTGTAAAACCATCCTTTGCATATTGATGCATGCTCACCTTGTGTGTTATGGCATACTTGTGTGTTGTTGCATGTTTAGGTTGCTTAATATGATGCATGCCTTGCACACTTGCATGCTTAGATCACATCTTGTATGCTTGTCACTCCCATTATTATTCCATATCTTGCATGCTTGCTCATTTAGGTTGTGCGCCTAACATGCATTGTGCATTACTTGCTTGCATGCCCATGTTGCATACTTAGTTAACATGCCTAGGTCGCATTGCATGAGCATACATGCCTTGCCTCTTGAATTGAGTATGATAGAGGTTGGGTTTCACTTGTTTGTTTGATGTGCATCTCATTTGAAATCAAAGTGCATACTTGGTTTCTTGGGCCATCACGCATTGAAATGCGCGATTGGTGGTCCGAGAATCGAGAACCATGTCCCTTTGAGTCACCAACATGATAAGGGATGCGTCGGTGCACACATTTGCTTGAAATGCATTGCCATGCCATGTTTCGCCCTCTGCTGCTGCCAAAACAGGTTTCTGCAAGAAGATTTGGCCAGCCGGCCATCTCCAGTGCCGACCGGCCATCCATCAGTGGCCGATGGCTTAACCAGTAGCCGATGAGAATTCCCCATGGCCGGTGACAATTCCCCTCAGCCGGTGGTGTTCCAAAATGTCCAGAGAGTGTTCCTTGGGGATTATGCCATCTTCAGAGGAGCAGAGCAGTGAAAACAGAGGCAACTTGTGCATGGCAGTGGACTTCCGAGCAGAGCCGAGCATGCATTGCATTCATCCCTCTTCCCAACGCTGTTTTACTGCTTTAGTAGCTTAATTAATTTGTTTAATTAATTAAGAGTTTTGTAATAATTAATTAGCTAGGATAGTTGATTCATTATTCGGACTGTATTATTCTTTCGGACCCTCCGAGTGAGGGCAATTATGTAATAAGTGTGCGTGAGTGTGTGTATGTCTTCCAACCCCACGTCTTTCTTCCCTTTTATTTACCCACTTATGATGGTAGATTAGGGCATATTTAAATTAGCATACCTTATGTTATGCATGCGTGCATTCATACATTTGTCTTGCATGCACCAGGCTCGGCGCATCATTCTAAACTGCATTTGTATTTCAATTCCAAATTGAATATGTGATAGTTGTAGCATTTCGCATGTCATTGTGTATTAGCCGAGCCTATCTTAGTCGCATCTTGCATGTGTTGCATTAGTCATCTTAACATGAACTAGGATCATGCATATGATTACTAACTAGTTTTTTTGTTTTGGCTCGGAGTACTCGGTAAGTATTTATGCTTTAGCATACCGCATGCGTGTGAGTGTTGCCATGATAACATGATTACCATGAGGCTAGCTGCTTATGTGATATGACTGCTTGAATGCCTGTGGGTGAAGGTTGGATTGTCTGAGTTGGAATGGCTCATTGAAATCCGTGTCTTAGCCTACTTGCGAGTAGCAAATTCCAAAATATTTTTTCAAAACAAACGGATATGCAATGCTTATTTCCAAATTAGGCAATCTAGTCTATACTTGTTTGCTATGCGCATAACATAGTAATTCTAGGCTAATAACCGGAACAAGAACACATAACGTTTTCAAAAATGGATATCACGGTTAGTAGAGGCCGATCTTCGGATCGGGCAAGAGGGGGTGCTCATAGCTGACCTTCCCCAATCGTACCCAAGTCCCCGAGCCGAGGCAACTTTGGTGATGACGGACATGTGACCTTTGGCACCGAGTCAGGGTTTCCTAAATTCCCCCAAAATAAAATATTTAGGTAGCGACTCTGTATCTGGCAAAGCAGTCCATGTTTGGCACTTTTTTTTCTAAAAATCTATTTTCTCAAAACGATTTGCCAAATTTGGACTCTTTGGTTCAGATTAAGAACCGTGACACAAATCGAGTCCGAACTGCAGCAGTGAGGCCCACGGGCGCGCGCTACAGTTTCTGGCGACTCTGCTGGGGATTTTAGAGAGCTTGACTCGAACTCGTGATATCCTATTTTGATTTCACTTATGTGTTTCTTTGCATTGCATGTGCATTGGTGCGCCTAGGACACAGTGTTTGCCATCTGCCATTCCTGAACGGTTTGCCGGAGGCTTGTCTTGTCAAGACATGACCATAAGGCTGACCGGTTATGGGCTCTGACAGTATGGGAGCACAAACCCTGGTTTTACCGGGGCACCCTTTTTGACCATTCGACCTAGTGCATATTCGGAAACCATAGTGACCATTCCAAGCTAGGATAGGTTGCTTACCCGATTATAGGTTGTTTGAAACTGCAGTGTGCATAGTGAAACCGTAGCTCCTGACAAAATAGGACAGGGAAACCCTACCTCTCTATAGGGGTGTTTTGGATCTCTTTACTTGCCATGTGCTTTAGAGTGTATCTCTACAGGAACGTACATACCAGTTTGCAAGTCTGGGTATCAGGCCTGTGGGCATCAGCATCAGTATTTGGGGAATCAGTTTTTCCTAAGGGTATCAGTTTTGGGACAGATATTTGGGGAACAGTGATCAGTATTGAGCACAATCATTCCGCTATGCTCATATCCGTCCCAGTAAAATTGAGCTGAGATGCTGTTTGTTTTCTCTTTTGCTAGGGTAGTCCTGGAAGCATAGCTTCAGAAGGCTCCGATATCCCCGGGGTACATTAGACTAGTGTTGATAGACTTTGTTAGGTCAAAAATTCAATTCAAGGGCAACTAGTGTTCTTTCGCCGAGGCAAGGCAAATAAAGTCCAGTCAGGGCTCACCGGTTCATCTGATCCGTCAATCGCCAGTCACATCACCTTTGTTCAGACTCAGCAGACCATGATGGCCCAGGGTTCGGAAGAATTTGTGGCCGTGATAGCAGCGTTAAATCAGGGAACTGCCATGCAAGCTGAGACCAGTATTGAAACGCAGCGTCCATCTGGGGCATCTGCCTCACATCCAGCTTTGGGACCCCAGCCAAACTTTGACCCACTTCCGCCAGTTGAAGATTTGCAGTGTCCGAATCCTCGAGAAAGGTTAACTCAAGCTCAGGTGCTCAGACCCCTGGTACAGCCTAATGAGAGGCTTTATTCCCTTGATGTTAATGAGCTCAATCCGACTGCAATGAAAATTGCGAACCTTGAGAAGCAATTCAAGAAGGCACAGGGCCTTAATTCCATTCCCAACATTGAGGATGGGCACACTGAGTCTGCCGTACGGCTCCCAGACAGATTTAAAATGCCATTTATTGACCGTTTCGACGGGTCGGGAGATCCAATGGCACATATCCGACTTTTCTTGGATGTTCTGAAGCCGATGTGTCTGACTAAGCCACAGAAACTCTCTCTGTATGGAAGAACCCTGTCGGGTGTAGCAGCCACTTGGTATGCCAAGTTGGAGGATACAGTGAAGCAAAACTGGGAAGAATTGGCTGAGGCCTTTGTCTATCAGTATTCCTACCATACCCAAGTTGAAATGACCATCCAAGAACTTGAAGCAACCCGCCAGAACCCAACAGAGCCTTTTGTGGAATTTGTTGTGAGGTGGAGAGCAAAGGCAGCACAAATGACAGATCGGCCTTCCAAGAGGGATCAAGTGCAGATGATGGTACGAAACCTTGAGCATGATATGTTGCAAAAGTTGATAGTCGCTCCGCTATTCACTTTCAAGAGTTTGCATGAACTGGGGTTTCAGGTCGAGAATGCGTTCAACACAGGAATTATTCCCAGAACAAGTGAACCGACAAGAAGGGTGATTTCCGGGAGTACCAATGCTGGTAGTAACGCTATTCCCAAACCCACCGAAATCAATACAATAGCCACAGCCAACCCTTTTGCCAATCCAAGCCTACAAACAGCCGGCCCAGCCCGAGCTCAGGGAAGAACTTTCACCCCCTTCTATATGAGCCTGACTAGTGCACTAAAAGTCTTGATGGAAAGAGGGCATCTCAAACCCCTCGATCCTCAACCTCTTCCTAACCCACTTCCAGCCAGACATAACCCCTCCAAGTACTGTATGTACCATCAGCAGCGCGGTCATGGCACCGACCGTTGCTACCGCCTTCATCATGAGGTCCAAAATCTCATCGACAACTAGACGATAGCTCCACCTTCAGACCCCAATGACCAAGTACCTCATCCACATCTTAACCTAATCCACACACTAGCCGTCCCTTACAACCCCAGCGTATACATCACCCCAGTCCATCTACCCAAGCCTAATGTGTTTATCCCAGAGAGCCTGAACTTATGCATGATGGGTGCATCTGAACCCCAATCATCCCAAACCCATGAACCCACTACTTCTGAGCTGATGAGGATGATCGAAGATCTTCAGAGAACTGTGGCAGATCTGGCCTTTGGGGTTTTGGCCCCATCATCAACCACATCACGTACTAGGGAGTTCATATCTAAAGGCTCCCCAACTTCGGAACGAGTTGCATTAGAAGAAGGCCAATCTCTTGACAAAGTGGAAGCGACTGGTAAGAAGAAGGTAGGGGCAGGCAATGGTCCCCATGAACACCTTCGGTGGGATATTGAGGCTTTGAAAGCTGAGGGACTGAACAAAGAGCAAGTCCTCGCAGTTGTTACAAAAACTGTAGATGACACTTTCGCCACTCAGAATGAGAGCAGTCTGAATCAAGGGGCAAGCCAGGAGAAGGGCCTTTGTACGAGGAATGTTCCTTTCAGCCCTAATCCCATGCTCGGAAACGATCAGCAAACCCAGCCTGCCAATCCCTTTGCTGGTGCATCCAGCAAAACTCCACAAACCTCAAAACACCCACCTCGAGGTCAGAGGGTGTTCGCACCACTATACATGTCTCTATCAGCGGCCTTTAGGATCCTGATTAGAGAGGGGGATTTGAAACCCTTGGAGCCGCGACCACTGCCAGATAGACTTCATCACTCCCATGATCCGACCAAGTACTGTGCCTTTCATCAGCAAGTCAGCCATGTCACTGATGGTTGTCTCCGTCTTCACCACGAAATACAAGATCTGATTGACAATAAGGTCATCGTCACACCAACTCAGCAAAGTCTATCGGCACTTGATCAGTGAACTTGTGGGGGATAATGTGATGTGATCGGGGGATGAACCACCTGCGGATGGCGCTCGATTTACTCCAGATATGGCGTATGGCACACACTGTTTTGAGCATTTGCAAATGCTAGTTTCTAACTTGGGTACTTAGGTCAGTTTTTGTTGTGTTGTTTTGAGTCTGTCTCTTTGTTTTGAGTCAATCTTTTTGTTTCGGGTCTGTCTTGTTGTATCGAGTCAGTCCTGTTTTGTTAGAGTCAGGTGATTCCGAGGGTGTTACCTCGGGCGTCACTATTTTGTTTTGTGTCTGTCTTTTCGCTTTCTTTTGAGTCTGTTTCTGCCATGGAGCCAGTTACACCAACAGTTATGAATGAAACAGCAGTGGTTTTTCATGCTTTTGTGCTTGCTTCTGCCTTGTGCTAGAAAGTTTGAATGAAACGGTAGTACTTTTTGCCTACTCTTCTGCACCCCAAAATCATTGCATTGACCTAAGTTTTTCAAAACTTTTTGAACACTGCGGTGAAAACGAAGAGGAAGGAATTCCTTGGGTTTTGCAAAATTTGATCATTTGAGAGAAAGAGAGGCATGCTAAGCCTTTAATGATTGAGATCATGCTTGTTAATGTGAGTACTGAAAAGGATCTTGGCTTGATCCAGATTGGTCTCACACTGTCTTCAGCACGAGCGACTAGTCGCTTTCTTAAAAGATTTCAAAAAAAAATGTTTTGCGCGATCCTGCGAAGACCTGTGTGGAATCGCTCTTGAGATTGTGCAGCCTAGGATCGCTCTCAGCCTCGAGACTTGACCCCTCATTTTCAAACCTTGGACTTAAATTCAGAATGGTCAATGGTCAACCATTAAAGGAGGCCTGTGTGGCCATATTTAAAGCAGCCCTCAAACTAGAGGCAAGAAAAGTCAGATCAAGGGGATCAGATGTTGCCAAAAGAAGCTTGCAAAGCTAGATCAGAAGTATCCCTGGAACTAGGGGCAAAAATGCCAGATGTGCTTGAAGAGCCGAAGATTGGTCGTCCTGCAAATCAATGAAGACTGACAAGAATGCCAAACCCCAGAAGAGAAGAAAGAAGAAAGTATTGCTGAAGAACTACTGAGTTCCTATCAACAACACTAGGGGCAAATCCAGCCCCCATGGGATGGACTCCTGCATTGTCAGCGAACAACAGTCACTCTCCTGGATTCAGACGGATTCGAGATCTCAGAACTATTTGACATGGACAAAGCTAAACTTTACCCTTGAGAGGCTCACTGGGTCAAAAACCCGGAAGGGCGACCCAGGCAAAAGTTAGAGCAAAGAAAAAAGGAAAAGAACAAAAAAAGAAGAAGAAGAAAAATGCAAAGAACAAAAAAGAAATGAAGAAAAGATGAAAAAAAAAAAGAAAAAAAGAAAAAAAAAATGAAAAAAAAAATGAAAAGAATTGAAAAGAAAAGAAAAACAGAGCTCGCAAGGTTGAAAACCCGGAAGGGCGGCCTTGGCAAAAGTTAGAGCGCAAAAGGAGAGGTTAATACCCGAGTGTACCTTAACCCCCGAACTACATAAGGCTTGATTCTCATCTTTGGGATACATAGGCAACTTCATTCCGAAGTCCAGCCGTAAAACACTTCAAAATCAACTGTGTCCATGTAATGGTTTTGATCATCTTTGCCTTCACTGTATCCGAGAGTTCGGTTGTGTTCGTCACTCTGAGGACTGATTGCAATGCGCTGCGATGCTATCCAAACAAGGGGCAACTTTCTGTTGCCATACAGTGTGCCGCGGTACCATTCAAACAAGGGGCAATTTTCCTTCGGATCTGAAGTCGCGCATCTCAAGAGTAGGTTCCGTGCTTGTTGAGCATTGGCCGTTTGCAAAAATAATTTTTGAGAATTTTTATTGAGGTTGACTGATCTCTCAAAAATTATTCCATCTTTTCCAAAACTGGACCATTTCTTGGACCCAAAAAGGGAAAATTTTCAGTGCTCATAACCTAACTTGCATGATTTTCAAATCAAAAATTGAACAAGTATGTTAATCTGACTCTCATATTGGTCAAAATTGTTTCAGTAGAAAGCAAAAACAAAAAATGGTCAAAATAATGAACTAGGGGCACAGTTGAGTCAGGCTTCCTGTCTTTCTCCCGTTGTCAATGCATCTGCCAGAAAGGGCACTCTACCTGCCAGAAAAGGGCACCACTGAAGCTGACCACAAAAGGGCGGAAGGCTCTCACATCCTCCACGCAATGAGGTATCAAGCCAAGTGCGAAGCACGAACAGGAACGGATCAAGATATTCCACTCCTTTGTTTGGACAGATCTAATCACGTCCAAACTCCCTAGTAAGAGCATCGTCAACCAATGTCGATTGCAGATCTGCTGCACATCCAGCCGCACCGCAACCCCTCTGTAGGAGGAAGTTCACTGTTGTGAGCAGAAGAAGAGAATCTAGCAGAATGCTTGGGGCAAGAACCTGCAACTTCCTGTTTATTCATCAACCACCCAGGGGAGGGATAAAAAATGAGAGATTAAAGAATAGAGAGATGTGCGTTGAGAGGAAAAGTAAGAAAAGGGCTTTTTCAGAAAACTAGAGATTGAGTGCCAAGTGATGTGAGAATCACAAGTGAGAAATGGTGGGAAACAATACCCGGTGAAATAGGCTCCCTATGCATGCCTGAGTGTCGTGTCTTTTTGTTTTATCTCGATTCTTGTTTTAGGTCGTTTCGAGTGTTATTCGATGTGTTTAGGTTGTTTACCTTTTGTTTTCCGTTGCTGAGTCTTTTTCACTGTGTTCAGTCGTAGGCTCAATACCCGGTTAAGAACTCCTTTCTCAATTTCAAAAATAAATCTTTTTGTGCTCAGAGTGCTGTGCCATTCTCCACATTTGTACAAAACAAGATTCCTTCTTTCATAAACTGCAGGGTCCCCTCCCCGATAAGTGTGAACAGTAAAACCAGGACCTATCTGAAGCTATATTGGTTCCAGACTGCAAAGTAAAAGAAAATAGCAAAATTTGGAGCATCTTAGTGTGTTTTAACTTCGGCAAATTCTGAGATTGTATTCCGGATGTACCTCTTCAGACCTTGTCAGTGTTCTGAAGAATGAGCGTGCCTCTACTTCAAGTGTAAGCCTGCTTCAAGTCAAAATGGCAGTCCAAGCAGCACCTGAGGGTTTCACATGCAGATGTTACCTCTCGCCAATATAGATAGGGTGTCCCCTTTTGAGCTGAATATGTTGCAAAGCCCTCCGAGAGATAAATCGGAGGCACCAGAGTACATGTAACAGAGGTGTGCCGCGCATCGTTATGATTCATGCATAGAATATGCTTGCTTTCGATTCTACATAGAATATGCTTTCAATATTGCATAGAATATGCTCCTGTTTCTTGCATAAAAAGTGCTCGTATCTTTTGCATAGAAAATGCTTGTATCTTTTGCATAGAAAATGCACTCTTCCATACTTGCATAGAAAATGCACCTCATATGCGTAGAACATGCATTCACTCGCACTGTCTTGTGCACTTACACTTTGTATCTCACTAGCAGTGTCTTGTGCATCTCGTGGTTGTATCTCACTCGCACTATTTTGTGCATTGCATACCAATCGCGCTGTTTAGCGTATCGCACTGTCTTGTGCATTTCAAAATCAATCGCGCTGTTTAGCGTATTGCACTATTTTGTGCATTGCATATCAATCGCGCTGTTTAGCGTATTGCACTGTCTTGTGCATTTCAAATCACTCGCGCTTTCTTGCGCATCGCACTATTTTGTGCAGTTTAATCACTCGCGCTGTTTAGCGTATCGCACTGTCTTGTGCATTTCAAAATCAATCGCGCTGTTTAGCGTATCGCACTATTTTGTGCATTGCGTATCAATCGCGCTGTTTAGCGTATCGCACTATCTTGTGCATTTCAAATCACTCGCGCTTTCTTGCGCATCGCACTATTTTGTGCAGTTTAATCACTCGCGCTGTTTAGCGTATCACACTGTCTTGTGCATTTCAAAATCAATCGCGCTGTTTAGCGTATCGCACTATTTTGTGCATTGCATATCAATCGCGTTGTTTAGCGTATCGCACTGTCTTGTGCATTTCAAATCACTCGCGTTTTCTTGCGCATCGCACTATTTTGTGCAGTTTAATCACTCGTGCTGTTTAGCGTATCGCACTGTCTTGTGCATTTCAAATCACTCGCGCTTTCTTGCGCATCGCACTATTTTGTGCAGTTTAATCACTCGTGCTATTTAGCGTATCGCACAGTCTTGTGCATTTCAAATCACTCGCGCTTTCTTGCGCATCACACTATTTTGTGCAGTTTACACTCGCGCTCTCTTACGCATCACACTATCTTGTGCATTTCATTACATGCTCTCTCTCATCTTGCAAAGAAAATGGTTGTAGCATTTGTCAGTTCATTGCGTCGCACTATTTTGTGCACCTTACTTACATTTTACATGCATTCTATCGCGCTATCTTGCGCACCTCACCTGTACTTGTTAGTACATTGCATTGTTTTGAATACAAACCGGCTTCGCGTAACGTATAAGTCCAATTATCAAAGTCTTCTTTCATATCATTTGTATCCTGCCCCTGAACTACGCTGGTTTGATTCCTTGCAAAGGGATACGTAGGCAGCCTGCGAGTACAACCATTCATTTTTCGGTATTTTGTTTGTTTGTCCAAGTCTTCGGCCTTGTCAAAAATGGGTCGTCTCTAGGCTTTGACATTCACTCACATCGCTTCTTGACTTCCGAGTTCTGTCAAAGAGGGGCAACTGTAGACATCCCATTTTTAACTGCCCTTAAGACTTGGGCGTTACTGATGGTTTAATTGGTGGAGAAAGGTGTGCAGGGCAAAGGTTCAAATTTGTCAGCAATGAGAGGGTCAAATCCCAACTTCACACCCCATTTTAGACCAAAGCTATTTTGAATGGTTTTTAAACCTTAAAACCCTCTCTTTCAAAACATTTTTGAAATAAAGTTTCTACAATGTTCCGAGGCTCACATTTTGTCAAAAAATGCGCTTTTCGATAAACCGAGCAAGGACAAAGTGGAAATGAATGAAAGAGAGACGAAATCTTTAAAAAATATTTCAAAATACCTTGCTTAGGGGTTTGAAGTTGAAGAAAAGAGGAGAAGAGGGAAGAAACCAAGTTGGAGAAGAAGATAGGCAAGAATTGCTAAGGGATGGACGAGCAGTCCTCGCTAAATCAAGCTTATTTGTCTATACACTTTGAGTTAAGCTATGAGGCCACCACCGTTGGAAAGAAGACTCCCGGGGCTTCATTTTTCATTCAAGAATCTCTTAAATCCGAGACCGGAGGGCGGAGATATGATTGGTTGAAGTTGGGCATCATCCCGGTTAGACCGAAACTGAGCAGCCTTCACTAAAACAAGAATAACTTTTTTCACAGTTGGAATTTTGATGCAAGGCTAGTGCCATTGGAAAGCTTACTTCTGGGGCTTCAATTTTGACACAAGAATGACCTGAAAAGGAGTTCATATAAAGACGTTATGCCTGTTTGAAGTTGGACCTGCATAGTAGATTTTTCCTGCCGACCGGCCAAAACAAATGGCCAACCGACCAAATAGATGGCCGACCGGCCAGAAAAGATGGCTGACCGACCAAGTTTGCTAGCCGACGACCTTCCGGATTATTCTACAGATTGAATGGATGCCAGCTGTGCCAGCTGGAATGCACAGACTCTGCTCCCCATGCACGTGTGTGGCTGTTTTGCACCCTTTGCACCCCTTTTGACCCTCTTTTTTGCACCCTTTGCTCAAAGCTTCTTGAGGAAGCTTTGACCCCTTGTCTTGGCTTCCTCAAGAAGCTTGCACCTTTGCATTAGCTTCTCTTAGAAACTTGGTCCCTTTGACCCTTTTGTATAGCTTCTTTGAGAAGCTTTATGCCATTTCCTTGCTCTATAAAAGAAACCCATCATCCTCCATTGTTTTGGGTCAGCAAAATCAGACCTAATACATACATACAACATATATATCACCCTCTCTCTCTACATTTGGGTGTGTTAGAGTGTTCAAAGACCCTTGTTCTTGGCCTATTGCACCACACCTCATAGCCATACACCACTACCATTGGACTAAGGTTCTTGGGAGGGTTTATTAAGCTCCAAAAGCTGGTTTTTGGCCCCTGAAGCTGCTGGTCTCGAATTTGGTCTTCAAGGGTAAGTTTCTTCCCCTTTTTAGCACTTTCTTGTACCTCATTTTAGCCTGTCTTGCTTGCTGATTTGAGTTTGGTGTATAACATAAAAAAGTTTTTTTTTTTTACGTTTAAGATACTTCATTAAGACCACTTTGGTGTTTGGGGTTGTTTGACCCCTCTTAGGCCTTGTTTGGCCTCATTTTTGTGCATTTTTAGTGAGCTCCGGGACCACCTTGTTTGGGCCTCCTCACCACTGAAATCTTGAGGGATTTCAGTGGTGAGGATGGTGGTTTAAGGTCCTAAGAAAGAGAGGGCCATCCCCTCTCCTTGTTGTCTTGTTTGATGCCCTTTTTGGCCTTACAAAGGGGCCTATATTTGCACACTTCTTGAGCTCGGTTCAGGCATTTTTCAGTGGGTTTTAGGACCCCCATAAGCCATTTCCAGAGTTGTTTTGGTCATATTGAGTGTCCCTCTTGCATGTGTATAACAACCCCTTGCATGGCCTTCCAAAGGAGCACCTCATTCTAACATGTGTTGGCTCTATTTCAGTAGGTATTTGGTGTTTATTTAGCATGTTTTACCTCTGTCCCAGGTTGGTTTGTTGACCCTTGGCATGCATCATACACTTGCTTTGTATTCCTCTATTTTGCCTAGAAATGCATCTTGCCTTTGGACCACCATGCTTGCATATTTTGGCTTAGCTTTGTGAAGTTTTTGGTCATGTTTTAACATGCTTAAAGTCTGTCTTGGGTCTTTGGATTCATGTTTTCCATGCTTTGTATAGCTTCTTTGCATTCTAGCTTACTTGCCTTAGGTGTGTAGGTCACTAGTATGCTTTACTTGGCTTGTTCTCATGATTTGGCATCATTGGAGACCACATTTCAGTCCATGTTCCATGCTTGCATACTTGAATTTTCCATCCCTTTCATGCTTTGAAGAGTTGATGGCTTATGCTCTATGTTTAAGGCCTTGTGCATGCATGCTTGTGTGTGTTTTCATGCCTTTGTTGCATCATTTTGGCCACTGTTTGGGACCTAGTAGAGAGCTTTCCAAGTTAGTGTAAGACCATCCTTTGCATGTTGATGCATGCTCACCTTGTGTGTTATGGCATACTTGTGTGTTGTTGCATGTTTAGGTTGCTTAATATGATGCATGCCTTGCACACTTGCATGCTTAGATCACATCTTGTATGCTTGTCACTCCCATTATTATTCCATATCTTGCATGCTTGCTCATTTAGGTTGTGCGCCTAACATGCATTGTGCATTACTTGCTTGCATGCCCATGTTGCATACTTAGTTAACATGCCTAGGTCGCATTGCATGAGCATACATGCCTTGCCTCTTGAATTGAGTATGATAGAGGTTGGGTTTCACTTGTTTGTTTGATGTGCATCTCATTTGAAATCAAAGTGCATACTTGGTTTCTTGGGCCATCACGCATTGAAATGCGCGATTGGTGGTCCGAGAATCGAGAACCATGTCCCTTTGAGTCACCAACATGATAAGGGATGCGTCGGTGCACACATTTGCTTGAAATGCATTGCCATGCCATGTTTCGCCCTCTGCTGCTGCCAAAACAGGTTTCTGCAGGAAGATTTGGCCGGCCGGCCATCTCCAGTGCCGACGGCCATCCATCAGTGGCCGATGGCTTAACCAGTAGCCGATGAGAATTCCCCATGGCCAGTGACAATTCCCCTCAGCCGGTGGTGTTCCAAAATGTCCAGAGAGTGTTCCTTGGGGATTATGCCATCTTCAGAGGAGCAGAGCAGTGAAAACAGAGGCAACTTGTGCATGGCAGTGGACTTCCGAGCAGAGCCGAGAATGCATTGCATTCATCCCTCTTCCCAATGCTGTTTTACTGCTTTAGTAGCTTAGTTAATTTGTTTAATTAATTAAGAGTTTTGTAATAATTAATTAGCTAGGATAGTTGATTCATTATTCGGACTGTATTATTCTTTCGGACCCTCCGAGTGAGGGCAATTATGTAATAAGTGTGCGTGGGTGTGTGTATGTCTTCCAACCCCACGTCTTTCTTTCCTTTTATTTACCCGCTTATGATGGTAGATTAGGGCATATTTAAATTAGCATACCTTATGTTATGCATGCGTGCATTCATACATTTGTCTCGCATGCACCAGGCTCGGCGCATCATTCTAAACTGTATTTGTATTTCAATTCCAAATTGAATACGTGATAGTTGTAGCATTTCGCATGTCATTGTGTATTAGCCGAGCCTATCTTAGTCGCATCTTGCATGTGTTGCATTAGTCATCTTAACATGAACTAGGATCATGCATATGATTACTAATTAGTTTTTTTGTTTTGGCTCGGAGTACTCGGTAAGCATTTATGCTTTAGCATACCGCATGCGTGTGAGTGTTGCCATGATAACATGATTACCATGAGGCTAGCTGCTTATGTGATATGACTGCTTAAATGCCTGTGGGTGAAGGTTGGATTGTCTGAGTTGGAATGGCTCATTGAAATCCGTGTCTTAGCCTACTTGCGAGTAGCAAATTCCAAAACATTTTTCCAAAACAAACGGATATGCAATGCTTATTTCCAAATTAGGCAATCTAGTCTATACTTGTTTGCTGTGCGCATAACATAGTAATTCTAGGCTAATAACCGGAACAAGAACACATAACGTTTTCAAAAATGGATATCACGGTTAGCAGAGGCTGATCTTCGGATCGGGCGAGAGGGGGTGCTCATAGCTGACCTTCCCCAATCGTACCCAAGTTTCCGAGCCGAGGCAACTTTGGTGATGACGAACACGTGGCCTTTGGCACCGAGTCAGGGTTTCCTAAATTCCCCCAAAATAAAATATTTAGGTGGCGACTCTGTATCTGGCAAAGCAGTCCACGTTTGGCACTTCTTTTTCTAAAAATCTATTTTCTCAAAACGATTTGCCAGATTTGGACTTTTTGGTTCAGATTAAGAACCGTGACACAAATCGAGTCTGAACTGCAGCAGTGAGGCCCACGGGCGCGCTACAGGTTGTTACATCCAGTTTGCCCGGTGGACCTTATCGACGCAACCAGGCTATAGGGGGAAGTCACGACAGCAATTGCACAGCCTCTCATTTAACCGAATGTTAAAGGCAACGTGGAAGTTACACGACCGTCTACAGATCCATCACCTGAAAGCCCAGTTCAGCCTGGCAATGCGCCGTCGAATTTGGGAATAACAAGACAACTTGTTGGATCCAACGTCACATCGCCAAGGGAGGATGAAGGCATGTTTGTTGCAATCGTCAACAGCGCGCTTGCCGCAGAAGTAGCTGAGCCGCCAAACGACTCTGATCACCTAAACCTTCAAATGCCCCAAGACCCCGCAAAATATTGGAAGCTTTTCATCGGTGAAATATGGAAACTTTTTGTCGATGGCACCTCAAACAGGCATGGAGCCGGGCTGGGAGTAGTCTTGATCTCCCCAGACGAACTTACCATTGAACATTCCATCACGCTAGGATTTCCAGTGTCAAACAACGAGGGTGAATATGAAGCACTGCTAGCCGGACTGAAAAGCACATTCCAAATACAAGCATCCGAGTTGGTGGTCTACAGTGACTCCCAACTCGTTGTAAACCAAGTATCTGGGAAATACGAAGCCAAAGATGACAGAATGGCCAAGTACCAAACGTTGGTAAGAGAGCAAATCAAGAAATTCCAAGCCATAAGAGTCAACAAATTAGCCGAGAAGATAACGGTCGGGCAGATGAGTTGGCCGGTTTAGCTTCTATGGCCGACAAATCAACCCCCTAGTCCTCTTCTAATTGAATTCCTCCAAAGACCCAGCATTGAAGACTCAGAGCAGACGAAAGTTCTTTGTACTGAGCTAGGTCCTTCTTGGATGGACCCTATCATCCTTTTCCTTAAAGAAAGGATCCTGCCGACCGACAAAAAAGAGGCACACAAAGTCCGGATGAAGTCTGAGCGGTTTTGACACTCTCCATCTGATGCTTTGTATAAGAAATCATTCACTGGTCCATATCTCAAGTGCGTTCACCCAAACACGGTCGATGATTTTCTTTACGAGATCCACGAAATAATGTGTGGAAACCACATCGGCAGGAGATCTTTAGCCTACCGCGCTATTTCACAAAGATACTGGTGGTCGTGCATGCAGACAAATGCATAGAAATATGTGAGAAAATACAAGAAGTGCCAGAAGTTCGCCCACCAAATTCATCAGCTGGCCAGAGAGCTCCTCTCTTTCACAAGTCCCTGGCTTTTCGCAATGTGGGGGCTTGACATAGTGGGACCACTCCCAACCGCGCCGGGCAACCGCAAGTTCTTCATAGCGGCGACAGACTGCTTCACCAAGTGGGTCGAAGCCGAGCCCTTGGCAAAAATTAAAGAAAAGAATGTGAAGAAGTTCGTCTGGCAGAACGTGATAACGTGGTTTAAAGTCCCCAAAGCTTTGATCTCCGACAATGGCACCCAATTTAATAAACGGTCGTTCAGAGGATTTTATAAGGAACTAAAGATAGAATTTTATAATTCCATACCGGCCTACCCTCAGTCCAACGGCCAATCTAAAGCATCAAACGTGACCATTCTATATGGATTGAAGAAAATGTTAGAGAAAGCCAAAGAAAAGTGGGCTGAGGAACTTCCAAATGTCCTCTGGGCGTACCGAACAACACCAAGAGGCTCAACCGGGAAGATGCCTTTCACCTTGGCATATGGCATGGAGGCAGTCATCCCATTGGAGATCGATATGCCCACTATCCGCATCGACAATTTTGAGCCCGACTAAAACACTGAAGCCATTACTCTAGAATTAGACCTTGTAGAAAAAAGTCGAGAAAAAGCGCTGATCCATGTCATAGCATATCAACAAGAATTATCCAAAAAGTATAACAAAACAGTTCACCCCAAACCATTTAGGGTCGGGGATTGGGTCTTAAGGAAGGTGATGGGGAACACTCTTGTGCCGAGCGAGGGGAAGCTAAGGGCAAACTGGGAAGGGCCTTACAAGATAACCGGTCTGGCGGGTAAAGGAGCATACCATCTAGAAGACTTGGACAACAAAGCTATACCCCAGCCATAGAACGCAGCCAATTTTTAATTTCAATCTTTTATGTAATTTTTTGTAAGGGACAAGCATTCCCCTCCATTTACCAATGTAATTCTTTCAGCCACCATGTGAATTCATGAAAGCTGTACGTAATGGAAATGAATTACTATACATAGAAAATTTGTCGTGGTTATTGGATTGCAATGAACAAAGGGCAATTGTCTCCCAGCCAAGGTGATTTTACCCGGTCGAAAGAGTTGATAAATTATTCAACTCAAAGCTTTTAGCCGATATGATTTTGCTCGGCCATTAGAGTTGATGAATTGTTCAACTCTGAACTTTTAGCCGAGATGATTTTGCTCGGCTATTAGAGTTGATGAATTGTTCAACTCTAGCCTTTAAGCCGAGGTGATTTTGCCTGGCTCAGAAAATTGATGACTTGTTCAACTCAAAGCTTTTAGTCGAGATGATTTTGCTTGGCCATTAGAGTTGATGAATTGTTCAACTTTAAGCTTTTAGCCAAGATGATTTTGCTCAGCCATTAGAGCTGATGAATTGTTCAACTCTAGGCTTTAATCCTAGGTGATTTTGCCTGGCTCAGAGAGTTGATGACTCGTTCAACTCAAAACTTTTAGCTAAGATGATTTTGCTCAGTCTCTAGAGTTGGTAAATTTGTCACGGCTTGCTCCTCGTACCCAAGGGTTAAATATCGTAATGACCAGTAACTGAGGTTACCTCCGGCCAATTCATAAACAAATTAATAAACACGAGCGGAAATAATATTTAAGTGAGGGTACCAAAATAATCATCGAACCTTCTATTTTTATTACAAAATTTATTGACCGAAAGGCCGATATTTACATATAAACATATCCATAAAAGTGTTGTATGTGTCTATTCCGCAGTCCCGCGTCTAAGAGTTTTCCAAAGCTATTTCTGAAGTGCATTGTTTCCTAAAAATTGGTAAACAGCTATAAGCACATGGCAGAGTGAGAAATATTATACCAAGAGTATAAGGGGCACAAAATAACCATTGATAGTTATGTAACTAAAATATTTAAGATGATTCAATCTGAACAAATAGTCATTTAAGTAGCAAAATTGAGATTATTTAAATAAATAACCATAACCACGGGACCGAACAGAACATAACAGAACAAAGGTCACAGGAGTGACAGTCATAACAAAGGTACAGATTCAAGAGGCGGTTCGTACAGATTATAAAGGTGGCTCCCACAATGGTGTAACACTTATCTCCGTACAAAACAGAGGTCAATGGATCAATGACAAACAGAAGACTACAAAATGGTCAAACAGAGGCCAATGGTTATTTAAGTCCCCCAAGACGTGGGATTCCCGTGGTGATACTTACAAAACATAATTGTTTATAAGGTTATAGTCAAATATTCTTTAAAAGTTAAACAAACATATTTATGGATTTCATTTTAAGCAAATAGGGTTCAGAAAATAATCCACGTAATTGAAATATCAATATAATTTATAATAATTTATAAAACATAACTTGTATAAAGTAAATATGGTAAGTCAAACCATACGTAAAATATATTATGGTAACTTAAGATATAATATAACTCACCTTAAAATTAATATCTCACTATTTCTTTCCACTATCAAAGATTTTTTGAACTTCCAAACATAACTTATATTAATATAACTAATAAAATATAACTTGTATAAAATTATGATAATTCAAAACATACGTAAAATACATTATAGTAACTCAAGATATATAACTTACCTTAAAATTAATACCTCACTATTTCTTTTCACTATCAAAGACAATCTCGACTTCCATTATTTTTTTCTTTTTTTTCTTCGTTTCTTTCCCTCATTCATTCCTCTCTTTTTTTTCCTTTTCCTTCATTTCTTTCTTTCTTTCTTTCCCTTTTTTTCTGTATTTCCTTTCCGCACAAAACACATCCTCCCTATTTATAGAGAGGTAAGAGCATACCGCCCGCGTATCTTCAAAAGATTTGATTCATAAATTATATAGATTTATACTTATTTTTAACAAATATTTAAGATAATTACACTTTAATTTAGTTTTTTTAATATAATTATATAAATAAATTAATTCCTAATTAAATTACAATCTATCGTATACCAACAGAAAATTAATTATTTATTTTACTATCACATCCATTATTATTATTATTATTATTATTATTATTATTATTATTATTATTGTTGTTGTTGTTGTTGTTGTTGTTGTTGTTATCAATATTATTATGTATTTACTCTTACTTTTTTATTTATTTGTTTATTATCTTTAACTTTAATTTGGCCCAACTACTATTATAATTTTATATTTCTGTTAATTTGACCCCAAATAATAATCTCTAATTAATCTCATATTTGATAATCCAATGTCAAATTAGATTCTGTATTTATTATTATTTATTTAATAATATATTATCACATATAACCATAATACTAGTATAAAATTTAAGGGACAACTTAAATTTTCGGATTGTTACAATCTTCCTTCCTTTTAAGAATTTCATCCTCAAAATTTGTCATATGTGTAAACTATCCGCTGCGCACTCTTATAAATACATATTAGATGATTAAAAAAAATGTTACCTCAAAAAAAAATTTTACCGAAAACAACTCACTGTGCATTTGTCAAAAATTGTTTTGAGCCAAAATGTGAAACAATCAATTACTTTAAAAACTTTTCATTAATTTTGTTTTCAAAAAAAATAAAAATAAAATAAAATGAGAATATAATTAAACAAACAACTGGAAATGAAATAACAAAATCACATGCAAGAGTTGAAAGAATTTGAGATGAACTTCCATTTCTTTTATCCGTAAACTTTCCACTGATGGAAAATAGTTTCAAAATTAGTATCTTTATAATTTGAACCCACTTTTAAAAAGTCGAAATAATTTTATTTTTTTAATACTGAATTGGAAATTATATGTATTTAATTATATTATAATTTTGGTGGGTGCTTGAGCCCGACATCCTTTTCCTTCTTTTCCTTCTTTTACTATAACAATATAAATTATATCTAATATCCTTCATCGATTATGCACAAAAAAAAATTTAATATATATATATATAATCATATAAAATTATAATATAATTAAATCGACTAACAAAGTATAATATTTAGGTACTAATTACCCGTTATCCTACTTCTTAAATGTGCATTTGTCCTATGCTCTAATGATGATTTATTTATTTTTTTTATAAACCATTGCTCTAATACCACTTGTCACGACCCACTCCCCGTACCCAATGGTTAAGTATCGTAATGGCTAATAACTAAGGTTACCTCTGGCCAATTCATAAACAAATTAATAAACACGAGCGGAAATAATATTCAAATGAGTGTACCAAGATAATCATCGGAGTTTCTATTTTTCTTACAAAATTTATTGACCAAAAGGCCGATATTTACATATAAACATATCCATAAAAGTGTTGTATGTGTCTATTCCGCAGCCCCGCGTCTAAGAGTTTTCAAAAGCTATTTCTGAAGTGTATTGTTTCTTGAAAATTGGTAAACAACTATAAGCACATGGCAGAGTGATAAATATTATACCAAGAGTATAAGAAACACAAAATAACCATGGATAGTTATGTAACTAAAATATTTAAGATAACTTAGTCTGAACATATAGTCATTTAATTAGCAAAACTGAGATTATTTAAATAAACAACCATAATTACGGTACCAAACAGAACAAAACAGAAGTACAGATTCAAGAGGTAACTCGTACGGATTATAAAGTTGGCTCCCACAATGGTGTAGCACTTATCTCCGCACAACACTTTGCTCCGTACAAAATAGAGGTCAATGGATCCATGACAAACAGATGACCATAAAGTGGTCAAACAGAGGCCAATGGTTATTTAAGTCCCCCAACGCGTGGGACTCCCGTAGTGGTACTTACAAAACAGAATTGTTTATAAGGTTATAGTCAAATATTCTTTAAAAGTTAAACAATCATATCCATGAGTTTCATTTTAAGCAAATAGGATTCAGAAAATAATCCACATAATTGAAATATCAATATAATTTATAATAATTTACAAAACATAACTTGTATAAAGTAAATATGGTAAGTCAAAACATACGTAAAATATATTATTGTAACTCAAGGTATAATATAACTCACCTTAAAATTAATACCTCACTATTTTTTTCTATTAGTAAAGATCTTCTTAACTTCCAAACATACATTGTATTAATATAACTAATAAAATATAACTTGTATAGAATTATGGTAATTCAAAACATACGTAAAATATATTATGGTAACTCAAGGTATAATATAACTCACCTTAAAATTAATACCTCACTATTTCTTTCTACTATTAAAGATTTTCTTAACTTCCAAACATAACTTATATTAATATAACTAATAAAATATAACTTGTATAGAATTATGGTAATTCAAAAAATACGTAAAATACATTATGGTAACGCAATGTATAATATAACTTACCTTAAAATTAATACCTCACTATTTCTTTCCACTATCAAAGACCCTCTCGGCTTCCATTATTTTTTCTTCCTTTTCTTCGTTTCTTTCCCTTCTTCCTTCCTCTCTTTTTCTTTTCATTTTCCTTCATTTCTTCACTACAAGAAATAACACCTTTGCCGACCAAAAAATTGGTCGCTAAAAGTCTATTTTTAGTCAGCAAAAGTTATCCGCGACTAATTTTTTTGGTCGCTACTTTGGTCGCCAATTGAGGGTCAGCAAAAGTAATTCGCGGTCAAAATTTTTGTTGGTCGGGAAAAGTTGGATTTGCCGACTAAATTTTTGGTCGCTCAATATATTATTACTGTGACTAATCCATTTTGTAGGTAAAACATTTTGGTAGCAAAAAGTGATATTTTCCCGACCAAATATCTTAGTCACCAATTGTCACATTCCACGACCAAACAGATTAGTCGCTAAAAGTCGAGGAATCACCGACTAACAATTTAGTTGCCAAAAGGTAAGGAATTGTCGACTATTGATTTTAGTCGCAAAAGTGTAGAATTTGCCAACCAATTTTTTAGTCGCCAAATCTCATTCTTTTTTTTTTCTTTTTTTTTTTAGAACAATCAATTTTTATTTATAAACATTCAATCCAATATTGAACAAAATTCATTCAACCCAACAACAATTAAAGAACAATAACATTTAAAAAAGAAAAGCTTAGGAGCAATAATTAACAAATTTCTTTTCTTGTAACTTTACTAAATCATCAAACAATAATTGAATTCCATTTAAAATAAAGATGAAAATATGTAATCGTAGTGCAGCACAAGACATATTCAAGTCAAATTGAATTTAGTAAGCATATCTTCTCAAAAGCTACATCATCTTTGAAGTCCAACATGACACAAAACTTGAAGCCTTTCACCTTCTTTAATGATTTAACATATCAACTTGCTTGGCAACTGATCCAAACTAACATATGAGCTTAAAATTTAATTTCTCAAAGACCTTCCTAAACTCCTCATCCAAATGACCATCAAATTCCGCCTTTTCTGGTACATACTCAACTTCAACTTGCTCGATAACCAATTAGTACCAAAACAAACAAAAACACAAGTTAAGATCAATGAATCAAAATGATCATTTAAAATAAAATAAAAAAGAACAAATCAGTTTAAGATCCAGTACTATCATTACCTGTTTTTGTAAATGGAAAATATTACATGGAGAATTTTCTACAACAGACTGCAAACAAATTGACATCAACCTCTAATCTGTTTTCACGCCCAAAATAGCAACACTCACCATATTCATCTATCACACATGCCTACAAGCATCCACAAGATCTTCTTGACTTCTCCATAATGATAGCACTGTACTCGATAGTTTTGCATTTTTTCCCAGCTATCATGGAGTTCCCACCTTAATGACAACACTGAAATTGACAAGAAATGGGAAATTTGTCTAGAAGCTTTAATGGCATTGAACTTTTTTTGTTCTAAATAAAAAATTAACACCCAAGTCCTATGTTATGCTTGATATGCTATATGAAATACATTAACACCCAAGTCCTTGTAACCGATGCCGAGACACAAATAAGATTAATTAACTTGACAGTCAACCAAAAAGCCCAAGCAAAGATATTGGCCCCAGCAACTATCATAACTTGCCCCTAAGCAGAAATTATCTTATAGGTCAGACCTATAGGATCTGCAAACATACGGCCAAGTGGTAGGCAAACTTACCAGATAATTATCCTGCCCCAAGTAATTTCACAGCTTCAAAATGGTACCAAAGTGTCAACTATGACTTTAACATCTAAATATGGGACTAAGTAACCAAATCTTTTTCTCTAAAATAGCAATCTACTTTCGATGCATGTAGAGAAATTTATTCTCCTCTCCCTGCTTTTCTGCAAGGAAATTCCAGTGAAATATAAAAAATAAGGCATTGAAAATGAGGCTCCAAAGAGGCCTGCGTGACAAACATTGATTCTAGTAAGAGCTCAGGAGGATGGAAACCAATATGACATGTCACCTAATCAACCAAAGAACCAATTTATCTGATACATTTAAGGGGGAAAAAAAAACCCTCTTCTGATCAGTAGTCGAGATTATAATCCCCAAACAAACACATCCAACTAATGGTGTAGTAGTGTGTAATGTGTAAAAGCTATCAAGGTTATGTGCAAGTGCAAGCACATGGAAGCTTAAGAAATGTAAAATATTCAATCCACAGATAGCAGCAACAGAAGTTTAAGAAAGCCAAATTGTTTCCACAATATGTCACCTTCGGACTACAGACACTATAATGTGTCTTCTATTATTAGTAAAAAAAACCCAACTTATGAAATTTTTAACTCATTGGCAACAAAGGTTGTAAAAAATGAAAAAAAAAGTTTCGTAGGCAATTTTATGGACACACCCACTCCCACACCCACCCTATCTTCTGAGCAAATACTATTAAGCCATTCAATGATATTAGGAAATAAGTGTCTCCTTGTCATCTTGTTCAACAAGGACCAGGACCAAATGTTCTGCCACTGACAACCATGATAAAATACTCCCTGGGCATGCTACCAACTGAGGCATGGGTTGACAAATGATTTGCTAAAGCCCTCTCCCTGGGCATGTTTCCAATAAATTCTTAACTATATATGAATAATTTTGCGCCTTTCATCTCATATTAAGAAGAAGGAAACAGAGACACGAGTCTATGGATACATATATGCAATAGAGAAAAACTTACCTTACAATGTGAAGGAAAATAAAGTCAAAACGACGGAGAGATTGAGGGAGAACCAGAGCAGATCGGCGATGAATTGTTCATCATCACGTCATTGTTCGTCGACTTCTTCCTAATCAATACCAATCCTGAAATTGAATCAATATCTCAATCAAAACAAGGCAATCATTAGCTCAATCAATGCAAAGGCAATTCTGCAGAGCTAGGGCATAAACCCTTCAAATTCAAAATTTACAAAAAATTAAAATCAAATACAAATGTCAATTAGACCAAAAACGAAAATCAAATACAAAATCAGATCAGATCAAAAATGAAAATCAGATTCGGATCTTAGATTAAGAGGGCACCGCTTGTGCGATAGAGATAGAGATGGCACACCTTCTGAGACATAGCTCTCGAGAGAAAAAGCTCCCAAAAGAGAAGTCGTCTGCGATAGCTTCATCATCCATCTTCAACGCAATGTGAAAGGCGGGGATAGCCATAGAATTTCAGAGAGCTTGGCGAGAAAGATTGAGAGCGAGAGCTAGGGCTTTTGTTTTCGACAATGAAGATCGGGACTCTCACATCCTTTTAAAAATAAATAAATACCTAGCAAATGTGAAGTGTGAAAAATAAGAAACAATTATGAGTTAAAACTACAAGGGATTGTTTCGGATTATAACTCAGTTTGGTTTTGAAATTCAAAAACTGTTGAGTTTTTTATTTTTTTTATTTTTCTTATGTTTTAGTAAATGTTTTCATATTTAAATTAATTATTTTTTACTTTCTAAATTTACTTAATATACATCAATTTAAAAAGTAAAATATTTTTGATGAAATCTATTTTTTTAACTAAATACAAATATATATTTGTTCTTTTTCATATTTAGTGATTTTTTTTTTTTTGCAAAGAAAGTATTTTTTATTTTTCATATTTAGTGAATTTTGTTAGATTTTTAAAAATATTTTTACTTTTTAAGTATATTTAAAAAGTAAAAAAATAATTAAAATAAAAAAATATCAATACAGATAAAAAAAATTTCCTTCCTACGAAATTTTTTTGTTGCAAAAAAATTTCAATTCCCATCTCCATGTTTCAAATTTCCCTCCCAAACTTTTGCCGACAAACTTTTTTAGTCGCCAAATCTCAATCAATGGCAGCTAAAAATTAGTCGGTAAAAGTATTAATTTTGCGACTAATTTTTTTTTTGTTGCTGAAAATAAGTTTTTGGCGACCAAATTTTTGGTCGCCAAAGAAAAGAAAAAAATTTATATTCCATTCGGCGACTAAATTGTTTTAGTAGCCAAAACTCAATATACGGCAACTAAAATATTTTTTGGTCGGGAAAAATAAATTTTTGGCGACTAAAATTTTGGTCGCCAATTCCACAACCAACTTATTTTTGATCTTCCGCGACCAACTTATTTTTTGGTCGCCAAAATGTGACCTTCTGCGACCAAATTTGTAGTTGGTCGCCAAAAACATACCACTTTCTGCGGCCAACTCATTTTTTGGTCGTCAAAATATGACCTTTTGCAACCAACTCATATTTGGTTGCCAAAAATAATGATCATTTGCGACTAATTAATATTTGGTCGCCAAAATGTAACTTTTAGCTACCAACTTTTATATTAGTCGCGGAAAGTGGTCGCTAAAAGTGCAGATTCTTGTAGTGCTTTATTTCTTTCCCTTTCTTTCTTTGTTTCTTTCCTTTCCACACAGATCACCTCCTCCCTATTTATAAGGAGGTAAGAACATACGTGGCCCGCGAATCTTCAAAAGATTTGATTCATAAATTATATAAATTTATATTTATCTTTAATAAATATTTAAGATAATTACACTTTGGTCCAGTTTTGTAATATAACTATATAAATAAATTAATCCCTAATTAAATTACAATCTATCGTATACCAACAGAAAATTAATTAATTATTTTACTACCACACCCATTATTATTATTGTTATTATTATTATTATCAATATTATTATTTATTTACTCTTACTTTTATATTTATTTTTTTACTATCTTTAACTTTAATTTGGCTAACTAGTATTATAATTCCATATTTCTGTTAATTTAGCCCCAAATAATAATCCCTAATTAATCTCATACTTGATAATCCAATACCAAATTAGATTTTGTATTTATTATTATTTATTTAATAATATATTATCACATATAACCATAATACTAGTATAAAATTTAAGGGACAACTTAAATTTTCGGGTTATTACAGAATTGTTCAACCCTAGGTTTAGTCGAGGACTTTTTCCCGGCTAACACTTAGTGAACCGTTTTTCCTGGCCAAGAATGTTGATGTTTTGTTCCACTTTTATCATAACCGAGATGATTTGCGCAGTTAAATCAATAGATACTTTGTCCAGTATGTATTGCGCGGTTGCAAGGAAGAAACACAACATGCATGGCAAGAATACAAGAGACAAAGTTGGAAAAAATTTCATTGATTAAGATTGTAAGTACAAGAGTTGGGGCAAGCAGCCCGGCTACAAAAGGTTCAAAATAAAAACAAAAAATTGCAAAGCTAAACTATGGAAGCGGGGAAAGATCTGCAAAAGCATCTCCAACCCTGGCGTTGGTCTCTTCTAGGTCAACCACAGCAGCCGCCTCACCGCGCTCTTTTTGGCCGATTTCATTCTGACCCCCTTTTTGCTCAGCCTCAACTTCGGCTTCATCCTCGGCGTCCTCTTGCAACGAGTTAAAGACGTCGTTTGCGTAAGGTACTATATAGACCGGCAGGAAGACAAGGGGAAGAGAGGTAAACACCTCAGTTTCAGATCCTTGGTCGAGCTTCTCAAAGGCAACCTTTTAATCGGACTTGAAGAATATGTCTTTGGTGGTCTCGACCTGTTTAGTATAGCTCTCTTTGGCCTCCTTGAAACTGAGATTGTTGGCTTCGTCTACATTATTTTGCCTAGCCTTCTTTAATGCTTCCAGCTCGACACGAAAAGCGTTTCTTTTCTGCTCGGCGGTACCAAGTTAGCCGAGCAGTCTGGTGTTATCTGCGTTGGCCATCTCCAACGAAGACTTAGACCGCCCCAGCTCGGGTCTTCAGATGTTTGGCCAGGTTAAAGACGTCGATTACCTTCTGCCGAAGTCTATGAATCCGGTCCATAACAAGGTGTTGTTTCTGGATGGCCTCCAAGAGAGTAAAGGAAAGTTAGTTCAAATGAGAAACCAACTGTGGTAACACTTCGAAAAATTTGCCAAATCCTTACCCTGGTTATAGATTTGACCGCAGACTTCACCAGGTAGGTGTTAGGCATATGGTCGCTGTTGGTTATGTCGCTCAGCAGAAGCAATGCCTTCGACAGACCGTACGCCAGGAGATGCTCTTTGTCCCCCTTAATCGAAGCATTGACCAGGATATCCTTACCCCAGTGTTTCAACTCCGGCCTCCATGGGGGTGTTGGCTCAGAGTCCTCCGCCGACTGCTCGGTGTTTAACTCGGCAACGAGCTCGGCCGATGGATCGGTAGAACGAGGCCTTTTTCTAGCTAGGCGACTTTCTTTACTGGCTTGTGTTGCGGTAGTCAAAGCTAGGGCAATCACGGTCCCAGATGTTTGATCGGTAGTAGGAGCAGGAGGGGGAATGCTCGGCACCTCGGTGGATATGGTGATGATGAGATTCTTAATTCGACTCCGTTTAGCCATTTCCTACTCCTTAGTTAATCAGATTAAGGGCATGTCTGGAAGTGTTAGATCTGGTGGTGGAGATAGTGCTCACAGGAAGTCAGTAATCCTACTTTTACGGGGAGCCAAGTACCGATAGCTCGGCACGTAACCGAGAAGGTCGTGACAATCTTGGTGACGGTACCTCAACACAGCTTTGATTGCAACCTCGTTTGGGTTGAAGTAATTCGTTTGCAACGCTTCAGTAGCTGCAAGAAGAAAGTGATCAGTACAGAATAGTAAAGGAAAGTAAATTGACCGGTCAAAGAACATAACTTACATGTTGAATTGAAGTTCTTACTAATGTACCAACCAGGCACGTCAGATGTCTCATAATTCCTAGACACCCAGAAGAAGTCGTCGTCATGCATGTCTTTATCCGGTGTGCCGGTTACTAGTTTCTCTTTGCCCGACCTTATTTTCAAATAATAATTAAACCCATCAGCCGTGTGGCCGAGGGTATATTAGTGCAAAATCTTGATCATGCCTAGGTTCAAGCCAAGCCGGTGATTCAGTTCGGCAATCCTGTTTATTATTCTGTATGTGTTCGTCGAAACCTAAGTCGGTGCTAGCCTGGTACGCCTTAGGAACTCACAGATTAAGGGCTGTACCGGGAAGCGGAGACCACCCTCGACAATTGACAGCACGATGAAGAGGCATTAATCTAGCCTATCCCAGGGAGAAATATCTTCTGCACCGAGCTCAAAATGGACATTATCAGGGACACCGTACTCTTTGCAAAACGTGGCTAGTGCGCCCGACGTGTTAATGAGGAAGCGGTAGCGCCCCATGGTTGGCCGGCTTGTTTAGCACAGCAAGGTTAAGTTGGCAAAGTATTTGTAAAAATTTATGTATTATTGATTGATATATTGATTTTTTTTACAATGATTCATGATTCCTATATATAGAAGAGGGTGAGTGTGTAGTAGGTAAGGAGTAGGTGAAGTGGAGGTGGTAGTGGTGTAGTGGGTTAGGTTTAGTGGAGTAGGTGAGGTGGTAGTGGTGTAGTGGGTTAGGTTTAGTGGAGTAGGTTTAAGTGGATGAAGTAGGTGATAGGTTTTAACAGCCCCCCGCAAACTCAAGGGGGATAAGAACTAGCCAACTTGAGTTTGGAGAGAGTAACAAAACAAGAAAATAGACGAATACATAAAAGAAAAGAGGATAGGAGACACTGTATGGTCATGTCAGACCGATGGTGAAGACACTGTATGGTGGTGTCACAACGTTGTAGAGGACACTGGATGGTTGTGTCAGACCGATGTAGAAGACAGTTTATGGGGTCATGTCGGACCGTTGTAGCAGACAATGTTGTGACAGTTGTTGTGACAGTTTACGGAGTCTTGCTAGACCCTTGTAGAAACTAACCGGAATCAATGTCGGGACAGTTTACAGAGTCTTGTCGGACCCTTTGAAGGAGCGAACCGGAATCAATGTCGGGACAGTTTACTGAGTCTTGTCGGACCCTTGAAGGAGCTAACCGGAATCAATGTCGGGACAGTTTACAGAGTCTTGTCGGACCCTTGTAGAAACTAACCGGAATCAATGTCGGGACAATTTACAGAGTCTTGTCGGACCCCTAAAAAGTCGCACCCTCAAAAGGTGTGCCCAATCTATCAAAAGGCGTGCCATCAAAAGGCGTGTCCAATCCATAAAAAGGCGTGCCATCAAAAGGCGAGCCCAAGTCATAAAAAGGTGTGCCGGACATGATGGCGAGGCACGTGGGAGCCTTGGCTTGCGCGCCCGTTTTGTCGTCTGGTGGCAAGAGGCGCGCGATGCGCGTGGCTGCCTCGGCTATTTAACCAAGACGGAGGCTGAGGCCGAGGCAAAAGGCTGAGACAAAAAAACTGCGAAAATCCTTTGAAAAAACTCTTCCGTTTTTGAGAGAGAGACTCTGTAACACTTGCCCAGAAAATGGCTTCGTCGTCCCGTGGGCTGCTCACTCTCTTTCCCGACCTCAATGAGTCAACAAGAGAGACAACTGGTGCGGTGGCACTGGAACCTCAACCAAGCGCCCCGGAGTTTACTCCGTTGAACTTTCCGATGCGGTCTGTGGAGCAAAGAATGGCAGTGCAGTCGGATGTGGAGGCCAATCAGTAGACTTTGAAGTCATGTGTGGAAAGCATGACGGCGGTCACAAACTTGTCGCACCGGCTGCAGAGTAGGACAAATGAGGTGCAGCAGTTAAATTCCCAGCTGGCTCTGCTCCAACGCATGTATAAGGATGCGCGAGCAGAGATAAGTGTGCTAAAGGCAGAAAACAAGGAACTGAAGTGGAAGGCCACCGTGATGTTTCGATTTGGAGGTCCGCCATATGCTGCAGTGGAGGAGCAGGGAGTAGTGATCGTGCCCAGTGGAGTGGGAAACACGGAGGCAACACCGTCAAGGGCCGCCCAGGACGGAGGCAAGAAGAAGAGACCGGCGGCAGAGTAGAGAAGAAAAAGCTTGCCTGTAGAGGTGGTTGTTTTGGGTGTTTTGTTTTGGTTGTTGTGTTTTTTTTTTTTTTTTTTGTGTGTAAAATGCTGATCGGGGTTGATCCCCGGCATGAAGAAATGATAAGATTGTAAAATGTTGTTGTTGTTGTTTTTTTTTTTTTTTTTTTAAGAAAATGAAATAAAACAAGGGATAAAGTAAATAGATAAAAAATATTGGTAGATGGATTATATGAAAAACATCAATGTGGGAAATGAAATAAAATAAAATAAAGAGTTAAAAAAGTAGAGGTGAGGGAATCTGTGGGCTCGTATGTGGAGGTAAATAATAATAATAAAAAGTATGTAGATATATAGATAGAAAATACAAGAAAGTGGAAGAGAATGGAAACACGCTGAAAAAGGTGGAGCAAAATAAATATATATAGATATAGATATAGATAAAGTAAAAGAAAGCAATTTATATATAGGTATATGTGTACAGATTAAAATATAGAGAGAATATATGATGATGAGGTTTTGGATGGAAAAAAATGATAAAATATTTTAAGAGATAGTGGGTGGTGGAAAAGTATGGAAAGAGTTCTGTAATTGCATTGATCGAAAGATTCCACGACCCTTTAGCTGGTAAAGTCATGATTCTGCAGTGGTGCACGTGCCACCTCTGAGTTTGAATAGGAGCTTGGCTTTAGAGACTCCATACTCGAAGCGATACAAGGATCCATTAGCAAGGAAACAGTCCAAGCAAGAGAGCACCACCCCACTGTTAGGATGTCGAAATCCACAGTTAGGAAAAATTTGGACAGGCTGATAATGGGTTCGAAGTTGAAGCAATGGGTTCGAGTCCATCGCTCGGCGTTGTACCAGTCTCTGCAAAGGAGAGATATTGAGCTTCGATCTTTGTGGGACTTCAAAAGAGAGAAAACTCCTTCGAGACCTTCGTCTGGAAATGGCGAAAACGAGTCGACTCGGACGAGTCCTTCATCCTCTCTGATCCATGTCAGCTCCAAGCTCTTCAACTGCTGTGAATGCTCCCATGGTCCCTGCTGAGGTTCTTTCTGAGTTGGCTCCTTATGTTCTGCTAGCAGAGAAGCTTGGTAGGCTTGCTGTACAGTTGGTGACGGGAGGGAAAGGAGTTAAATCCGTGAAGGTGGTTTATGGATCAGCTCGAGATCCTGATGACTTGGACACCAAGCTTCTTCGTGCCATGATCACAAAAGGCATGAAGAAGAGTGAAGGTATGTGTAGAAAATTCTAGCGGACTAGGTTGAGGTCCGGCGGGCGGCCAAGGCGAGGTTGCCGCCCGCCGGTGAAACAAAAAATATTAAATTCTTAACCTTGCTCTGATACCATGTAAAAATTTATGTATTATTGATTGATATATTGATTTTTTTTACAATGATTCATGATTCCTATATATAGAAGAGGGTGAGTGTGTAGTAGGTAAGGAGTAGGTGAAGTGGAGGTGGTAGTGGTGTAGTGGGTTAGGTTTAGTGGAGTAGGTGAGGTGGTAGTGGTGTAGTGGGTTAGGTTTAGTGGAGTAGGTTTAAGTGGGTGAAGTAGGTGATAGGTTTTAACAGTATTACACGGTGGCTGCTCGGTCTTTGAGAGCCCTTGTGTTAGTGTGCTTGGTTCCCTAGGACTCTGCAGTTAAAAACCATGTGTAAGTGGCAACGTGGTTACGCATATGAGCCTGACTTTAGCTCGGTTACATCGAGCGCTCTTGGTAGCTCGGTCTATTGGTTAGCTCGGTCATGTAAGCAGGCCAGATATTAGCTCAGTCACACAATCGAGTATCTAGTATCCCGATTTTCCACCCCCACTCCACGAGCAACGAATTTGCCCGATTGACTAGTTCTTTCAGATCGAAAAGGTGCTTCGAGCGCAGCCGAACCCAGATCTGCACTTGTTCATCACAGGAGAGGATGAACAATGGGAAACTAGGGGCGCTTGAGCTTTTGGATATCAAAAACAACGTAAAAAACCTAACCCTATTCCATTTATGGTATGATTTGGGTGTTTTTGACTTCCTTAGTGAATGAATGTGAGAATTAGGGTTCAACAAATAAAATAAATACCAAAAAAGCATGAAGCAGGGAAGAAGAGAAAGAAAGGAAAGAACTTACAGGTTGATGCACAAATCGAAGCCCCAATCGATGAGACACTCTACAATGGCAACGACAAGATCAACTTCACCAGGAAAATGCTCGAGAATGGGTAGAAAACGCAGGGGACAAGGTTGGGGTGTGTTTATGTTCTGGATCGTCTATGGCAAAAATGATGAACAGTGGAAGTGAAGGGTTGGTTTGAGGGGGACGTATATGGGATGAGAAGGGGCACCAAAAATTTGAATTCGATGAGACAGCATGGGACAGCTGGGTTGGTTGTACAAGGCCAATGAACAGAGGACACGTGTCTGTGATAAGACCGGTGTCAATCTTGAAAAGACAAGCTAAAAAGTCGAAGCACCGACTGAGAAAATCGTGGAACCGAGCGTAAAAGTTAACGCGGTGAATGATTTGAGTAGATGATCGAGCAGATGAGTGACCTTGGCCAGAGAAGATAATCCCAGTCACGCTAGCACAAACGGAATTAAGGGGCAATTGAGAGGGAGGTTTATGACCTAGTATTGGGCCGAGTTGGTTTGGGCCGGAGTCAAGGTCCCTTGCTCAGTCGAATGTTGGGTGCACACTAGACCGAGGACTCGGTCCGGTCGAATTGGAACAACTTTAGATTGCTTGTCCGGAGGGGATGTGCACTCTACAAAGTAGGACTGGATTAGTCCTCCTAATGTCAAGATCAACCAAGCTCTTGTTCGGTCGTGTCTAAGGAGCTCGGCTAAGCTACAATATGGAATTATCAAGGAAACCGGACAAGTAGCACGGTCGTGAGGTGATGGCGTGACGCCGCACTAAGCGTAGCTCAGTAGGGAGTACTACACAGTGCCACGAGACTGCAGGAAGGAGCTTCTGCTATCCGTACGCGTTAATACCATTTGGCGGTTTCGTTAGGTGGTGTTTGGCTATATTTGCGCTGACACGTGGAGAAACAAAAGAGGATAGCAGGTCCACACGTCCCAAGGGAAATGGGCACAGAAACGTGCGTAGAAACTATATAAACAATGTTGTGCCTCCATACTCAGATCTGGAGCATCCTCTGATCAGAGCTCACCTACCACTTTGTCTCATTTCTTCTCTCTCTCTCTCTCTAAGTGTGCTAACTTGACCGTCAGAGAAGTTTTCTGGCAACACACCGCCGGGTAGCTCACCGTCATTGTGTTCTCAGGTTAATCAGAGTAAAGCGCAGCTTGGACACGAGGAGTACGGATAATGTCAGATATTTGGCTCCCGTACAAATATATATGTTAAGGATGCCACCAAGACTAGTGGCTAAGGTAAGGTAACCCCTTATCTTAAGTTATATCGTAGAAAAATTATTAAGTCATCAGTGTCACTATGTGATAATAATTTCATTAATTACAAATATCATATTTCTACTGGTTTGATTATTTAATATTAAATCATAATCTCCACTCTTTTCATCAATTATTCTTAAAACACAACTTCGTCGTCTCCCAAAACTATCAAATAATTTATCTTAAATTTATGTTCACACAGATTTGAGATATCAGTATCCGAACTACAAATGTCTTTCCTCTCCATGATGTATTATAAATATATATATATCACAATCTTGATATCTCAATCTTGTGCTTCACCTGCAACGATCTCCATCCCTAGTTCATCCTCAATGACTTTTGTCTCTCCTATTAAATTTCTCTTACCCTTCTTTCTTCGTACATTGTGGTTCTCCTTCAAATTAAATATTCTTTTTCTAATTAAACTACATTTAAATTTTGTATTTCATTTGGTTAAAATAGTAAAAACAACTTTTAAAGAAATCTCACCAATATAATAGAAAGATTATTTTAACTTTCAACAAGGACTCCACCTTTGGTAATTAGAATAACTTATATTGTTTTTTTTTTTAGTAATTGTTAAGTGCAACCACTTTTTGAACATTTCTTCTCTTTTTTTTTTTAAATAACTAAAAAAATGCCAACTTGATTTTAAAACAAAAATTTCTACTGTTTTGTTTAGAAATGGTACAAGCTTAAAAAATAATAATAATGAGAGGGAGAGAGACCAAGTCAATGTCAATGAAGAGGAAAATGCCAATTTCTTCCTCATAAGACAAAATTGAAAAAGAAAATTTGGGGGGGGGGGGGGGGAGGGAATCATGCAAAATGAGTTCTTATCATTGATCCAATAAAATGTCTTTTATAGAATTAGAAACAAATAATGAAAAACAGAGACAACAATTATATCCTACTACACACACATACATTAACACAAAATATCAATGCCGTTTGGAAGAAGAAATTGAAGATTGGACTAGAGCATCTAACCACTCTCATAAATATTACAATACAAACTGGCTTTTCGTTGTTGTTTGAAAAAAAAAAAAAAAAAAAAAATTGACTTTCATTTACAATCCAAAATCCTCAAAAGTGGAAGAATGGATAGAAACTTATGGGGCGAAGGAAATATTTTCTAACCACTCTCCATAAATATTGCAATGCAAACTAGCTTTTCTTTGTTGTTTAAAAAAAGAAAAAAAAAATTAGCTTTCATTTACAATCCAAAAGCCTCAAAAGTAGAAGAACGGATAGAAACTAATGGTGCGAAAGAAATATTCTAACCACTCTCCATAAATATTACAATACAAACTGGCTTTTAATTGTTGCTGAAAAAAAAAAAAAAAGTATTGGCTTTCACTTACAATTCAAAAGCCTCAAAAGTAGAAGAATGGACAGAAACTAATGGGGTGAAAGAAATATTTTCTAACTACTCTCCATAAATATTACAATACAAACTGGCTTTTCATTGTTTTAAAAAAAAAAAAAAAAAAAAAATTGGCTGTCATTTACAATCCAAACATCAAGGATCCTCTAGAGTGTTTTTTTCCTAAAGTTTCCTAAAGTGGTGTATTGTATGGTTGAGATTTAATAGTGAAAAATTGATGTGACTTATCATTAAATCTCAACCACACAATGCACCACTCTAACAAACTTTAAGAAAAAAAAACTTTAGAGGATCCTCAAAAGTAGAAGAATGGATAGAAACTAATGGGCCGAAAGAAATATTTCCTAACCACTCTCCATAAATATTACAATACTTTTTTTTGGGTGAATAGATAAATATTACAATACAAATTGGCTTTTCATTAAAAATAAATAAATAAATAAATAAATAATTGCTTTCATTTACAATCCAAAAGCCTCAAAAGTAGAAGAAAGGATAGAAACTAATGGGCCGAAAGAAATATTTTCTAACCACTTTCCATAAATATTACAATACAAACTGGCTTTTTGTTGTTAAAAAAAAAAAAAAGCTTTCATTTACAATCCACAAGCCTCAAAAGTAGAAGAATTGATAGAAACTAATGGGGCTAAAGAAATATTTTCTAACTACTCTCCATAAATATTACAATACAAACTGGTTTTTCATTGTTTTAAAAAAAATAAAATAAAATAAAATAATAATTTGGCTTTCATTTACAATCGGAAAGCCTCAAAAGTAGAAGAATGGATAGAGACTAATGGGCCGAAAGAAATATTTTCTAACCACTCCATAAATATTACAATACAAACTGGCTTTTTGTTGTTGTTAAAAATATAAAAAAAAAAAAAAATGGCTTTCATTTACAATCCAAAAGCCTCAAAAGTAGAAGAATTGATAAAAACCAATGGGCGAAAGAAATATTTTCTTGTATGAATTTGGTTAAGATAAATTTTTTATGAGAAAATAATTTGTTTTAAAAAAGAGAGAGAGAGAGTAGTAAGATAATAATTGTTTACCTTTATGAAACAAATTTTCCAATATTTTTTTTATTTATGAGAAATTGAAAGTCTAGTTGCTATGCTAATATGATTGAACAAAAAAATTAATTTCTTCAATTTTCCGTGATTATCATACTAAACAAACACATTTTTTTTTTATAAAACCAAACTCATATTTTTGGATAAATTACATTGATCTCTCCTAAAATTTGAAAAAAAATATAACCCCCAAGTTTGATATAATTATATAAACCTCCCATTTAGTCATGATGAAGTAAGTGTGACTAATGCAATCATATTTGAATGCATACTAAAGTATAATATAGTGATTATAATAATCATTTTCATTCATATTAGTAGCAATATAATTGAAAGGGGTTAGAATTTTTTATTTTTAAACAGATCGTACCGATTGATCATTTAAATTAAAATACAGTCCTTTGCAGCATCAAATGTTTCTAACATCATCCTAAGACTATGTTTTCGAAACAACTTATGAAAGCAGTTTAGTTATAAGGTTCTTTATCGATGGCTACAAAGATGAAATAGGAGAGCATACATTAATTGTCTTTTAACACTTTGATTTGGTCTAATGAGTTTGGTAGTTGACTTTTGAAAAACCGACATTCTAGAATAGAATTTTACAACAACTACTGAAAAACTTATGTTTATGTCTATGTGTCGGCGAATGTGTATGGGTGCCCAAATTCAACAATTAATTCTATATTTTCACTAACTTAATCTCAAACCAATGAAAAATAAGCCCTTTATGTTAGTTTTTATTTTATTTTATTTTATAATGTATCACTATACAATAAATGTAATGAATTAATCAACAATTATAATTGATCAAATATAACATAAATTAAAATTATACATAAAATTTTAAAATGGGAGAAAGATCATAAACAAAAATTAGGGGAGGAAGACCCAAACATGGGGAAGTCAACCTTTAACTTCCTAATTAGATGTAAGAACTCTAGACAACAGGTTGATCTTGTTGGTTTGCCAATTATTAGTTGTTTGCAGTATTTCTGTAGGTTAATTTTATTTTTATTCCTCAAACTATAGCCATTTTCTTTTAATTTCTCATTGAATTTTTAATTTATTCTATTTAATTCTTAAAATTTATAGTTTTAGCTAATGTGGTCAAATTAAAAACGGTTATCCAAATCAATAGCTAGTAAAGCCTAATTTGATATATAGGTAATTTATTTTTAAATTTGAATAACTTAAATCATACAACTAAATACTCTTTTTTCCCCCTACAGAATGCATCCAATTTGACCATATGAATTGAAATTAAAAAAAAAATTAAAAAAAACTTTAGGATTAAATAGATAAAATTGATTGTTTAAAGATGAAATAGAAAAAAATGATATAGTAGTTTAGGAGATAAAAGTGAAATTAACTCCATTTTTGGAACATATGTTTTTTTATATTTTTTTTTTATTCCTTTCCGTATTTTGTTATTGTTTTTTGTGTTTTAAAAAAAAAAAATTGTAAAACACCAATCATTTTTGTAATGAACTTCTTCCTCTTACAAAAGCAATCTTAAAAATTCGAAAACCACGCTTTGTTTTTTTTCTTAAAGAGTGGGTTGTTCTGAAGAACTTTTCCCGAAATAGTTTTTTAAAAACAATTGGCCAAATTTTCATAATTTATTTGCTAGGTTTATTTTTTAAAAAATTTCCTACCAAACTTGTGTTGTTTGACTTGAACAAGTTTTCAATTTCCATATGCAAGTGGGCTTAAATTAAACAAATATCACATCACAGGTAATTAAAGAAATTGAAATTTTTTGAAGAAGCATGTTGGTTGGAGAATTGGTCCATATGGTAATTAGGCCTTCCCAGCTGCTACTACTATAATATTCAACTGATTAGAAGGTTTAAAAGGAAAGAAAATAGGTAAAAATGATATTACATATAATATTGCTCAAAAAAATTATACATAATTATGTAACTATGAACTTATCATTTTAAAATAAAGTGTTCATTTAAATGATATTTAATTATAAAAATGTCACCACTAAATCATTCAAATAATATTTTCGATTAAAGTTATACATGTGATGCCAATAAAGTCTTTGATGAAGTTATTCAGCTTGACCAAATATAACCAAATTAATTAAAAATATGAAAAATTATTCCTCAAACCTTTCACAATCATTTACTCTGTTAATGCATGCCAGACAAGCATTAAAAAATATATACACATGTACACACAACATATTAATAGTTATTTTGTAGGGGTGTTACAACTTCCATATTTTCAACTAACATTTTATTTATAATCTAAATTAGTTGGTGGCTCTTATAGAATAAACCATTCGTGCTTTTTAAGAAAGAGATAGCCTTCGGAGGACACTTCCATGAATACCCCTGGTTTCATGAATTTTGAATGAAATTCAATTGGGAATGAGGACTAATGAAAGATGGAAACTTATGTCTAGCACATATGTTTTTTTTTCAATAGATATAGCGACCCCGGTCTTTTCCCATTTGATTATTGTATCCGGACTTAGGTTCCGTAGATTCTGTCATTGTATAATTGTTGTTGTCATTCTTTATTTTCTTATTTGGAGTTATAGGATGTGTTGGGCAGATTTGTTTCAGGTTGGTTGGGTTCGGAAACCAAGTGTTGCTGTTCAGTTTTTTTGGTTGGTCGCTCGAGCGAGGGTTGTTTTTGTGTTTGGTGGCTCGAGCCAGATTTTCTTAGCTCGAGCGAGCGTTTGCGTCTGGTATGGACCTGTAGCATTGCATTCTTGGCTCGAGCGAGCTTTTCTTTGCTCGAGCGAGGATTTCTTGTGTCTGGTCGCTCGAGCGACCAATTCTTCGCTCAAGCGAGCCTGTCCAATTTAATTAGACAGCAGCGGGTTTTTAATCAGTTTTTCATCCTCTTTTCAGATTCCAAACCCTAAGGTCCGACTTCTCTCCCACCCTGCTCACCTTCTCTCTTAGATTTGATCCACTTAGGGTATGTTTCTACCCTAGATCCTTCATTAAAAAGGCTGTGTGAGTCGAGGGCTTCGTTTTAATCTGAATTGTTGGTAGTTTGGAGCACTTTGAAGTTTGGGTCTTCATCTCCATCTTCTCTTTTGGGGCTATTTCTTCGAGGTAGGGATTTCCTACTCCATTCTATAAGTTTTGTTCTAAGTTTTGGTATTTTGATATGTTGGGGATACTTTGGTAATTTTGGGAAAAACCCTAGTGGTATTAATAAATTAATTCGGTTTGAGGGAATTTGGAAATATGGTTAAATTCATGGAATTGGGGATTTCATTGATTATATGGCGTAGTTGGATAATTTAAATCACTCGCCTATTGAATTGTTGATATATTTATTTTCAGTTTAGAAATAACTGTTTTGGGCTATCGGTGGAGGATAGCCGTGCTTGTTGTAGACACTGCATGTGGATTAGGGATAACTGAAACTAATCATTGATTAAGTCACCAATTTTGACTGCTGAATTAATACAGACATTATGTGTATTGATTGTGTGTTGTATATGTTATGTGTTTACATACATTGTTTTGTGTGGGAGGAGATAGGGGATGTACTCCACGGTTTAGGGGAAGATAGGGGATGGACCTCTAAACCGGATTTTGTTTGGGAAGAGATAGTGGATGGACTCCATTAGCATCACATTTATGTGTGCTTATTTATATTGAAGTGTTTTTATTGATACAGCACTAAAATGTGTATCAAACTGGAAGTATGAAGTGTTTTGATTTGAGCCTGAGTCTCATTTGTTTGTTGACATTGGAAGAATGTAAATTTGATATATATATATATAGTTCACTGTTGTAAGCTTGGCCAGGTTCTGAGCCATATTGATAATGTTGGAAAGTAAAACGTGTCTTAGACATTAATGTCATGAAACTGTATAATGATGTAATTGATTATCTTGGTTAACCATCTATTGAATGCTATTGCTTTATTCAATGCTTATATTTGGTTTAGTATATTTCTACTGGGCTGTGGCTCACCCTATATGGGAACATCATTTTCAGGTCCAGGTGATAAGCTACCTCCAAGGACTTAGCTTGGAAGGATTTGGATTTTGAAGACTATCTTTAGTTATTTGTCTTTATTTGATAAACATTCAAGCCTAGGGCTTTATTTGTATTTAAGTTAGAACTCATATTCTCATGTCCAAGTGTTGGCTTGGAAAGATATAAGCTCATAGGGCATTTAATTTGATTTTACATGTAATGTTTTCATTTAGTAATACTCTGATGAATGAGATAATGAATTGGTTTCTTTTAATACTGCATGCCAATGATATATATATAATGGGTTTATTTTGAGGGCGTGACAACTTGGTATCAGAGCGTACCGGGTTTGAATACTTTGGGTACGTGGGAAGTGATTAGTATCACATTGGGTTCGTCTCGTTTGATAGAGACTTAGTGTAATGTTATATGCTTACGTGATAACATGTTTATGTGATTATGTAGGTATGGAATGTAGTTTCTAGGATGTTGATTGGACCCTTGAGTTTCTAGTAGTCTTGTTGGAAAGGCACTTGATCACTGCTGCTTCCAACCGGAACTATAGTAACGCATTGGGACTATCATTATCCGGGAATGAAATTCGTAAGTGCTTATGTGATTATGTGCTTATGTGGAATGAATTATTGTTGTCCAATGTATTAGGACGCGAGTGTTTAGCTTCGGCACATTTATTAATGTGCTAACGTCTTTGTTTCCTTTATTAGGATGTCAGGACGAGGACGAGGACGCAGTAGGCGTGGTAGGCCGGGTAGGCAGGAGGTGCCTGTGCCAGAGGAGATTCCTACAGTACAGGAGGGAGTTGGCCAGGCCAATGTGGCCGAGCCAGTAGGCCAGCAGGCTATGGGCGCTCTAGCCCGAGAGATAGCAGGGGCATTCAGGGAGTCAGTAGGCATTCTCAGAGCTGAGAATCAAGCTCGGGATGTTGTTGCAGATGCAGGACCTTCCTTTCTGAAGAGGGAGTTCTTCCGGTCTAATCCGGAGGAATTTGTGGGTGATCCTAAAGAGCCGCTTAAGGCAGATGAATGGCTCGAACAGACAACGAAGACGTTTGAGATGCTTGGCATCGAAGACGAGGGGTTGAAAGTGACCTTGGCATCTTTTCAGTTGAAGGGGGATGCGGGTCAGTGGTGGAAGTTCACTAAAGGTCGTATAGGAGGTACATGGGAGGCTTTTGTGAATGCTTTCCAGGAGAAGTTCTTATCTCCAGCAGTCAGGGAGAAGCTGAGAGACCAGTTTTGTCAGCTTAAGCAGTCGAATTCTTCAGTGGCCGAGTTTGAGGCTGCATTTACTAGTTTATCCAGGTTTGCACCTGAGTTGGTGGCGTCTGAGGAACGCCGTTGTATCGAGTTTGAGAAGAAGTTGAGGCGTGGCCTCAAGCTGAGAGTTGAGGGAACTATGATTCGGGATTATGGGCGTATGGTTGATGCTGCAGCCCATATGGAGATCATGATGCAGGAGGAGGAGGAAGGGCAGAAGGGCTTCAAGAGGAGTCAGGATGGTCAGAGTGATGGTAGGAGACAGAAGGGTTTTAATCCTCAGCAGTCTCAGAGTAGCTTTTCTAGATCGACTTTTCCTGTGCCGAGTGCTAGTTCGGGGAAAGGCAGTCAAGGAGACATTACCTGTTTCAAGTGTGGCCAACTGGGCCACAAGTCTCCAGTTTGTCCTCAGAGGGAAGGAGTGCAGAGAGCAGCATCATCTTCGGCTCGATCTCAGAGCCAGAGTCAGGGTAGAGGCCAGTCACTCTCGTGTTATCAGTGTGGTCAGCCAGGGCATATGAAGAGGTATTCCCCGCAGTTGGGTGGCACACCTGGTACATCTGGTTTGAGGCTGGTTCAGGGTCAGCAGCCAGCTCAGTCGGGTCAGGCCTCGAGGGCCAATCAGGGGGCTTCATCGTCCCAATCGGTGTAGCAATCTTATGCTCCTAGGGGTGAGCAGGTTGATCAGAGGTCGTCTGGGCGTGTGTATGCTGTTACCGCGCAGGATCTTGTGCCGGCACCATCAGTTGTGAAAGGTACCTTCTTGTTTTGCAACTCGGTTGCTAGTGTTTTGATTGATACGGGTGCATCTCATTCCTTTGTGTCTGCTGCATTTGCATCTAGTCTAGAGTTGGAGTTAGCACAGTTAGCATCTCCTATTTGTGTAGTGTCACCTCTTGGAGGTGAATTGATCTTGAAACAAGGTGTTAGGGGTTGTGATATAGAGGTTGATGATCATAGGATCCCATTTTCCTTTGTAGTTATGCCTATAAGGGGCTTCGATGTTATTTTGGGTATGGACTGGTTATCGTCATACCGGGCAGTCATTGATTGCTACCGCCAGAGGGTCACTTGTTGTACCGTGAGCGGAGAGTGTTTTCATTTTCTGGGGGACCGGGTTGGTAGTGTGTTGCCACCGAGGTCTGTTCCGCGAGGACGGAGTGAGCTTAGTGGTCTATTTGCTAACCTTTCGATTAGTGAGGTTGATGAGACTCAGATTGTGTTGCCAAGGGTGGTTTGTGAGTACTCGGACGTCTTTCCCGAGGATCTTGTTGGTTTGCCACCGCATCGGGAGATTGAATTCTCTATTGACCTAGTGCCCGGCACGGTGCCGATTTTTATGGCACCTTATCGTTTTGCCCCAGCCGAGTTAGTTAAGTTGAAGATTCAGCTCCAGGAGTTACTAGACAAGGGTTTTATACGTCCTAGTGTTTCGCCGTGGGGAGCACCGGCCCTCTTTGTTAAAAAGAAAGGTGGTGCTTTGAGACTTTGTATAGATTATCGGAAGTTAAATCGGGCTACGGTTAAGAATAAGTACCCTATGCCTCGTATAGATGATCTGTTCGATCAGTTGAAGGGTTCCCGTTGTTTCTCGAAGATAGATTTGAGATCGGGTTATCATCAGTTAAGAGTCAGGGAGGAGGATATTCCAAAGACGGCATTCCGTACGCGGTATGGCCACTATGAGTTTTTGGTGATGCCATTTGGGCTCACCAATGCACCGGCAGTTTTTATGGATTTGATGAACCGGATATTCCGAGAATTTTTAGATCGTTTCGTAGTCGTCTTCGTGGACGACATCCTTATCTATTCACCTTCTGAGGAGAAACACAAGGAACACTTGAGAGTGGTGCTTGAGTTACTTAGAGCCCATAAGCTTTATGCTAAGTTTGGGAAGTGTGAGTTCTGGCTAGAAGAGGTCAAGTTCTTAGGCCATGTAGTTTCTGGGGAAGGAGTGTCTGTTGATACATCCAAGACTAAGGCAGTGCAAGATTGGGCACAGCCTAAGAGTGTGTTTGAGATCCGCAGTTTTCTGGGGTTAGCTGGGTATTATCGTCGGTTTGTGAAAGATTTCTCCAGATTAGCTTCGCCTTTGACTAGATTGACTCGGAAGGGAGTCAAATTTGTATGGAGTGAGACTTGTGAAAAGTCGTTCCAGGAGTTAAAAGTTAGACTGACCACCGCTCCAGTCTTGATTATTCCAGAGAGAGGGTTGGGTTATGCAGTCTATTGTGACGCCTCACGAGAGGGTCTGGGTTGTGTGTTAATGCAAGAAGGGAAAGTAATTGCCTATGGCTCACGTCAGTTGAAAATTCACGAGCAGAATTACCCTACGCATGATCTAGAGTTAGCAGCTGTGATATTTGCCTTGAAGATTTGGAGGCATTATCTTTATGGTGAGAGATTTGAGGTATTCTCGGATCATAAGAGTCTGAAATATTTGTTTACACAGAAAGACTTGAACTTGAGGCAGAGGAGGTGGATGGAATTCATAGAGGATTATGACTTTGAGTTGCATTATCATCCGGGAAAGGCCAATGTGGTGGCTGATGCCCTTAGCAGGAAACCTGTTGGTGACATAGCTAGTATAGCCATCCGAGAATGGGAGATGTTGGGTGCACTTGGGGAGTTTGATTTACTTCTGGGCGAATCCGTTGAGGCTGCGGCCTTGTTTTCTGTTGTTGCACAGCCTACACTTGTGACTCGAGTGTTAGAGGCTCAGAGGGGTGACCTTGAGGTAGAATCTTTGCGTGAGAAGATTTCTGGTGGGAAGGTTGAGAAGGGTTTGACGGTGTATTCCGACCTGAGTGTGAGATACCGAGACCGTCCGTTTGTGCCAGAGTCTTGCCGAGAGGAGGTACTCCAAGAGTTTCATCATTCACGCATTGCGGTGCATCCGGGAGGCACTAAGATGTATCGGGATTTGGGTCGCCAGTTCTGGTGGCAGGGTATGAAGAGAGATGTGGCAACTTTCGTATCTAAGTGCCTTACTTGTCAGCAAGTGAAGGCCGAACATCAGAGGCCAGCGGGTTTGTTGCAACCCTTGCCTATTGCCGAGTGGAAGTGGGAACATGTTACTATGGACTTCGTTGTGGGTCTTCCGAGGACTCAGCGGGGTAGTGATGCTATTTGGGTAGTTGTGGACCGGTTGACTAAGTCGGCGCACTTTATTCCTATGCGCGTGAGAGATTCGGTAGATCATCTTGCCGACTTGTACATTCGGGACATAGTGAGGTTGCACGGGGTCCCAGTGACGATCGTTTCAGATAGAGATCCTCGTTTTACTGCCAGGTTGTGGCAGAGTTTCCAGAGTGCCTTAGGCACTAAGTTGACCTTTAGTACGGCTTATCATCCTCAGACTGACGGGCAGTCCGAGCGTACTATTCAGATCCTTGAGGATATGCTTCGGGGTTGTGTTCTAGACTTTAGTGGGTCATGGGAGAGGCACTTGCCGTTAGTAGAGTTTGCCTACAACAACAGTTTCTAGTCTAGTATCGGTATGGCACCATTTGAGGCCTTGTATGGCCGACCGTGTAGATCTCCTGTTTGTTGGGCCGAGGTGGGTGATGCACCTCTGTTGGGTCCGGAGTTGGTGAGGGAAACGACGGAGAAAGTTGAGCTTATCCGTAAGAGGCTTGTTACAGCACAGAGTCATCAGAAATCTTATGCAGACCGTAAGATGAGACCTTTGGTGTTTGAGGTGGGTGATCATGTCTTTCTGAAGATATCACCTAGGCGGGGTTTGATGAGGTTTGGGAAGAGCGGGAAGTTGTCCCCTCGGTTCATTGGTCCGTTTGAGATCCTTGAGAGGATTGGCGAGGCTGCTTATTATTTAGCTTTGCCGCCGCAGTTGTCCGGAGTACATGACGTGTTTCATGTGAGTATGCTTCGGAAGTATGAGCCGGATCCATCACATGTGTTGGATTGGACTGATTTAGTGGTTGACGAGGATGTCTCGTATGAGGAGAGACCGGTTCGGGTCTTGGATAGGCGGGATCAAGTTTTGCGAGGCAAAACCATCCCTTTGGTGAAAGTTTTGTGGAAACATCACGGAGTAGAGGAAGCCACTTGGGAACGTGAATTGGAAGTCCGCCAGAAATATCCGGACATGTTTGTTGATTTGTAATCTTATAATTAGATTCTGTTATATTGTTGAACTTAAGAGCTTTATATATGTCTTAGGTTGTAAAACATTGAGTTTGTATTGGTAAATGGGCGTATTTTGAAGCTTGCTTCACTATAGAAGTTTAGTGTAACATTGCATCTGTTGAGTACATTGTTGAATGTGTGGTATATATCATGCGATTGAATATGATATGGGAATTGTTAACATTGAAAGGAATAATGCATACTAATGATACAGGTTGAGATATATGTTGTTTTATATATATTGTGAGATACCCCTTGATAAAGAAATGAAGTGACCAGTATTGGGTCAAGATGTTTATTGTTGTTATATAATATCTTTGAGAATTGAGAAAAACTTGTTTTTGTTTGCAAACTTATGCTTAATTTCGGGGACGAAATTCTTTTAAGGGGGGGAGGTTATAGCGACCCCGGTCTTTTTCCATTTGATTATTGTATCCGGACTTAGGTTCCGTAGATTCTGTCATTGTATAATTATTGTTGTCATTCTTTATTTTCTTATTTGGAGTTATAGGATGTGTTGGGCAGGTTTTGTTTCAGGTTGGTTGGGTTCGGAAACCAAGTGTTGCTGTCCAGTTTTTTTGGTTGGTCGCTCGAGCGAGTACTTGGTCGCTCGAGCGAGGGTTGTTTTTGTGTTTGGTGGCTCGAGCCAGATTTTCTTAGCTCGAGCGAGCGTTTGCGTCTGGTATGGACCTGTAGCATTGCATTCTTGGCTCGAGCGAGCTTTTCTTTGCTCGAGCGAGGATTTCTTGTGTCTGGTCGCTCGAGCGACCAATTCTTCGCTCGAGTGAGCCTGTCCAGTTTAATTAGACAGCAGCGGGTTTTTAATCAGTTTTTCATCCTCTTTTCAGATTCCAAACCCTAAGGTCCGACTTCTCTCCCACCCTGCTCACCTTCTCTCTTAGATTTGATCCACTTAGGGTGTGTTTCTACCCTAGATCCTTCATTAAAAAGGGTGTGTGAGTCGAGGGCTTCGTTTTAATTTGAATTGTTGGTAGTTTGGAGCACTTTGAAGTTTGGGTCTTCATCTCCATCTTCTCTTTTGGGGCTATTTCTTCGAGGTAGGGATTTCCTACTCCATTCTATAAGTTTTGTTCTAAGTTTTGGTATTTTGATATGTTGGGGATACTTTGGTAATTTTGGGAAAAACCCTAGTGGTATTAATAAATTAATTCGGTTTAAGGGAATTTGGAAATATGGTTAAATTCATGGAATTGGGGAAACATGGTTAAATTCATGGAATTGGGGATTTCATTGATTATATGGCGTAGTTGGATAATTTAAATCACTCGCCTATTGAATTGTTGATATATTTATTTTCAGTTTAGAAATAACTGTTTTGGGCTATCGGTGGATGATAGCCGTGCTTGTTGTAGACACTGCATGTGGATTAGGGATAACTGAAACTAATCATTGATTAAGTCATCAATTTTGACTGCTGAATTAATACAGACATTATGTGTATTGATTGTGTGTTGTATATGTTATGTGTTTACATACATTGTTTTGTGTGGGAGGAGATAGGGGATGTACTCCACGGTTTAGGGGAAGATAGGGGATGGACCTCTAAACCGGATTTTGTTTGGGAGGAGATAGGGGATGGACTCCATTAGCATCACATTTATGTGTGCTTATTTATATTGAAGTGTTTTTATTGATACAACACTAAAATGTGTATCAAACTGGAAGTATGAAGTGTTTTGATTTGAGCCTGAGTCTCATTTGTTTGTTAACATTGGAAGAATGTGAATTTGATATATATATATATATATATATATAGTTCACTGTTGTAAGCTTGGCCAGGTTCTGAGCCATATTGATAATGTTGGAAAGTAAAACGTGTCTTAGACATTAATGTCATGAAACTGTATAATGATGTAATTGATTATCTTGGTTAACCATCTATTGAATGCTATTGCTTTATTCAATGCTTATATTTGGTTTGGTATATTTCTACTGGGCTGTGGCTCACCCTATATGGGAACATCATTTTCAGGTCCAGGTGATAAGCTACCTCCAAGAACTTAGCTTGGAAGGATTTGGATTTTGAAGACTATCTTTAGTTATTTGTCTTTATTTGATAAACATTCAAGCCTAGGGCTTTATTTGTATTTAAGTTAGAACTCATATTCTCATGTCCAAGTGTTGGCATGGAAAGATGTAAGCCCATAGGGCATTTAATTTGATTTTACATGTAATGTTTTCATTTAGTAATACTCTGATGAATGAGATAATGAATTGGTTTCTTTTAATACTGCATGCCAATGATATATATATAATGTGTTTATTTTGAGGGCGTGACAATAGATGTAATAATTGATGGTGCATATATATATATATATATATATATATATATATATATATATTTATATATCCACCAGATGAATTTATGTAGATATACATAACAATAAACACAAATTCATGTAAGAGATAAAATAAAAGATGATATTTATAAAAATTTATTAAGTAATTTGAAACACCATGTGAAATTACTTGTATTGTGTTTTCGACAAATGAAGAATCGCAAAATATATTAAGTTGGTTATTTCTTATCTCAACGACCATATAAAAGTTAGCTTTTTTTCACTCATAAAATTTATTATTTTATCAGAGCTGATTGAGACTACTAAAAAAACAAGCACTAACAGCTCTAATGAATTGAAAAATATTATAAAAAAAAAAATAACAACAACAACAACAGAGACAACTATCACATCAAGGGAGGAACCAGCTCATTAGTGCTCCCTCTACTACTCCATTTTTAATGCTCCCAAACATTAATCTTATTACATTATTGATTAGGAGTGTTAAGTATACAATACTCTCATGATTTGGGATAAAAAAATAGGGCTGAGCAAGGAATCCGTAAAATCCGTAATCCGATCCAGTCCAGTCCAATCCGATAGGTTTGGATTGGTTTTTTGAATCCGCGGTTCGGTTCCGGATTGAATAATTAAAAATCCGTAGTTCACGGATTGGTTCCGGATTAAATCCCACGGTTCTGGATTGGAACCGATCCGGACCGTATACAAATAGTCTATATTTTTATTATACATCCTCCCCCATAGTATCTTTTCTTATTCTATGTAAAATCTAAACTCAAACCTAAAACCGTATAATATCTTCTTTTATTATTTTTGTTTGTTAGTTTTAAGTTTTAATTTGCAATGGTCTGAATACTTATGGTGAAACCAGTTTTCTTATGGTTGTTTAAATTCTAGAACAGTATGTCGTTATTATAGAAAAACATGTTTCTATTATGGAATTAATATAGCGCTATGTTTATATTTTTATGAAATTCAAGTGTTATATATATTTTTGTTATTTAATTATGTGAATCCGTGGTCCTAAACCGATCCAATCCGTATTTAAATGGATTGGTTCGGATTGGTTCCATGATTTAAACGGATTGGATTGGTTCCAATTTTTTAGAAACCGTAAATAACGGATTGGTCCTGATTTTATCCCAATCCGGTCCAATCCGGACCATGCTCACCCCTATAAAAAAACACTTGACGATTTTCCAACAGTGGATTACTAATACATAAAAAAACATAAGAGACTTCCTCCATACAATTTTCTTCATTCGTAGGGAAATCAGCACACTTTTAGATATGCGTAATTGTTAGGATTCTAATTTGTTCATGAAATACTTGCAATCATTAAATTTGAAGTAAGTTAGGCACAGAAGTTATTTGTAAGGAGTTGTTAACTTGTTATTAACATCGCGTCCACCTCAATTTCAATTTATTCCAATCGTGGTCGACCATTAATTTCAATCATCTCTCAGCATCACAATTCAACTGCGATACTTTAAAATTAATAAAAAATTACTAGATAAATATAATTTATCAAGTGACAAAAAAAACTATTTTACATTTTGGTAATTTTATTCACTTCCCGTAGGTACCAAATCCCATAGAAATTCAACAAAGGCAAAGTCCTCCAAATTGGTGTCCCAACCTTTCTGTTTTCCATAGCTCATTTTGAATAATAATAAGCACAACACTGCAAAAATATAGGTTAAAAGCTATGGCAAGTAGATTAAAAATTATTTTTTTAATTTTTTTTAAAAATATAAAAAAAAAAAAAAAAAAAAGTGATTAGATTAGAAATTAAAAGTAAAAAAATTAATTTTTAACTTATTCCCAAAAAGAGGCAGTAATACCAACTTTTAGATTTGAAATAATGCTACCTTTTGTAAGCCACCAACGTAATAAAACCGTGTTTTGGTGAGATCACATAACTATTTTCCATCAAACTCTCCATATAAAAAGTACAACATCATCTAGCCTAGCCTACCATGCCAGTGCATTGCCATGAAAAACTAAACAATAAATACAAAAAGTATTAAAAATAATAAACAAATAAATACAAAAAGTACTAAAAATAAATAAATGAACTTTCAATGTTACCTCCCTTTTAGATTATTTCTAATGTTTTATTAATGCCTCGTTTGAGAAGTGATCGGTTTAGTTAAAAAATTAAAAAATTATCTTCTCTCTCTACTTTTTGTAAATATTTTCGTAAAATGTTAAAAAGTCATCCCAAACATACTAGTTTTTTTTAGTTCATCTTTTAGCTAAATAGCCAAAAAATTACTAAATTAACATGTTTCCAAACGAGGCCTAAATTAGCGAAAGAATTTGATTTGATATGATATACTTTAATGGTTTTATCGAATCTAGCCGGTTGTCTAGTCGATTATTCGCCAAGTCGTTTGGTCTAGATTAAATTTTTATCAAATTTATTCCAAAATCGATTGTCTAGGACGTTGTCTACTCAGTCGTCCATCAACGATCACCTGTAAAATTTGATGAAAAGATAAACGCTCTCTTCATTTAATGAAAAATATACTGCTCTCTTCATTTAATACCAATATGATTAAACAATTGGAACACCATTTTTATTAATTTTTTTTATCAATTTTAAATTTAATGAAAAAGCCTTCGTTTGGCAACTTGGGTTGGGTTGGGTTGGGTTGAGTTTGAGGCTATTTTAGTCACAAAAAAAAGGTAAGATTTTTAGCTTAATAAGACAAAATACTACATCCAACTCATAACTATTACATTCTTTCTCTCACAAAAAGTAAAAAAAAAAATCAAAAAACCTATTCAAAAAGAGAATTTTTAGCCCCAAACTAAAATAGTCAAAAAAATAAAAAAACCAACTCACTTGCCAAACAAACTCTAAAAATGACCTTACACGACGTCAAAAGAAATATTAAGGCCTCGTTTGGGAACCATCTTTTTTAGCAAAAAAACTAAAACGTTACTAAATTAGCCAAAAAGCCAACAACTCATACCAAAAAGTCAAAAATTCTCTTTTCTCTCTATTTTTTACACATCTTTTCGTAAAAAGTCAAAAAGTCATCCCAAATATACTAGTTTTTTTTAGCTCATATTTTAACCAAATAACTAAAAAATTACTAAATTATCCTGTTTCAAAATGAGGCCTAAGTTTAAATTTAAATTAATACATCAACAACTCTATGCATTTCCATAAATAATTACCAAAAAAAAAAAAAAAAAACCTCTATGCATAATTGTACTCCTAAATTATTACTACGGGAGTGGGATCTGGTCAACGCTTTCAAGGAAATTATTGGGTAGTTTCCACAAATAAGTATATTACCAAATAAAATAAATTAGATGAGTTATTCATTATTTAAAGGGGAAATTATCAGGAAGTCTTGTTTGAAAAGTATGTAGTCTATTTAGTCTTATAATTTTTTGTTTATACCCAAAAGCCCCATAACGTTATTATTCTTCTTCTCTGTCTCTCTTCTTCTTTGTCTCTTTTGCTCTTTGTGTTTTTCGGCGATCGTTGACGGGTAACTATATCTTGCTTCTTCTCTTTCTCTTTCCGATATATAGTCATCGGCGACCGACGACTATCATCGATTGAGATTCACCGACAACCATCGACCGCCGACTATTTACTTCACTCTCACCGACAATAAAGAAGATATGTTTCCGACGAAGAAAATGAGTAGATTTACATTAGATCTGATGTAGATCTACATTAGATTCGGTTATATCTAAACAAAAAATAGTTGCCGGAGTACAATCCTCTCTCTATATTCGCCTCTCTCCTTCGATCTCTTATTTTTTGTATATTTTCTCTGTTATACACTTCTCTTTTTTCTGTTCTAATGAAGAAAATTTTTAAGTTTTGAACAAGTTGTTTTCGAGTTTTAGTTACAGGCGGTAAAAACTGTAAAATTTTACAGTTTCAAATTTTTTTGGTGCTGTATAGATTTACATCAGATTTGAGTAGATCTACATCAGATCTGACTAGATCTAAACAAAAAATAGTTGCCGAAGTACAATCCTCTCTCTACATTCACCTCTCTCCTTCGATCGTTTTTTTTTTTTTTTTTTTTTTTTACATTTTCTTTGATATACACTTCTTTTTTTTTTTGTTCTAATGGAGAAATTTTTTAAGTTCTGAACAAGTTATTTTTGAGCTTCAGTTACAGGCGGTGAAAATTGTAAAATTTTGCAGTTTCAAATTTTTTTGGTGCTGGAATGAATCATGGTATAAAACTGTAAAATTTTACAGTTTCATAACAGTTTTTAGAACTGTAAAATTTTACAGTTTCATAACATATTTTTCAGTTTGATTAATAAGAATAAATACTTAATAGATTTTTGTTTTAAAACTGTAATATTTTACAGTTTCAAAACTTACTTTTCAGTTTGATCAATATTGGAGATTATTTGCTTAAACCTTACAAAAATTAAAAAATAACATATGTTTTTCCCATTGTTGCTGTTTTTTGTCGTTCAAATTTTTTTTTTCTTTTAGTTTATCAATATTTAGCACATTTTGCTATATTTTTTCACTCTAATTTCTCCATTTATTTTTTTTTCCCGATGATATTCTAGATATTCCAGTGAATCTCCAATGATATTCTTAACGTTCCGTGAACGTTCTGAACATTCCAGCGACTTCCCGGCGATACTCCGGTGACTTTCCGATGATGTTGAATATTTCGACGAGTCTCCGGTGACTGCTTGACGGAAGTTTGACGGTAGTAGAATGTAACAACATCTGTAAATTGGACAAAAAAAAAAAAGTATTTTTTGGTAACAATTAAAAATATATAGACTAATTGGTGTAAGTGTTTTGTTTAGGGATTAGATGGATCTTGAACTTTGTATATGAGACTTATTGGTAAGTTCTCCTTATTTAAATGATCTCAATGAATAATTTAGTCAGAAATTTTAGAACAAATTACAATAATAGTCCTTATATTTAGTCTTTGTATTATTTTGATCTTTGTAATTTCAATTAATTCAATTTTAATCATGAATTTATAATTTTATTTTAATTTGATCAAATTAATTGCAATTCTTAACATTTTTTTAATAAAAAAATACGCATATAAGTGGCATATGTCATATTTTTACCAGCAAAATGATAAACTTACTTAATTTAGTGAGTTAATCTCAACAAATTCAGTACTTGTTTTACTTCAAAAACATTAACGGAGTTATCAATTGAATAAAATTGATGCAAAATTTAAAATTAATGACCAAAATTGAGTCAATTGAAAATATAAGGACCGAAATTATACAAATGGGCAAAATGTAGGGATCACTAATACAATTTGTCCAAAATTTTATTGGAATGACATTATTAACTTACTTTTATTAAGTAGTTGAGAGACAAATAATAACTTATTTATTGTGATTTATGGTTTCTTAATAAGTAATGTTATACAAATAAATTTTTTATTATTTATTTATTTATTTATTTTTAGAAACTTACTTTATAAACTGAAGTAGCAATAATTTGTTCCTATCATTTAAATTTGGTGGATCCTATTTGAAATTCCAAACTTTAATATTACATGACATATCAGTTTGTGATGTGTATATATATATATATATATAATAGAAGTTTGTATATCTATTATTATTTTTATTAGCTCATAGCATCATACGAAGAATGTCATATAATACTCTGATACAAGTTAATAGTATTTTTTAACTACTAAACAAAGATTTATGTAATGTGAAAATTGTCTAACCTGTAAAGTTTTATGTTATGTCATTAGTTATTAACAATACTTAAGACTTGTTTGGGATGATAGGATTTTAGTAAAAAAAAATTAGAAAGTCATTATAAATTATCAAATCATTATTTTTAATTTTCTATACATCTTCTAATAAAAAATTAAAAAATTAATTGAATTAGTCAATTTTCAAGTTAATTAGAAGTTTCCAAATGATATTTTAATATTTTTTTTTCTCAATTACCTAATAAAAGGGGCCATGCTTCTCTCGACTCTGAGATTGGACTAGAGCGTGTTGTTAGGCCTGTGAAGACTCATCATGTGTCTTGTTTTAATTATCCAAACCGTTCAATGTGTAGAAATCGTTGAGTATTTCATTCTTGTAAAAAATCACGTTAATTGAATATCGATAGTTTACTTGATCAAATCATATTTCTGTCAACAATAAATATATTTTTCAAAATAAATTGTTGACATAAATCGTATCCGATCAAATAGTTATTAATATTCAATCAATCCAATTTTTGCACGAATAAAATACTCGACAAATTTTACATATTGAATTATTTGGATTAAGAAAATAAGACCCATAATAAGTTCCATAAACCTGAATAACACGATCCAGTCTATATAGTAGACTGTAGAGAATCTGTTTCCTAGTAAAAGTATGTCAATAAAATCTTGGATAAATTACAAATATACCTCCCTAGCTTTGCTTAAAATACAGATTGCCCCTTCTAGTTTGAAAAGTTACAAATACCCCATTGTGAAAAAATTTTATTTAACAGAATTAACTAAAAAAAATAAAATTTATAATTGCTCTCCAATATAATAATAAAATTTTATAAATTATTAATTGAAACATATTTTTAATATCATTAAAAACTGTTAATTGACTTAATGATTTATTAATAAAAAATACGATTTATTATAAAATTAGAAACCTCAAGAGTGGAATGTAATTTTTAAAATCACAACGAGCGATCATATATTTTAATTAAGGAAAATGATTTAGAGCCCTAAAATCCCTCCCCCTAATCCCCCTAATTTCCTTTTCTGGAAACTGTTTTCTTTTTGTTTTCTTTTTTTCTTTTTTTTTTTTTTTTTTTTTTTACTTGAAATGGCATTTCGGGGGATTCGAGTTCCCCCGTTTTCGGGGATGAATCACTGCCGTTTAATTAAATCTCCAGGGTGTATTTGTAATTTATCCTAAAATCTTACTGGTAATTTTTTTAATATATTATTGGTTGGGAATTGTAGAGAATATTCAATGATTACCCAGATATTAATCCAATTAATTAGGCAATATTTATATGGTACAAATCACTGATAGGCACTGTCCAACCTTCATCAAGAGTATTTGTTGGTTAAAAAAAAAAAAAAAAAAAAAAACCCTTCATCAAGAGTAATCATCACGCCACTTATATATAAAACCATCTATATCCCAAGCATCAAAACACCAAACAACACCACAAAGCTAATCATTAATGGCATATACATCTCCAAAATGAAGATCAACCCACTTCTCAACCTAGCCCCCTTGGGCTTCTTCTCTCTCCTCTTCTTCTTCTCTTCACTCTCTCACCAAGCCACCTACCCTCCTGCCCCACCCTTCCCAAACCCTAGACTCCTCAATGCCTTCATAGCCCTCCAAGCATGGAAACATTCAATCACTTCAGACCCAAAAGGCTTCACTTCAAACTGGTATGGACCCCATGTCTGCAACTACACCGGAGTCTACTGTGCACCCGCACCCGATGACCCCAACATCACCACAGTCGCCGGAATCGACCTCAACCACGAAAACATCTCCGGCACCTTGCCGGAGGACCTCGGCCTCCTCACCGACCTCTCTCTCTTCCACATCAACTCCAATCGCTTCTGCGGCACAATCCCACAGAGCTTTTGCAAGCTCCGCCTCCTCTTCGAGCTCGATGTCAGCAACAACCTCCTCGCCGGAGAATTCCCAAGCGTTGTTCTCAAACTTCCATCTTTAAAATTCCTCGATATTCGATTCAACCTATTCAAAGGAAGCGTTCCTTCAAGCCTTTTCGACTTGAAACTCGACGCTTTGTTCATTAACAACAATAATTTTCAATCTAAACTACCCAAGAACTTCGGGAACTCTCCGGTGTCGGTTGTTGTTTTGGCGAATAACAAGATTAATGGTTGTTTGCCGCCGAGTATAGCGAAAATGGGTGGCACTCTAAATCAGATCATTTTAATGAATTCTAGTTTAAATGGTTGTTTGCCTCCGGAGATTGGGTTGTTGACAAGTGTAACTGTTTTTGATGTGAGCTCTAATACGTTGGTGGGGACTTTGCCGGACCAGATAGGTGATATGAAGAGCTTGGAGCAGTTGAATGTGGCGCATAACAAACTTTCCGGCGAGATTCCGGAGAGTATATGTGAGTTGCCGAAGCTTCAGAACTTCACTTACTCGTATAATTTCTTCGATGGAGAGCCGGACATGTGTCTCAAGCTGCCGGCGAGTGATGATCGGGAAAATTGTATTCCGGGGAGGCCAGCGCAGCGGTCGGTGGAGGAGTGTAAGGGGATTTCTTCTCAGCAGGTGGATTGCGGTGCTTTTGGATGTACACCTAGAAGTCCGCCGCCGCCATCTCCGCCACCGCCGTCTCCACCACCGCCATCGCCACCCCCGCCGTCTCCACCGCCGCCATCGCCACCACCACCGTGTCCACCACCTCCATCGCCGCCGCCGCCATGTGAACCGTCTCCTTCACCACCAGAGCCTTATTATCATATCCCATGATCATAGTTGACCTCATGAAGAATCATCCCCTTTGTTTTGTATTTTAATTTTTTTTGCTTTTAGAAAAGGTTAGAATAACAAATATGAAGGAGGAAAAAAAAAGATTGAACAAATTTTTTTTTTTTTTTTTTTTTGTCGTTTTTCAATTTCCACAGTTTCATTTCTGGCATTCATTCAGTGCAATGAATAATGATTTTGTGGGGTTCTGATGTGATAATTAATTATTTCATAAATCCTGTTTCTATTTTTATTTTTATTTTTATTTTTATTATTAACATTTCTAGTGACATGTGACAAATGTATAAAGTTGATGAAGACAAATTTTTTTCCACAAGTTAAAAGATAAAAGAAAGCGTCAAACTAAGACAAATTTTCACCTATGTCAGCCGTAAGGGAAGATTGGGATGTAACTCTTCCATTTTTTGTTTTTCTTTTTATGATTTTTGAATACTACAAAATGAAAATTTAGGGGTTATTTGAGATGACTTAAATAAATATATTTTTTGTCTTTTTATGAAAAGATGTGCAGAAAAGTAGAGAGATGATGTGATGGAAAAAAGATAAAAAATGTATACTTATTTAGGATAGTCAAACTTGACCTTATTTAATATATTGATTTTTAACTTTTTAAATCAAACATGGGATAAGTGTAATTTATATAAATTTTCATAACCAATCTAATAAAGGCACCTTTAATTTCTCATCTACAATCCAAAACAACTGCCAACTGCTTGATCATTAATAAAAGCACCTTTAATTTCTAATCTACAATCCAAAACAACCGCCAACTGCTTGATCATTCTTGTCTCAACTCTGAAGCATGGAGATGTTCATTTCATAGTACATTTACTTTTCCTTTTTTTTTTTTCTGGAACAGAGGCTATTACATGTGATATATGTGTGGCCTCGTTCGCCTTGTGAGAGTGAGACTGATTTGGACAAATCAATCTTTCGGTGTCTTATGTTTTTTCCCAATAAGAAGCCAAAGAAAAAGTTGGATGGCTACTCCAAAATTGTCACCCTATACTTGAGTAGCATATAGTTTAGCATTACAGGAGTGGACAGATCTAGTGAGGAATCAAATTATTCATAACCAATTGGATTTGATTACAATTCATTTAAGATGGAGTTTAGATCGTCTACCGAGATTTTCTGTGATAGTTCTTGTAGCGGTTCAAAATGATGTCGTTTGGATTTTTTTTTTTTTTCTTTTTATGTTTTCTTCTTTTCCTCTCTTGTCTTCTCTGTCTAAGTTTTGAATCCTACAGCACCTCACGAACAGATGAACAAAGAGTCGAAGTCACCACTGACGGTCAGACAACTACACGACCACGGCGGCGACGGTGAGGCAATGGTGATTACGGCAGAGACACACCTGAAATCCAAATATAAAAATATTTAAAAAATTGAAACAATTTCCATGGAAAGTAAACAACAAAACATGGAACTTTAGTAGAAAAGAAAAGAAAAAAATTTGATCTTAGGTTTGGTTAGCTTCAATATTTTTTGGTTCTTGAGGATCAAAGAAAATATAAAGAAAGATGGGTTTTTTGTGGGTTTGTAGAAACAATCAAAAAGGAGAGGGAAAAGCAAGAAGGAAGGTAAATGAAAAGACAGAGATCTTACATTTCTTCTTCTTCTTCTTCTTCTTCTTCTTTGTTCCTTCTTCTCGGTTGTTTTTTTTTTTTTTTTTTGGTGGGGGAAAGTTTGGCCCCAAATCCATCCTTCATCACTGTGTTCATCATCTTAAATCAATATGACAGTCCCTCTTTGATTTCTCCTTTAGCTTGTTCATCTCCAACATTAAGCAACAAAGCCAACACAACCCATCTCTTCAAATTTGATTTTTTTTTTCTTTTTCTTCAAAACTTTTTAACTACCAGTGAGATAGAGTCATTCAAAATATTCAATACTACTCTGTTCCTCTACTTCTTCTCTACATCAGATCTAGTTCTTTTCCAAGAATTCAATGAAATCTGGGTTCTTCTCTTTATATGTTACATGAGGCTAGGGAAAAAATGATAGAACTAGACTTGGATTTCGGAAAATCAAATAGTTTAAATACACAAAGAATAGAGAAATGAGGAGGAGGTTGAATATCCATTGCAATCATAGTCGCAGTCACCTCGTCTCGCCTCGCTGACTTGCCACCATTGCCCTCAACCACTGTCGTTTTGCCCTCGCCTCTCTCTGTTAGCCTCTCTTTCTTTTGACAAGTTAGGTTCAGCAAATGAGAGAGAACGGAAAAAGAGGACGAAAGGGGAAAAATGGGGGAAATCTGACCAAAACGACGCCATTTTGGTGACCACTGTAGAAAGCACTACAAGGCACCACAACAGAGGATCCGGACTCTTTAAGATAAGCATGAATTCTCAGCTCATAAACTAAAGAAATAAGTTTTTACTAAATTTTTAAGTTTTCTTTGTAATTAAATCGAGCTTAAGCTTGTAAACACAAAGATATATAAATTTTTATTTCTTTTTTAATAACATGCCTCATTTAGTTTTCTTAATGTATTCTATTTCTCTATTTATTTTACTTGTAGCCTAGATTTAGTATTAAGACTAATATTTTTACCAACTAACGTTGAATGCCTCATTTTAACCGGTTAATGATGCAACAAACACGACTATTGTGACACCCTGAACGTTTAATTAAATACCACATAAATATTTATAACTATATATAATTGTGGTTGTATGTGATAATATATTATTAAAACAATAAATAAATAAATAATAACAATAATAATAAAATAAATATATGGAAAAAGAATAATAATAATAATAATAATAAGAAGAAGAAGAAGAAGAAGAAGAACAATAATAATGGAAATAATAAAATAAATAAACTATACGCGCTATGTAAATTAATTTGACATTGTGGTTATCAAATATACGATAAAGCGCTATGTAAATTAATTTGTTATTGTGGTTATCAAATATATGATAAAGAGATTTATTTTGGGGCTAAGTTAATCACTAATTAATGTGAGAAGATTGACATGTATAGATATAATTAATCAAATTAAGTACCATGAATTACAAAGATTGCAAATATGCTGAGACAAAGAAGTGGGAGTCATCTGAACCACCTAGGATTAGGGAGGAGAGGTGATTCATCACCTTAGGGCCATTAGATAGGATGAGTCATCACCTAAGTTATGTGTATAAAAAGGAGAGGGAAGGTGCTGTGAAGTGAGTACAAATGGAAAAACAAAGAACGAAAAAAAAGAAGAAGAAATAATCAGCAAAAAAAATAAATAAATAAAGAGCAAGGGAAGGGCCGAAAACCAACGAAAATAGGAAAAAATTAGTAAAACTCAATTTTAAGGTGAATTATATTATACCTTGAGTCACCATAATATATTTTACACATGTTTTGGGTTATCATAAATTATTTTACGTAATCTATGATTTATAAATTATATTTATATTTTGATTACGTTAATCATTTCTGAACTTTATTTGCTTAAATTGTAACCCATAGATATGTTTATTTAACTTTTAGAAATTATTTGACAATGGTTTTATAAACAATTATGTTTTGTAAGTACACCACGAGAGTTCCATGCCTTGAGGGATTTAAATAATCATTGGCCTTTGTTTGGCCACTTTATGGTTCTCTGTTTGTCATGGATCCATTGACCTCTATTCTAATTGTCACTTCTGTGACCTCTGTTATGTTATGTTCTGTTCTGTACCGTGGTTATGGTTATTTATTTTCATAATTTTCATATTTCAGTTTCTACCACTTTGAATAATTTGTTTATTCAAATTAAGTTATATAAATGTTTTAGCTTAACTAACTATCCATGGTTATTTTGTGTTCCATATACTCTTGGCATAATATTTCTTACTCTGCTGTGTGCTTAAAGCTATTACCTTTTCAGGTGATGAGATATAAGGAAGACCCATAATCTCATGTAGTGGAACCTGAACAAGAATTGATGCTGATCCATTATTTTGTTTTTTTCCTTTTCTTCCTTTTATTTTATTTTATTTTTTTTACTGAGGGCCGGTCACTGCATAATAAAAACATAAATAAATAAAAACTCTATAGATGTATTTTCTCTTATTAAAATGGTAAAATGAAGTAAATTTTCTGTTTAATTATTTTTTATTTGCCTCCGCCTGCACCGTTTAATTTGCTACAAATAAATTAATAAGTTGCGATTCCAGCCTTAAGCTCCTGGGGTTGGGTCGTGACAAAGGTGGTATCAGAGCACTGGTTCATTAACAAAAAAAAACTATTTTAATTTGATCAGAAAGTTTGAAAAGTTGTAAATAAAACTATATAGCTAAATACATATAATAAAATAAAATGTCTACATAATAAAATAAATAATAAATATTTACCTACGACGTTAGTCCTCTTATGTAAAATCTCATGCTTATTCTGATGATGTAGGAATGTCCGAAATTAACCTTGATGAGGCATTTTGGGAGAAGTTCGGGGCCATTAATTTGGATGATATTTTAGCAGAGCACCCCGCCCCCACCTTACCTGAAGGTTGGGGAGACTCAGAGGATATAATTAGGAGACTGCATCCAGGCCTTGCCCAGTTGATGGGTCGGCCAATCTATATACAAACTAATCCTACTGATGTCCCATACTTACTATTGAGGTAGAGCCGTGCCTATACGCTCGGATGCTTTCTCGAACCCACTCGTGTCCTCGCCATTGCCTTAGGATATGACCGCTCGCACTACATTGTAGGCCCTTTGCTCTCATATTTTATGGTAAGAAGGGGAAATATGTACTCCAAGAACTACATTTTTACCACTGTCCCTAACCCGTTGAAAATTATTAATATTCAAAATGTTGATTTTAGTAATGACCTATCATATATCGAGACACCCGGCTAGATTGTTGATCGAGCATTTTTGGGATACATATAGTCCGTCCCCATTTTCACAGTCCAGGCAGTGTGGATGTGTTTTGGTGTGGTCCAGTTAGGATGGGAATTTGAGCTTTTTATGCAACACTACTTCCCATAGTTGTTTGACCCGTTTGACCCACAACTCTAGATTTGGTATAAGAAAACCTTTTTTGTACACTAACCATGATGTGTTCTAATCCCTTTTTTTGTTTTTTTTTTTTTTTTTTGGTTGTACCATAGGGATGAGACACTAACATATTTTAAATTTTGAACAAGGATGTAATATTAATTGTAAAAATAGTAAAATCGGTATTTTATATGCATTGCGCTATACACGCTTATATATATGTTGCGCTATGGATGTAATGCCTCGTTTATTACTTTGTAGAATGATCAATAATGGTAATGGAAGCGAGTTATCAGTTAATGGTATTGAATCGATGGAAAGAATCATGGAAAGAGCAGTTACTAGTTTTTTGCAAGCCTTGCAGACTAACATCAACAATGGGATGCCGGAACGGTGAAAAGATCCAGTTATCATAAAACAGTTTCAGGATCTAAAACCCACCACATTTATCGGCGGCTCAGACCCAATAGTAGCAGACGCTTGGGTTAAAAACATGGAAAAGATTTTCCATGCCCTACCCTGCACTGAAAGACAAAAGGTTGCTTTCGCCACTTTCATCTTTAAAGATAATGCACAGGAATGGTGGTTTCTTATCCTAGAGAAAGAAGAAATTGTGAGTTGGGCAAGATTCTTGGAAGTGTTCTATAAAAAATACTTCCCAGATTGGTTGCGGGAACAGAAGGCGTCGGAATTCATACATTTAAAGCAAGGAACCATGACGGTGGCCGGACACAAGAGCAAGTTTACACAACTCGCTCGGTTTGTGACATATGTCATCCATACCGAAACTTGAAAAGCAAGAAAATTCGAAGCAGGATTGGATACTGAAATCAAAGATAGGCTTGAGGTTTTGAAACTGCCAACCGATGCGGAAGTGGTAGACTGGGCGTACATTGCAGAAAAGGAGATTAAAGCCTCACGTTTCGGGGAACCAAGCCAAAAGAAACGATTATGGGAAAAAGACAACAAAAGACCTGGTGTTGCGCCTCCCAAAAAGGTGAATACGGGCATAACTAGTTTAGGCAATCAAGGTCCTACCAATCCCCGAGGTAGCACTATTCTAACTCGTCCTACTTATGGGAAGGCTCATTGGAGACAATGCCATCGAGACACGGGAGCATGCTTTAAATAGGGTCAAGTTGGCCACTTGCTGAGGAATTGTCCAAAGTTGACCAATCCTACAACCAGCCCCTCTGGCCTAATCAGAAAACCTGCAGGACCTGGAGGAGAAAGAAATGACCAAAAAGGCCAAGGAAGGGCTTTTGCCTTGGTACTTGGAAAACCAAAAGTTACCAAAAACGTTGTGTCAAGTAAACTTTCTGTCTGTGGTCATTTAGCTCATGTCCTCATTCACTATGGGTCAATTCATTCTTTTGTTACACCACACTTTGCTGCCAAGCTAGCATCAACACCCGAACCCTTAGGATATATATTGTCTGTGTCTTTTCCTTCTGAAAATTTCGCCCTTAGTGCTGATGTATACAAATCTTGTGTTATATCCCTAAAAGGCAAAACCTTATATGTAGACTTGATTCGCCTCCACATTGGGAACTTTGATGTGATCTTAGGTATGGATTGGCTGGCTGCCAACCACGCCTCTATTGATTGTAAAGCCAAAAAGGTCTCCTTCAGGTTACCAAACCAACCCGAGCTTGTCTTTGATGGGATTGGAGTTTCCAACCCTCCCTGTATTATATCCTCCATGACAGCCCAACAACTTCTAAGAAAGGGTTGTGGTAGTTATATTTGTTATGTGATCAATACACAAAAAGAGGCGCCCACCATTAATTTAATCCCCGTAGTACGAGAATTTCCGGATGTTTTTCCTGAAGATCTACTTGATACCCCGGTTGACCGGGAAATCAAATTCACCATTAAAACTCAACCTGGTACCCAACCAGTATCAAATGCCCCTTATCGCATGTTGATGACGGAATTGAAAGAACTGAAAACTCAACTCTAGGAACTCCTGGACAAAGGTTTTATTTGACCTAGTACCTCACCCTGGGAAGCTCCAGTACTATTCATAAAAAAAAAAAGATAGCACGATGAGGTTATGTATTGATTACCAGGAACTGAACAAAGTCACCATCAAGAATCGGTACCCTCTGCCACGAATCGATGACTTGTTCGATCAACTATAAGGCGCCCAAGTATTCTGAAAAATTGACTAGCGTTCTAGCTACCATCAACTAAAAGTTCAAACAGAAAGTATCAAAGAAACTGCCTTCAGGACCCATTACGGGCACTACGGGTTTCTTGTCATGCCATTTAGCGTCACAAATGCCCCAGTAACCTTCATGGACCTCATGAATCGAGTGTTCAAACCCTATCTTGATGAGTTCGTCATCGTCTTCATTGACGACATTCTTATATACTCCAAGTCACCGGAAGACCATGAGCAACACTTGCGAACGGTTCTACAAACACTATGTGATCACATACTTTATGCCAAGTTGAAGAAATGCGAATTCTGGATCACTAGTGTACACCTCCTCGGTCACGTCATTAACAAAGATGGCATCTCGATTGATCCCCAAAAAGTTACAACAATTGTGAACTGGCCACGACCTACTAATGTGTCAGAAATTCAAAGTTTCTTGGGTCTAGCTGGCTATTACCGACATTTCGTGCAAGATTTCTCAAAGATAGCATTACCCTTGATCTAGCTAACTCAGAAGAACACACCCTTTAAATGGATTGACAAACAGAAGCATTGCTTTCAAGAATTAAAAAGTCAACTTGTGTCAGCTCCTATACTAGCACTCCCTACAGCAGCAGTTGGGTTCGTAATTTATAGTGATGCCTTATACAATGGTTTGGGTTGTGTTCTTATACAACATAGAAAAGTCATTGCTTATGCCTCACACCAACTAAAGACTCATGAGAAAAACTACCCAACTTATGATCTGGAATTAGTTATGGTTGTCTTCGCCCTCAAGATCTGGCATCATTATCTCTACGGTACAACTTGCAAAATTTACACTGATCACAAAAGTCTTAAATATCTGTTCACACAGAAAGAACTGAATATGAGGCAACGACGGTGGCTAGAATTTATGAAAGATTACGATGTATAAATCCATCACCATCCAGGCAAAGCTAACGTGGTGGCAGACTCACTGAGCCGAAAGACAACCAAAAGTTTGGCGTGTACTCTCGTTTCCCGCAAGATCAATCGACTGCTCACCAATATAACCGTGAAAACCGCATTGATTGAAGAAATTAAAGCGCACCAATGTGAAGATAAACTTTTGAAAAGAAAGTACGAGGAGTAAAGGAGTACGTCTGATCCTAATTTCACTATAAGCAATGGGATACTAAAATTTTGGAATCGAATTTGCGTACCCGACATTCCGGAACTCAAGAAGAAGTTATTGGTGGAAGCTCATAACTCGAGATTTGCAGTCCACCCTAGTAACACAAAGATGTACTGTGATCTAAAGGAACACTACTAGTGGACAGGAATGAAAAGAGACATAGCAAGCCATGTCTTCAAATGTCTGCATTGTCAACGTGTTAAAGTAGAACATCAGAGACCTACAGGAATGCTGCAACCACTCCATATTTCTGAATGGAAATGGGAGCGTATTACTATGGACTTCGTGGTCGGGCTACGACAATAATTTTTGAAGAATGATGTAATATGGGTCATAGTAAACCGATTAACAAAGTCGGTGCATTTTCTGCCAATCAAAATCATATACTTCCATAACAATTTTGCCACTTTATACATCAAGGAAATTATTCGTTTGCATGGTACCCCAGTTTCAATCATATCTGACCGAGACCCTCGCTTCTGTCTCACTTCTGGAACAAATTACAAGAAGCTTTAGGAACCACATTGAAGTTTAGCACTGCTTATCACCCACAAACTGATGGGCAATCCGAAAGAACAATCCAGACTTTGGAAAACATGTTACGTATATGCGCGTTGGACCTCAAAGGTAACTGGGATGAACACCTACCTTTAGTGGAATTCGCCTATAACAACAGCTACCAAATAAGCATTGGAATGGCACCGTACGAAGCTCTATATGCAAAGAGATGTCGATCACCTCTGTGTTGGACGGAAGTCGGGACAGAAAACTGTTAGGCCCTGAGATCGTGCAAGTCACAAGTGAGAAAATCCAACTCATCCAACAGCGAATTCGCACTGCTCAGAGCTGCCAAAAAAAGCTATGCAGATACACGGAGACGGGACTTGGAATTTCAAAAATAAGATCATGTGTTCCTTAAGATCTCACCAATAAGATGAGTTATCCGATTTGGAAAGCGAGGAAAGTTAAACCCACGTTACATCAGGTCATTCGAGATACTGGAAAGGATTGGTCCTGTAGCTTATCGCCTTACACTTCTACCTAAACTATCCAATGTCCACAATGTGTTTCACGTTTCAATGCTTCGACGGTATCTTTGATATCCAGAACATGTTGTTGATTATGAGAACCTAGAAGTTCAAGAGGATCTCTCTTATGAAGATTAACCAGTATAGATTCTCGATCGTCGTGATCAAGTTCTCCAAAACAAAACCATACCGTTGGTAAAAGTCTTGTGGCGAAATCATCATATCGAATAAGCTACGTGGGAAACGGAAAGTCAAATGCGAGCCAAATACCCACACCTCTTCGAAAATTAAGGTACATCAAGTTTAGGGACAAACTTCTATTTAGGAGAGGAGAAATGTGACACACTGAACGTTTAATAAAATACCAAATAAATATTTATAGCTATATATAATTGTGGTTGTATGTGATAGTATATTATTAAAGCAATAAATAAATAAATAAATAATAATAAAATAAATATATGGAAAAAGAATAATAATAAGAAGAAGAAGAAGAAGAAGAAAAACAATAATAATGGAAATAATAAAATAAATAAGCTATACGCGTTATGTAAATTAATTTACCGTTGTGGTTATCAAATATATGATAAAGAGATTTATTTTGGGGCTAAGTTAATCACTAATTAATGTGTGAAGATTGGCATATATAGATATAATTAAGCAAATTAATTACAAAGATTGCAAATATGCTGAGACAAATGAGTGGGAGCCATCTGGACCACCTAGGATTAGGAAGGGTAGGTGATTCATCACCTTAGGGCCATTAGATATGATGAGTCATCACCTAAGTTATGTGTATAAAAAGGGGAGGGGAGGTGCTGTGAAGTGAGTACAAACGGAAAAACAAATAAGGAAAAAAAAAGAAGAAGAAATAATCAACAACAAAAAAAAAAAAAAAAGAGCAAGGGAAGGGCCAAAAACCAATGGAAATAGGAAGGAATTAGTAAGATTCAATCTTAAGGTGAGTTATATTATACATTGAGTCACCATAATATATTTTACGTATGTTTTGGGTTATTATAAGTTATTTAACGTAATCTATGATTTATAAATTAATCATTTATGAACTTTATTTGCTTAAATTGAAACCTATGGATATATTTGTTTAACTTTTAGAAATTATTTGACAATAATTTTATAAACAATTATGTTTTGTAAGTACCACCACGGGAGTCTCATGCCTTGGGGGAGTTAAATAACCATTGGCCATTGTTTGGCCACTTTCTGGTCCGCTGTTTGTCATGGATCTATTGACCTCTGTTCTGACTGTCACTCCTGTGATCTCTGTTCTGTTATGTTCTGTACCGTGGTTATGGTTATTTATTTTCATAATTTTCGTACTTCAGTTTCTGCTACTTTGAATAATTTGTTTATTCAAATTAAGTTATGTAAATGTTTTAGCTTAACTAACTATCCATGGTTATTTTGTGTTCCATATACTCTTGGCATAATATTTCTCACTCTATTGTGTGCTTATAGCTGTTACCCTTTCAGGTGACGAGATGTAAGGAAGACCTGTAAGCTCATGTAGTGGAACTTGAACAAGAATTAATGCTAATCCATTATTTGTTTTTTTTCTTTTCTTCCTTTTATTTTTATTTTTTATTTTTTACTGAGAGCTGGTCATTGCAATAATAAAAACATAAATAAATAAAAGCCCTACAAATATATTTTCTCTTATTAAAATGGTAGAATAAAGTAAATTTTCTGTTTAGTTATTTTTTATTTGCCTCTGCCTGCGCCATTTAATTTGCTACAAATAAATTAGTAAGTTACGATTTCAAGCCTAAATCCCTGGGATTGGGTCGTGACAACTATCACAGTTTTCATCTCATTAGAAAGTCTCTTTTAATTTGCTTTTACGTTTTTTTTAATACTTATTTTAGATCTTTCGTTGTTGAGTTTATTGTAATCATAGCTTTATGTTAGATTTTCTTGCATAGTTAATTTTTTAGTTTAATACAATCCTCATTGTATTTACAAATCTAATATCCATTGATTAAAAACCTTTAACAATGGGTTCAATTATAGGGGAGTTAAATTAAGAGAGTACAAGTGTGGAGGTTTTCTCCTATAGATGCTGTATGAAGGGGTTCAAGAACGTCGTTGGAAAATTCGACGATCTTCGAAGATCCTTGAAGAACAGCTTCGAATTCTCTAGAAGATGATGAGAGACGTAGATTCTTCAATAGTCTCAACTTAAGAACATAAAAGTAAAGGAGATGATGGAGATAAGAGATTGGGTGAAGAAGAAGGCAAAGTAGCTAGAGAGAGAATAATGGCAAGGCTCTCCCATGGATCTCCTACTTTCACTCTCAAGGTTGATAATGGAGAAGGGAAATTAGTTCTTTCCTAAGAGTTAACTCTCCAAAATCCCTCCCCTTGTAAAGCTATGGATGAGTGCTATTTATAGGCACCTCATGATGTAGGATGGAGCCCATGTGCAAGGCACATGAGAAATATTCTCTCTAACTACCTTGTCCGAAGAGGTGACCTCTCCGAGGATGAGAAAAACCCCGAAGAGGAGATCAACCCCTCGGCGAACCTGTCACGACCCAAACCCGACCCTATGGGTTTAGCACCGTAACCGGCCAGTAATCCGAGATTACCGAAGGCCTGCAGAACAGTAATACAGTAATACAGAGTACAGGGCCTGGCGGAAGCCAATACAGTAAATAAATAATGTCCATTGAGCTGTGACAGTTTGTATGCCAAAAAGATTTTTCATGCATTCATACATACAAACAGTACAATCTATACAAAATTTATAGTCACACAGTACAGGGACCTAATCCCTTGATAACAGTACAGTTAGTAGCTGACAGTCTATACAGTAATCCAAACAGTAGACAATACAGAGGGGGGGATTCTAAAACACCCCTGAGCCTTAACATGATAGGCTCGGAACCTCGCTGTGAGGCACATAGGCTGGCTTGACAAAACTGGAGTCTAACCCACGCTCCTAGCTCCGATCTGGTGGCTGAGAACCTACATATATATATAAACAGTGAGCTAAAGCCCAGTGAATAACATAATGCGTAAAGAGGTTAAGAATGAAATGTCCTCACAGTAATGAAAGCAGTTCATTAAACAATACTTCAGTCTTTCAGTCAGAACAGTTATTTAGTCATATGTGGTACATCCATTAGCATAGCAGTAAACAGTAGGTCTTAAAGCCCGAACCGTAACGATGGCCATCAATCAGTAAACAGTGGTAGTTCCACAAGGGAACCGACAGAGATCTCTGTAACAGTAGCAGTAACAGTATACAACAGTTGCTAAGGATGCCACAATACATTTCAGAATATAGGACATACATTCAAACAATTAACAATAATTACTTCAGAAAACAGTTTCATTAAACAGTCAGAAAACATTCTCAGTTGAACATATCTTTATACAATTGTTACTCGCAGAGTTTGGGCTACAGTATGCTAGAGCGTGTCTCCCCAGTCGCCAATCCTACACAGTTAACAGATTGAACACACTAAGCTACACAGCTGGGAAAGATAATAACTTAACCTCTAATTTGACTCAGTGTGTTCTACATCTATATCCTCGATAAGATGTCTTAAACTAGGCCTAGGAATGCCTAGAATGAAATGAGGATGCAAAGATGCACTTTTAAAAGCATTTTCAGAATTTTCAGAAAAACAGAGTCCCGCTCGAGCGCAGGTTTCCCCGCTCGAGCGGACGTGCAACAAAGGTACACGCTCGAGCGTCAACTTCCCCGCTCGAGCGTACTGTAAAAGTACTGAATGGGTGAAATCTCCGCTCGACGCCCGCTCGAGCTTGAGACGCAAGACTCCGCTCGAGCGGACTGTGAAACAGTGCAGAGAAATGCTGGATACTCGGATTCCACGCTCGAGCTCCACTTTCCTCGCTCGAGCGGAAGTGCAAAATCTGGAAAACCCAGATTGCACCTCCAAGCCAAAAACCAAGTTTTAACAACTCAAAACTCGACCTCTTGGGCTGAATTTCCAGAAAACACTTGTTAACACATAGAATAACATGGTTCAAAGCTCAATTTTGAGAAATCAAAGCCCAAGGGTGTTTAATTCAAACCCAAATTTCAAACCATGTTCATGAACATGGAGAACATGCAACCACGCATGAATTCAAATCATTTTGAAGCTTCAATTTGATGCTCTAAGAAGCCAATTGTTTCCAAAACATGATGAAATCATAGACCATTACAAAATTATGGACATGCATGCACCATTTTACCATGAAATCAACTTACAACTCAACAATTCAAACATGCATGCATGAATTGAGCTTCAATTCACCATTAATGAACCAATCCATGACTTAGCTCTACAATTAGACATGAACCATGCATGAATCAACTTAAAGACAAATCAACAAGATGAAATTCATACCTAGGTTCCTTGAATGCGAGTCTAGAGGTTCAATTATGCACTTAAGCTTTCAATTCCTCAAGATTCAAGCCAAATCTCTATGTTGAATTCACTACTCTCCCTTCCACTCTCTCTAAGGTCGGCAAGAGCTCAAACAAGGCTGAGGAAATGTTTGTTTCAAGTGTATACAAGGCTCGCATGTTATATTGAGATAGTGGCCACTAGGTGTGGCAAAATGGTAATTACGGCAACCATTGCAATTTAACTCATTTTAATCTAATCTAATCATACCTAATCGGTTTTCAGATAATTACACCATAAAATCACATTAATTATGAGGGTCATAACACATTAATCAATTCCCGGTTCGGCCGCCGATAAGGCCTTCAATTAACAGTTTAAACATAAAACGTCAACAGATCAAGTAAACAATCAAACAGATAGAATACAGATTAACACACATACTCAGTCAATTCAATTCCAGTTTTCAGTCAGTCAGTTCTGTAGTTTATTCAGTTCAATCATCAGTCATAATCAGTCTCGGTTAACAGTAATTAGCAGTTAATCAGTCATTAATCGGTAAACAGTATGAGGTTTGTTACAGAACCCTTCTTCTTAGCCACACCTAACCAATGATCCCCAATCATCCCAAAGGGTCAGGGGTAGTCCCAGAGGACGTCCTGCCGCATAAGGGTCAGGGGTAGTTCAAGAGAACGCCCTGCCGCAAACATTGCTGAGTCTCAGGGACCCCTTAGATCGTGCCACCTCGACCCGGGTATAGGCTAGTTTAACCGAAGAGTGAATTTATCTCCACTCACCGTCATCGGGATCGGGTCCTTTGTTCGGACTCCATTACGCCCATGGTTCTAGTCCGCAAATCCCGGAAAGCTCCGAGCCCGCAAGTGTTCTGGGACTCATTAACGGAGCGACTTCTAGATTGGGTCTGAATCCGTTCGAAACCAAGTGCTTCGGATCTCTAGGTTCGTAGATCCGAACCCTTTATAGTCCGAGTGTCTCGGATCTCTAGGCTTGTTCAATACCCTTTCGAGTCCAAGCCCGAGTAAGTCTCTAAGTCTCTAAGTTCGTGGATCTAAACCCCTTCGAGGCTTAGAGCGATTCAACCCGTTTGATGGCGATAAATCCGGGCCCACCAATCTTGGACTTGCGATAAATTCGAACCCACCAATCTTGGACTATTGGGCCTAATTAATTTAATGGGCTCAAATTAGCTCCTCTTACAAATGCTAATCTAACAACTAATAACTAACATTTGTCGATAATTTTTTTAAAAAAAATGTGATGAGGAATATGTTAAAAATTAATTTAATATTAATAGTTGAATCTCCTTTGAACATTTTAACTTATCCATAGGAGGCCCAAATAAAACATCATGATAGCCCAGAATACCCAATGTATTTTACAGCCCAAGCTACCCTACCTTAAAAACGAAGTCGGGCCTAGCACCTCTCCAAAGTAATCTAAAGCCCAATAAAAATATCAAACTAGCCCAAAATACCCAATGTGATGAGGATTATGTTAAAAATTAATTTAATATTAATGGTTGAATCTTCTTTGAACATTTTACCTTATCCATAGGAGGCCCAATTAAAACATCATGATAGCCCAGAATACCCAATGTATTTTACAGCCCAAGCTACCCTACCTTAAAAACGAAGTCGGGCCTAGCACCTCTCCAAAGTAATCCAAAGCCCAATAAAAAACATCAAACTAGCCCAAAATACCCAATGTGATGAGGAATATGTTAAAAATTAATTTAATATTAATAGTTGAATCTTCTTTGAACATTTTAACTTATCCATAGGAGGCCCAAATAAAACATCATGATAGCCCAGAATACCCAATGTATTTTACAGCCCAAGCTACCCTACCTTAAAAACGAAGTCGGGCCTAGCACCTCTCCAAAGTAATCTAAAGCCCAATAAAACATCAAACTAGCCCAAAATACCCAATATTTTTTACGGCCCATACAAGTAAGCCTACCATCAAACGACGTCGTCCTAAACTAGGTCAAAAGGATTGCTCAATGTAACCTTTAAGACAAATTTACCCTCAGTTTTCCATCATAAAGACTCGACAGTCCTTTAGGGTACAACCATGTGAAGAACCAAACCCTGAAATCTGAGACCTATATAAACCAATACGCGAATTGCAAACTAGGGTTTTGAGGATTCATCGAGCTTAGCCCTGTTAGTGCCGTCGTCGAGCTCCATAGTTTTTCCTCACTAGACCTTCCATCGCTTGACAATGGCCGTCGGGTATTCTCTCTCTTCTCTCTCTCTCGACATATATGTACATATAGCTTGATTTTGTATATGTATGTGTTGATCTGTACATTTTTGTGTATATCACAGGAAGAACAAGAGGATTTCGAAGGGAAAGAAGGGTGGAAAGAAGAAAGCGTGAGTATCGTATACTTAAATCTCACACTTTATTTTGATATGAATTCAAAAATCTCGATTTCATTGTGGCTTGCTTTGATCGGTTGTGTTGTTTTTTGGTTTTGTGTAGTGTTGATCCGTTCTCAAAGAAGGATTGGTATGATATCAAGGCTCCATCGCTCTTCACTGTCCGAAATATTGGGAAAACTCTGGTCAGCCGAACTCAGGGTACCAAGGTGATGTTTTTATTCATTTTTCGTATATGTGAGATCAATATGGTCAATGAATTTTTGTTATGAAAATGTTTCTAATTGGAATTTGCATTGTATTATATCTTGTGACTTGTTTAGATCTGTATCGGAGGTGCTTAGATTAGTATTGAAAGTGCCATGCAGTTGTAGCTTTAGTATGTGAAACTTGTGATTTGTTGACATGCCATTTTTATCCATCTTCATTTTTGGGGAGTATAAGAATAATTGGTAGCCAATTTTTTTATATGAAAAAAACTTGACATAAATTTGAAACATTGTACTAGTTTTATAAATTTCAAATTTAATTATCATATATATATATATATATATATATATTTATGTACACTCAGTTTAGTTTATGTTGTGTTGTTCTGTATTGTGCATCTGTACCCATGTTTCTTAAGTCACAAAATAAGAGCTGATGTCAATTGGGGAAATTACAAAAGACCACTTAATTGTAATTCCCCCATGTTAATTCAATGTTGGTTTTTGGTCCCAATTGGTGGGGGAAAAAAGTTTTTTTTACTATTATTTTAGTTAATGATTTGAAAAAAAAAAGGTAATATGCCAACATTTTTATCATTATTGAGCAGAACGTCACTTACTATAATCAGCAGTGTGTTGCCTTGTTATTTTATGTTGTATGCTTGATCAAATATTCCTTTTTTGTTCCATGTTTATGTTCCTTCCTTATTGGAGGTTTAGTTAAAATTTTGAACATAAATCTTCTTATTGCTTTGAAAATGAATAGCCTTTTAAGTTGCCTTACGACGCTTACTTTGGGAACAATTTGCCAAACACAAATTTCTATATCATTTTTTTTTTCTTTTTTTCCTGCACATGGCTTTAAACATTAGATTCCCATAGACATTCTATACCTTGTAATTTGTGTCCTGTACTTCATCAGATTGCTTCAGAAGGACTCAAGCATCGTGTTTTTGAGGTCTCCTTGGCTGACCTTCAGGGTGATGAGGACCATGCATACAGAAAGATCAGACTGAGAGCTGAGGATGTTCAAGGGAAGAATGTTCTGACTAATTTTTGGGTATGATAAAAGAATTGTTTATTTCTTTTGTGCTTCTCCTTTCTTGTTTGTGTGAATCAGTGATTATTTAACGACACCTGTTTTTGGAAATCTCAGGGAATGGATTTTACCACAGACAAGCTAAGGTCTCTGGTGCGCAAGTGGCAAACATTGATTGAGGCTCATGTTGATGTGAAAACTACTGATAACTTCACCTTAAGGATGTTCTGCATTGGATTTACTAAGAAGCGTCCAAATCAGCAGAAGAGGACCTGTTATGCACAATCAAGCCAGATACGCCAGGTGAAATTACTGCAATTTTCTGTTTTTTAATTTTGAAGAATTTTATATTTTTATTTTTTGTTGCCAATGGCAATACCTTTGGAGTTGTGACTCGTGTTTGGGGTTTGGTTTTAATGCGGATGCACTGTTCTTAGTTTTTTCTTTGTTTCTTTCTTGGTTCCAAGAATATGATTTAGTATATCTTCCTTGTATCCCCTTTTGTCAGATTCGCCGGAAGATGAGGGAGATCATGGTAAACCAGGCGCAATCTTGTGATCTGAAGGATTTGGTCCAGAAGTTTATTCCTGAATCAATTGGTAGGGAGATTGAGAAGGCAACTTCAAGCATCTACCCTCTGCAGAATGTCTTCATTCGCAAAGTCAAGATCTTGAAAGCTCCCAAGTTTGATCTTGGCAAGTTGATGGAGGTAAACATCTCATGTACTTGTGCTACAACGCTAGTATATGCACAAAATTATACAAATAACACTTGGTGTTATATTTCTACCCTCTGGTGTTGAAGGAAGTTTAATTTCTTACTGCCCAAGTGAAGATGCTCATGATTTAAATTTCATTCTATCCTTATCACGTGCTATGCTGATGTAGGTCCATGGTGACTACTCTACGGAGGATGTTGGAGTGAAAATGGAAAGGCCTGCCGAGGAGCCTGTTGAGGCAGCAGCTGAGGTAATTGGAGCTTAAATGAAGGTTTATGGGTTGCTTTTATTTTTCGAATGTTGTTTATGGTTTTTCTCAATGAAAGAATTAGATACTATATGTTGACTCGTATTGTGGTTTAATTTGTGAGACTAGAAGTGGATTTTTGGCATCTGGGAGAACACAGTTTTGCGCTTAATGAAGTAGGCAATTTCTGGTGTTTTATTTTTATTTTTATTTTATATAGTAGCCAAAAATATATGATATTGTTGAGTTTTCCAACATGTTTTGTATGTCTGTGAGGTTGAAAATTTGACCTAATTAGTTTCCAAACTGGATGGTCTCATGGTTCTCGATGATCAAGGATCATGATGATGTAGGATATAAGAGCTGCGGGTGAAGCGCTGGAATCCATTGATGTGTCATTTTGTTTATGGGTTTTCTTCTACTTTACTGGTTATTATGTGCCTCTCTAGTAGAAGATCAAGATTTGTCCTTTGTTGATTAGGGGGTTTGCTTTTAATGGTACATGGTTATGTTCCTCTTTTATGTGATTGTTTTGTTTGCTTCATGATCGTAAAGTCTTGATACACTCACTTTAGTCTGTGTTTAGATCCTACATTTTTGAAGGGAAAGGAAAAGAAAGTGAAGAGTGAATGAAATGCTTGTTAATTTTGTTTTCACTTTTTAATTACCATTTCTTTTTTCTCCATAAATTTAAGATTCAAATGCTGCACAATGAAAATTTGCTGCCTAGATGTGACTTTATTTTTTGGTAGTAAATTTGCTCCCTCTTCTCTCACCAAGAATGTGTTTGCCCCTTTACTTCATTCACTCATAGTCATCTGATTTAATTTTTAATGCTGAAAAAAATTAAATCGTGTGATTGTGAGTGATAAAATAGAGGGGCATGTACCTTTTTTGGATGGAGGATTGATTTGGATGATGAAAGCATTTGAGTTGAAACTCCTTTCAAATACACTATCTCCACGTGCTGATTTGGAATTGGCCATCTTAATTCAAATTTTGAACTAAGGTGTTCCATGATTCTAACTCCAGTGCAAGAACTCTGCTGGCAAACATGCTCTTATATATTTTGAAGAATAGGTTTATATATACAAACAAATCCTACAAATTGTGGTGGAAACAAAGGAAAATGCGGCAATAATTTAATATATGTTTTGTTCATGATTCTCTTTTTATTTTTATTTTATTATCTTCAATTTTAAGATTTAAACATAGCACTTTACCTCCCAAGGCTTGAACCGTTGAATGTTGAATGTGCTGTCTCGTGAAAAACTTATATACAATATTGGTATCATATCATTATTGATACGTGGTATCATCATTTAATAATAAATCTTTATGGTGAGATTTTCTCATTTCATTTGGTAGATTTTCTCATTTCATTTGGTATTTTGTTATTGGATGGTGATACCACGTGTCAGTATTAGCATGGTGTCAATGTTACATGCAAGTTGTCTCATACAAATGACATAACAATGGCTTCCCAGCACAAGTATTTGAATGTATCAGAAGTTTTTCTTGCCTTTTTTCTTTTGGTTTCAATTTTTTCTTGTGCTTTGATATGAGGAATGGAATATAGTTTATGAAATCAAATGCAAGTCCTGTACACGAGCTGGTTGGTGCAACTTATCGGGGTTATTTATAACTTTTTTTTAAGAACTTTTTTATTATGAAATTTTGTTATATATTGTATGGTTCAGTTTATTTTTAAAGCTTTTAGGCTTGTTTTGAGAAGGTGGAAATAAATTGTCTTTTGGTTTATTCACAAAATTATTTGGCAAGTGTTAGCTTTTGCTTGTTATGAAAAACTTGTAAAAAGTATAAAGTTGATGGGATCTAAATAAGTCAATAAATTAATAAGTTGGCTTATCACTTCCCAAAATGGGCCTAAATAAGTAATTTGTTTGCTCTTTTGAAAATTATTATTATAAGGTATTACATTATTTGTAAAATTATAAATTTATTATATTATTTTCATGCATTATTAATGTATTTTTTCAGAAGCCATACAGATGAGAATATTTTGATAATTTCACTTGTTGGCTTATTCCAAATGAATTTTTGGTGAAATAAATTATTTTTTGACTTTTTGAAAATAAGTCAAAAGTTTGCTTTATTCTTTGTTCCCAAGTAAGGCCTTAATTTGAGAAAAAAAGAAAAAAAAAAGTTTTTGACTTATTTTTAAAAAGTTAAAATACAATTTATTTCATTAAAAATTCATTTTAGAAATGAGAAATACGCCAACAAGTTAAATTATCAAAATATCTTTGGTTTTTGACAAAAGTGTATTAATAATGTATGAGGGTAATATAATGAATTTATTATTTTATAAGTGATGTGATATTATATAATAATAATTTCCAAATAAGCTGCTCATTTAGCAATTTCTAAATAATTTTGTGAATAAATTAAAAAGTAAAAAAATAAATCAAAAAATTATTTATTTTCATCTTCCCAAAACCGGCAAAGGTAGCTTTATTTACCTCACCCAAGACGAAATTCTTGTCAAAGTTGTTTTTTTAGCTTGATTTCCCAAAATCAACTTCAATGGTAAATTCATGGTTAAATTATAGTTGTGTTACATCTTGTGTCACATTTGGTACAAAGTTTGACAAAATCAAATATGCCATATCAGCATATTTGTTGCTGATTATAGTGAAATGATCTACTGATTTTTGTTTCGTCTAAGAATAAATGTTTTTTTTATTTTTTTCTCCTACTTTTTGCGTTTTTTACTTTTGGTATAATAAAAACAAAAATTAATAAAAAATATTTTTTATGATCAACCAAAAACATATTTATTTGACAAAAAATGTTTTCCTTCTACGAAGCTTTTCAGCCTAAAATCATATTGATATCATCACTTCTACCCGTCCACCATTACTACCTCCCAACCACTATTACCTCCCAACCACTTCCATCACCATCGCTATCATTACCTCTACCTATATCCCGCTACTATCACCCTACATCTGCCACGTTCTACCACTGCCTCCCTCCTACCACTACGAATACAACTATCAGTATTAAAGATGTAATCAAACATAAGCAAAGGTTTTTGGATTTTTCCATCAAAAATGATTTTGTATGGAAACATACCAAGCAAGACAATGGTAGTTATGCCAAAAATAAATAAATAAATAAATAAAATTAGATTAGACAATAAAATAATGAATAAAATGACACTGAAGATGCTCTAAACATGCAATCTAAGAATGCTACCAAACAAGCTTTAGCTTCAGCAATGGCGCAAGAGAGAAATGGATTCATAAGAGCCTCAGCAACAGGAACCAGAGATCATCACCATGATTTCACATAAAATAATACCTGTAGTTGTGCAAAGATAAAGACTCAACTGCGGATATACATGTTTAGACATTGCCAGCCTGCATACCATCTGTCACAATCTAGCAGGCAGAAAAGAGAAAAGACACCACCTCCTATGGAGCGCTTCATCCCCTCGGAAACTAGCTGCCTATGGAGTGTTCAGAGCACACAAAACCCTAATTGGTAACAGTGATTGCAGTATATCCATCTTTGTACATGGTGGACAAAGATAAAATTTATTTGTACGGCATCAAACTCTAATAATAATTTAAAGTAGTGCACCACAAATGTTGAAAAAAGAGGGTCATAAGGAGAAGATTATTTAAATTAGATTAGATCTAATTCATACAGATCCTCTGAACTAAAGATGGAACAGTTTCTACCAAGAAATTCAAGAAATGATCACTTCTAACATAGTAAAAGGAACGTTTCAAGGACTAATTACTGATTATTCAGAGCTAATTTAACTAAACAAGCTAATATTGTTACCGTCTCCATTGGTTGGAGGTCTGAAACACCCACAAAGACCGGCCTTTTTCCGTCGTGGGCTACTTCTTCTCCCACTGTGAATGAAGTCTCTCAGGATAATGGTTGTTTTGCTCCTGGAAAATCGGCTTCTCTCTTTGTTTTTCTTTTCATCCAATAGTTTCAGCAAGACGTAATGGATTTTTTGAACTTCCAATTGCAACCGTCCAATCTTTTCAGACCCTTTTCGTGCCTGTTCCGAGACTCTTTTTCTTTGGACATCCCCGGCCTCTTCCAACTCTGGTGAAGCATTTCCATCTATATGCAATGGACTCTCTTCGATATTTTGTGACAGTTGACCGTTAACCTCCACGAGCTGCACGATAGTTTCCTCAACTTCCTGCAACTGTTCCTTCACTGTCTCAAAATCAATGCTCTTCGCCTTTTTTCTCTTCTTGTTCATCTCCAATTTCCTTCTCAGGTCTTCTACTGTTATCATAAGGTTCTTCAGCTTCTGAGCATCTGAATTGAGTCTCTCCAAGATCTTTTTCTTGTTTCGATCCTGATGTGGCTCAGGAACACACGTGGGTACCTCTAATCTATCAACACCCAACTCCTTCTCAACTTGTAACTCCGAAGAGTGATTTTCATTCTTGTGCTCTGCATGCTCAAACTCTTGGCACGAAGTATCATCCTCTGTTGGTTTGTTTGCTTGCTTGTGTGACTCTTTGAGTGTTCGATCAAGACCACAGCCATCTTCAGCAGCTTCCCATAACTCAAGCATCTGATCATCAGCCCCACGATTCCTTCTCCTGCTTATTCCATACAACGAACCATCTGAAACGTGATCAAGTGGAATATCTTTCATCAGAATCCCATTCCTCACTTCAGAAATTTCCGGTTTTGTTTTCTGCAACTTGAGTCTGTCAACGAGCTCATCTCGAAGCTCCATCTCTGCCATTTGTTTGTCTTTTTTTAGACTGACACTGTAGTTGGATTTCAACTCTTCGAACTCTTTCAAAGCAGCGTCTAGCTTGATGTTGGTGTTTAAGCTTTTCTGCATCACCAGCCTTTTCTTCTCTTCTGTTACAACCTTTTCAACTGCTTTGATCCTAGTCTGTAAATTCTGCAATTCTGGAATTCTGTTCGGTATCGCAGGGTTATGATCTTGCATCGGTTCTTGACAGCTTTTCTCATGATAATGAACCAATTCCACATCCTGGAAATATGTGCAGGAAAGAGAAGGATTAAGTTTTAGTTAAAGATTTTCTGTATTAAATAGAGCATTCAACTAGCACAGATGGACAGAACTTGGTGTAACAATTTGCAAGATGTGCACAGCTTGCTCAAGTTCTAATAAATTTTGAGTTAAAAAGAAAGTACAAGAACAAGAAGAAATTCTCAAATCTCTCTACAATAAATATTAAATGTTAACAGGGTATTAAGAGGGAAAATAAAATGCAGTGATGTGATCTTAGTCTCCCATGTATTTAACAGTACAAAAGTCAATAATTAAATGGTATCAATCACCAAAATGTATTAGAAAAGGGAAAATGGTACAAGAACAGAATTTTTATACAAAAAAAAAAAACTAAACAGAATCATATGGCAGTGGTATTTCCAAAATCATGAGGCACAATGATGTGTGTTTTGATTTGAAATGAAGGACTATAAAAAGTCACTTTTGAAATCATGAGCAATAAGAGTTTTGAACAAAATTTTGTTTACAACATTACTTTGTGATGCCCAAAGAAAAAAAATCAAAAAATTTTAAAAAAATTGTGATCGTTGAGTGAAACCCTTTGAAGGATACCAACTATTCAAAGTAAATATTGCAAATGCTATGAACACATACGCTAGTCTATAATGATAAAAAAACAAAATAAAAGATCTAATTTCACATGGGTTCCAATTGCCATCTAATGCAACTTAGCTTTATTATCGACATGGTAAAGTAAGTCCAATTCCTAAAAGTAAAATTTGTACATGTTATGTTAGTTGCATTCAAAAAAAATCAAATGTGCGGATGCCATTAAGAGAATCTCTGCCAAGTTGATTCAGGATAAAAAAAATACTTTCTGTTGTCAATGTTATACTAAAGAACATACCTTTTGTTCTTGATTGTCAGCAATGTTAAGCTCTGGCGGAGAGAGGATATTGTGCTCAAGTGATGCTATGTTATCTCTCAGAGAATCTATGGCAGGAGCATATGCAAATAACCGAGCCTTAAGGCCTCCAATTTCAGTCTCCATGAAGCTAACTCTTTCTTTCATCTGTTCTATCTCAACTGTCTTAGAAGCATTTTCGTTTTCAAGAGTTTCACATACTCCAGTAAGCTCGTTAAACTTATTTTCAAACAAAACTTCACGGATGTTGGAGATTTGAAGATCAAAGTGGAATGTTGCAGCCTCAGCCTCCCACATTTCAAAATCGTTGCCTATCTCTTGCAGCTCCGAACTCAAGTTCTCTTCTCTAATTCTGTGTACTTCAACATCTTCCCGTAATATACCCAGTTCAGAATCTAAGTTTCCATTAACTTCACGAAGGCATTCGATTTCTTTGTTCTGGCTTGTATTTTCTTCAGATACTTCAAAAATGTGCTTTTCTAAATTTTCCCTCGTGAGTATTGATTCCTCATGTTGCTTCTTCAGTCCTTCCACAGTTCTGCACAATTCTGAATTCAGATCCTCTGTAGCTTTAAGCTTCTCCTCTGCTTCCAAAAGCTTGATTTCCTTCTGACACAAGAAATTATTTCCCATTGAGATTTCGTGCCGCAATTGATTATTGAAATCTGTGACCTCATGCAGCTCCTCCTCCAACTTCCTCATTGAATCTTTGAGAAGTAAATTTTCCATTTCTTTCATTTCTAACTCCCCTCCCAATACACCAACCTCCTTTTCAAGGTCACTATTGACCCCATGAAGATTGTGCATATCTTCAGAGAGAAATTTTAGTTCCACAGATTTTTCAGTTCCAAAGTTCTTGAAAACCACCGAAAGGTTATCAAGAGCCAATGTTTCCAAGAGAATAAAATTGTTTTCCTCTTCTGCCATGCATTTCTCTTCCTTTAGCTCCGAGAGATTTTTCAACAAAGACCTGTTTTCTTCAAGCACTTGAGAATAGTCGCCCTGTAATTTAAGGTAAGCCCTCTGCAAATCTCCTTGCTGCACACATAGCCGCTCCATTTCAGCCTTAACCATGTTTGCATGTTGGTCTCCCATTTTCACTTCTGATTTCAACTGTCTGTTTATCTCTAGAAGCCCGTGCTTCTCATTTCGCACCATCACAAGCTGCTCAGTCATGGCTTCGAACTCCTGCTCTAAGATTTTCTTCTCTGACCCAAATTCCACACCTTCTAATCTCAGTTGCCCAACCAGAGTAAGAAGAACAGAGTTCTCAACCAACAGCTGCTGCTTCTCGTCCTCGTAATTCGAGAGAGAACATTTCATATCCTCAATATTCTCTATAACATGATGCACAAATATTTGCTCATTTGCAATCTCATCGTCCAGTTCATTATCTAGACCAATTTCAAGAGCCTTGAACACTTGATATATACCCATCCTTAGCTTTTCAATTTCATCTAACAAGAGTTCTGCTTCCACCTGCTGCTCAAGATTTTCACTCTCCAACTCCGAAACCAGTTTCTCCGTCAATTTGGACGCCTCGACATGTTTCTGACACTCCATCAATAGAGTGTAATTCTTTTGTTCCATGTCTTGTATAAACTTCTGTAAGACAAAGATCTCAAACTGGGCATTCATAGCTTTATCAAGTTCTTCTTCGAATTCTTTCTTCCTCCACCTAGTTTCTTCTTGCAAGAGTTGGATATGGTTTTCCAGACAAGCCAATCGTGCCCCACTTGACAATGCAAAACTTGCCCTCTCTTGTTTTTCTACACCTAGAGACACCTTTAGTTCTTCCACTTGAGATAGCGTGGATTCTTTCTCCTTTTCCATGCCAGTGTATTTTTGTTCCAATACTGCAAATCTCATTTCCAGGTTTTCTAGTCTCCGCTCAACATTGTCCAACTGAGCAACCAAAGTACCTCTTTCAGCAATAAGATTAGACTGGTCATTATTCAGCGACTTGCAGAGTTCTTCTAAGCTCTTTGATTTTTCCCTCAGACCTTCAAGTTCAACATTTGCACCAAAGAGGGAATTCTCAAGAACGGTGTTTTTCTCCAGGATCTTCTGCATATTCTCAGTAATAATTTGTAACTGAGACAGAAGGGCTGCTTTCTCAGAAACAAGGGCAGATTTTTCACCATGGAGAGATTGGCAAGACTCTTGCAATGCCTTGACATTTGCTTGTGACCCTTTCAACTCACTGCTCAAATCTGACAGCGAACTCTCCAAAATGACATTCTTATCTAAAAGTTGTTCCATGTTCTCCAATTTCTTGAAAAGAGCTTCTTTATCATCTCTGTCCTCCTTGCAAATCTGTCTCAGCTTTGTGTTCTCATCCTGCAAATCTTTCACGGATGACGCAATACATTCTGGGTTCAAACCTACCAACTCCACTTGCTCCATTAAAGCCTGATATCCCTTATTCAAGTCCTTGATTTCCTCTTTCAGACGAGAAATCTCTTCCTGGAGGGAATTAGTTTGACCCATTTGTAGTCCAACCTCCTCCTCAAGTCTTTCCTTCATCTCCCTCAATTTAAGGATTTCACTTTGCAGATTCTCCACTGAAATGGCGAATGATGAATTCAGCTCATTCACGTTCCTATTCTCATCCTTAACTTGCCGAATTTCTTCCTCCAAATCATGTTTGCTTATTTCCAAGTCCTTCAACATTTGAAGCCCATTCTTAAGCTCCAATGCTAAAGCGTTCTGGTCCTGTTGAGATTGAGAGTGCAAATTCTGCAAAGTTTGGAGAGTGGCTTCAACTTGCACGAAATGCAATTGCTCATCTTGTACACAAGCCTGAAGCTTTTCCAACTCCTCATGCTTCTCAGAAAGTTGTTGATCTTTCATTGCTATCTTCTTCACTAGGTTTTCCGCCTCTAACCGCAGGGATTGATTTGACGTCTCCAACAGAACACACTGTTCTTCAGCACTCTTGAGTTTTGCAGTCTCGATCAGAACCACACTGTTAAGGCATCTGATTTCCTCTTGAGCACAAGAGAGTTCACTTTCCAGCTTAGATATTTTCTCCAAGCAATGCTCATACCGACGAGCAGCAGCTTCTTGCTCCTCGTTTATTTCGGCAAGAGATTTTTTCAGTTCCCTCACTTCAGTTTCAGCTCTATCGGCTCTCTCATTAAGCACTATTGCTTCCTCCTCAGCAACTGAGGATTTTTTCTCCAAATCAGATATTTTCTCAAGACACTGCTTGTATTGGAGAAGACCAGCATTTTTTTCAGTCTCTAATCTAGAAAGTTCTTTTTCGAGGAACTGAGCTTCGATTTCAGCTCTAATAGCTCGCTCGTTGAGTCCTTGTGCATCCTTTTGGGCTTGTGAGATCGTAGACTCCAAATTAGATATCCTTTCCAAAAACTCCTTGTGTTGAAGAAAACTCGTATCCCTTTCGGCCTCTAATTTAACAAGGACTTCCTTCAGTGTTTGAACTTCAGCTGCAGCTTTGCTTGCTTGTTCATTGAGTCCCCGGGAATTCATTTGTGCACGATTGAGTTCTCCCTCCAGATTTGACAATTTCTCCGTACTCTGCTGGTATTGAAGAAGGACAGCCTCCTTTTCCGCGTGCAAATCAACAAGGGCTTTCTTTAAGTTTTCAATTTCAGTTTCCGCTCTACTTGCACGTTCAACCTCAGAATGGACCTTATTCTTGAGGTTCTGATTCTCATCCGATAACTGCAAGACTTCATCATCCAGTTTTTTTTCTCTGCCATCCCTTGAATTTTCGAGTGCTACTTCTCTGGCCCCAAACATCTCGTGTAGCTGTTTCAAACCCTTTGCATCCTTGTGCAAATCATCTAGGTCGAGCAATGCACGAATTGGATGTGGCATTTCAGGCGTGTGAGGTTCACGTTCATGTGCTGAAGATCCCGAAGGTGAATCATCAGACAGTACAAACGGGACTTGGTTAGGAAATGCTTCTGCCATGGTTCGATGGGCGTGGCGGAGCTCCCCCGTTGCGTGATCATACCTTTCTGCCAAGGCACGGTATGCTCGGTAGAACTCCTCAACCAGTTTCATGAGCTCGGGCCGTTTTTTGTAGTACATTTCTGCCCTTCTGGCAAAGGAATCTGCATCTTCTTCAATGAGCTTGATCATTGCTTTGACTTTGGCATCCATATCTGTTCAGAAAACCACATGTGGAAGAGTTAATATTGTGGCCTAAAAAAAATGCTTTAAAACAGGCCATCAAATATTTGGGACACTTAAAATACGATTTCAAACAGGCTGAAATGCATTTATTATTATTAAAACAAGGGAAGCATTGGGACCAATTATGACTGGAACTTTTATGACTGTTAAAAACTAAAGACAGATGGATCAAATGACCATTAGATCAATTTTCTTAGCACACACTGAGGTGATCTACGTACTCTATCATTAATGAATGCAAAGCGTCATATGAAAAAACATACAAACTAGTAGAAAATGATATGAAATACAAGAAGCAACTTGCTAGACTTCTTGGAAGAAGAGTGTCATTCATGCTGATTTCAACTTTGTAACAAGGTAGTAATAATAGTATATAAAGCAAGAAAAGAATAACATTCGAGGACATCTTAATGCTTAACCCATAAACCAAACAACCTCTAATTGTCATGGACCAAGACCAGAATAATTTATCAAAAGAAAATCAAGAATTCCATATAGGCTGCAGAACCTTAGGTGGGAACCTATAGCATGGAAGCCATACCAGAAAACTTGAAAAACAAAAAAAGCAGCGAATAAGACTTCAACTTAAGGGTGGGCAACGGTTTATCCGAACCGCTCAACCCGCCCAACCCGCATATAAATGGGCGGTTTCGCAAACATAATGCGGGCGGATGCAGTTTGAAATATGACAAATTTGCGGGTTACGGGCAGGTCGCGATTTAAACCCGCAAAAACCGCCCGTACTTTAATTATTATTATTATTTTTTTTTTTATACACCAACTTTGTAACTTTTACAGGAACACCATTATATTCTCTATGACACTAGAATCCTTATTTTTAATTATTTCTCAACTTTCTTAATGCCGTAGAATTATTAAGTCCTAAACTTGGTTTCTTATATGATTTTCATTGATAATTCATCCACTTTTTTCTAATAAAATTTTCCTTCTGGTAGTCAATGGAACTTCTAGTTTGATTATTGATTATTGAACTGACAATTCTAACTAAGTACAACCTTTAATGCATTGATATACATTTTTTTTATGGCAAAAATGCTAGTGTAGGGTCTCTTTGTTTTGGGTATTTTCATTTAATGCATTGATATTCAATTTTTATTTGTAAACTCATCAGAAAATTGTTATCACAAATATATAAAATGAATCAGATGCCTAAATTTGATGGGAAAAAAAACTCAAAAATTAACTTTTACAGAAAAAAGTGTAAACTGCAAACCGCCCGCACATTTGCAAACCGTATCCGCACAAACCGCAAACCGCACTGTAGGCGGTTGCAGGTTGACTTTTTCCCAAACCGCATAGATGCGGGCGGGTCAAAACCGAACCGCAAACCGCACAAAACCGATCCGCGAACACCCCTACTTCAACTTGACACTAGCATTGTCAGCTCTTTCTCAGCTTGAAAATGAGATGCATTCCAATCTGGGAATAAATGGAAACTAAGGATTGAGGAAGGAAGCACTATCAAGAATCATATTTGCATGGAAAAAAGGTTAAAATTTGAAACCACAACAGTTATGCCAATGCCTTGGGATAAACTGTATTCTGAGTTACTCCGCAAAAACATGATTCTAAAACTCAATTCTTGGTTTGAACCACATAATCGTGGTTCTAGAAGGGAAACGTCACCTGCAAGTATGCAACTTAGGTATTACCTTCTAGGTTAAGGAACCCTAACAAAGTTCACTCACACTTAAGATCACGAGATTCAATCGCAAACCTACATCTTATATTACTTGTATACTAATTGAGTTTAATCAACTCTACTCAAAGTTGAGTAGTTGGCACAATGATATCCTTACTTGCTAGAGCTATTTTGTTTCAATAACTATAACCCCACGAATCAATTTTTTTCTTGGGAAAATTATCCGTAAGTCCTATTTTGCTCTCAAGATTACTATTGAGTCCTATCAAAATTTTATTGTGGACAACTAAGTCATTATTTTTATAAAATGTTTCCCAAAAGTTCAATTCTCCATAATGGTGAATTTTATCCAAATTTCACCCTTCTCATTTAATGTGAACAACAATTTTATAAACAAGTTTAGTTTACTTAAAATTATATATTTTAATTGTACAAATTATCAATATTATATTAACCAAAAATCATAAACAACATTTGGATTGAAAAAACTATAGCATAAAATTTCATCATTTTCTAAAATCCTTCGAGAGTTTTAACTTCAACATATGTTTCTGAACTAACTCCCTCTCCATTGCAACATGAAGTTCAACCCAAAGCCAACGTCAAAAAGTGTTAAGCCGTTATTTATGTACTAAATTATTATTTAACACAACAAAAATGGTTCCCTATCTAGTGGAAGCAATGAAAATCCAAATAATAACCATCAAGAAATTCCAAACTCGGGCTTTCTTTTTCTGTTTTTTTTTTTTTTTTGGCGAGTCCCATCCCTTGTTTTTTTGCTCACAAGCGTGTCCAGGGCTTCGCACCAACTATTCCCCCAAGTACATGTAGTCCTCTCGTCCCACATATATCAGTAATTACTGGACCAAAGCCCTAGGAGTAAGTTCCCTCACTTGATAATATGGAGTTCTACCTCTGCTTTCTACTACCTTATAATCTCATGATTCTTTAAAATAATAAACAATATAAAGAAAAGAAAAGGACAAACACAGAAATATTAATTGCAAGCACAAGACATCAATCCTTAAAAACCAGAAACCAATGAAAATTAAGTGATAAAACAAACACCTTTAAGATTTTCCTGAAGCCATTTTGAATTCTTTGGGCTATTGTGACTGTCCCACCACCAAGAATACAAGCGCCTGGACTCAGAATGCAGCATTGTCGCCATGACTCCAGCAATGAACAAAAATAGAACTGGTTTTGACCTTGCAAGTTCCCGGTCCTTGTACCAGTAACAAAAATCCAGGTAATGGACCCAGGCCAGTATCAAAACTCGGTATTTTCTACCACAACCGAATTTAGAGCAGCTTTGGAGCTCAGTATTGCCTACCCACAAAGATCATCAAGAAAATATGAAGGTAAAAAAATATTACAAACATTGTCTTCATTAACCATATACAATCTATATCAATTAAATTGGAACTGTGATGAACAGACACAAAAATTCGTACATGATTTTACTCATTTGAGCCCAAATCAACAGTTATGTAGCAAATGCAGCTCCAACTTCAATGGCCTCCAAATCAGAGAAACACTGATTCAAAAGAGGAGGAAAATGTGAATCGGATCTTAATCACCTAACCAATCTTAATCTATAAGCATAGAGGATGAAGAAATATCAACATTTTGTGGTATTTTATAAATTTACAAAGAATAAAATAAGGTTAAAAAAAAATGAGCAACAATATCACAAATATTTGGAGTGCATACCTTGATCTCCTCAATCCCAGAACAATACAGCATGAAAACTACCTAATCAACAATACCCACAACAACGATCAATACAAATGTTGAAAGGATTCAATAGGAAGACACCCAGTAAAATAAAATAAAACAAAAACCAAATCCAAACTACTTTCTAGTCCAACTCACATCAAATCAAGAAAACAAAATCTCAAATTTTTCTAATAATGGATGTCAACAAAGACTGAGAAAGATCAGGAACTTACCAGAAATAATGAAATCTGAACATGGGTTCTCATCATCATCATCATCAACTGTGATTGCAAACCCCCCATCCGCCATTCTTCACCCCATTTTCTCTCTCTAACCCAAACACTCTCTCCTCTCTCTCTCTCTCTCTCTGTATCTCAATGGGTTCCTAGCATTTTATTCGCCAAGTTGGTACTTTCAGTGTGACAAACTGTAAAAAGACACAAAGTGACCACAGAAAGTGAAAGAGTTCTGTTTCTAACTTTATCTTTGTAAATAATTTTAAAAAGAAAAAAAAAAAAATCAATATATACTATACGTATATATTATACAGTTACGTATATTTATTTATAGTAAAAAAATATTTAATTGCAGTTATGATTTGATTAAATGGGATTATGAAAACGAAGATGTTCTTAATCTTGCTGTCTTTGGCCGTTATTATTTTTTATTTATTTATTTATTTATTAATGCATGTGTTTTTGAGATCATATGCTTAAAATCTCAAAAATGCTGAATCTTGTGTTTCCAATAAAATAAAAAATAAAATAATTTTTTGGGTTTCCAATAATTGAATTGTAGTTTATTAGAACCTTCTTTTATTTATTTATTTGTTTGCCCTTGTCCACTTTTTTTATTTTTGTATTTTCTTGATCCTTTTGGGCAATTGATTTAGTCATGGGGGCTTTGTGGTCCAATGGTAAGATCTGCCTGTTCATTGTGAAGGCATGGCCCTTTGATATCAAATATAAAAACAATTTTTTTTATTTAAAAAAAAAAAAAAAGATTGTGTCCTTCCAACCAATCAAAGAAAAAAAAAAACAAGTGTGCCACTCTACCAATTGTTTTATTTTGTTTGGGATAATCTAAATAAATGTACTTTTTATTTTTTTACGAAAAGATGTGCAAAAAAATAGAGAGGTAATGTGATGAAAAAAAGATAAAAAGATAGATTATTTGAGGAATGTCTTTATATTTACCACTCATTTAGGCTATATTTAGATTTTAGTTTAATGAAGAAATTTATGGGGGTAAAAAAAGAGAAAGAGACAGAAGGAAACAAGAAAAAAATATTTTTTTCCCTTTTTTTTTTTTTAAACAAATTCAAAAAATGAACACAAGATTAAGTTAGGAGAATAAACTCATATACAAATGAAGAGAATCGAACTCATAATCTTCTAATGAAATGCAAGAGTTTTAGTCAATGGGCAAATCATGTGAATTGCTCAACAAATATGTCTAATTCTTTGACTTAAAATAAATATAGGGTTTAAATTAGACGGGAACAAACGATATTGGAGTTTAACCCAAATCTTTATGGAATAGTACATTTTGTTTTTTTTATCTTTAAGGAAGATGTAATTTTTTTTTAAATTAAAACAAAATCAAAATAAGGAAGATGTATTATAGTTACATTGCTTTCAAAATAAAATAACATACGAGTAATTGAATAAAAGTCATTGAGAGTATTTGAAAATGAGATTAAGGAATGATGTTGTCTGAAATTGATATTCAGTAAATTTTGGAGACAAAATAAAGATGAGTTGCAAAAAGTTACCAAAAAGTAACTTGAAAGTTAGGTGAAATAAATAAAATTAGTTGTAAAAAGTTTAGAAAAGACAAAAATAAGTATATATATTTAAATTTTGATTTATTTTCATTTTTAGTGAGTTTTATTAATTGACTGAATTTTAAAAATATATATATATATATATATAAAATAGTCTAGTCAAGACCGACTTTAAAAAAAATCAAAAATGGAAAAGTTAAAAAAAATTTAAAATAAAAATAATTTAAAAAGTGGATGTGAAAGAAAAATGCTCTACGTAGAGAAAGTAATTGGCCATGCATTCATTTCTTGCCTACTATTGAAAATTACAGCTGTTGTGGGCAGTATGACCACAATGCATTAAAATTTTGAATAAGGATTGACTAAGGGAAACAAAACAAAAGAAAATATGAATAAAATATATATTTTTTAATTTTCTCACTTTTTTATTATAAAATTTTATTTAAATTTTAGATGTAAATACAGTTTAAAAATGACTTTGGAGGTTTTCCTACTGCTAAACTTGATTTTTTATTATAAACAAATCAAATTTGTTGTGAATTTGAATACTTGACCGGATCTAAATATCTTTTATTGTTTTTAATAAGGATGGTGTCTTCCCACACACACACTTTAGTAATCTAGAGGCATGGACAATTAATTATGCCAAACCATTGAAGTCCACATAAAAAATAAAAATGAAAAATTGGTTCAATTGGATGTACATGTGATAAAAGGCCTTAAACAATTGGTTGTTGATGGGCATATTAATAGAGATTGAAGATTTTGGAATTTGATAGTTGAATTTTAAAAAGAATAATGTTATACGGATCGATCGATACATTAATTAGTATATTAATAAATAATGTGACATAATTTTTTAGTTTTGAGTTTTTTTAGTTTGTATAATGGGTGAAATTCATAATTTTGAAATTATAATGTTATGATATGTGTTGATACACTAATTGATATAATAACTGGTGTGTGTTGTATCCGGTAATACTATATGCACCAATTAGTGTATTAACTAGTGTACCAACGTATATTATGGCATTATTACCAACCTCACCCATTATATAAATTACAAATACTCAAAACCTCTAAAATTATGTCACATTATCTGTTAGTAGACTAATTAGTATGTTAATTGATACATATAATATTATTCTATAAGAAAAGAAATCCATGCATGTATTAATAATCTAATCAAACTTATCTGCAGTCCAAGTTTTAAATTAAAAGTTTGAATTTTTTTTTCGTGTGGGCCCATTTTAGTCCATTTTGGTTATCCATGCATGTGTTGATACACTAATTGATATAATAACTGGTGTGTGTTGTATCCGGTAATACTATATGCACCAATTAGTGTATTAACTAGTGTACCAACGTATATTATGGCATTATTACCAACCTCACCCATTATATAAATTACAAATACTCAAAACCTCTAAAATTATGTCACATTATCTGTTAGTAGACTAATTAGTATGTTAATTGATACATATAATATTATTCTATAAGAAAAGAAATCCATGCATGTATTAATAATCTAATCAAACTTATCTGCAGTCCAAGTTTTAAATTAAAAGTTTGAATTTTTTTTTCGTGTGGGCCCATTTTAGTCCATTTTGGTTATCCAATCTATCTAATTTGTAGGGTTGATTAAGTTGATCAGTTATAAAAAAATTAGGTTGATGGAATATCGATAATTACTTGATTAAGTTATACTTATATAAAAAACAAATAATATCTTTTTAAAATTATACAAATGATATATTTTTAAAATTATATTTACCGATATTTAACCAATTTAATACTTTTCATAAACAGTTCCGCTAGATAACTCGAATTCACTGTGACTCTAATGGCTCGAGGTGCCAAATCCTTTTCTTTTTTTTTCTTCTTCTGTTCTTCTTCCTCCCCCTCTCATCTTCCTCTTCTTCCTTTCCCCTCTACTGTGCTCTGCTCTTAGAAAAAATCAAAATCAAAATCAAAATGAAAAAAACAAAACCAAATCTATACAGATCTATACAATCAAAAAATCAAAATCAAAATCAAAATCAAAACCAAAACCAAATCCAAAAACAAACCCACAGCAACACAGGAGCAAATGAAGAAAAAAGAAGAGAGAATGATAGAGGAAGAAGGAGAAAAGAGAAGAACAGAGGAAGGAAGAAAAAGAGAAAGAAAGAAGAAGAAAGAAGGAACAGAAATTGGCAGCCATCACCGTTGCAAACTCTCTCTCACCGTCGTCTATCGCCATCATCGTTGCTATGTGTATATACACAAATCTATGTATACATACACACATAGATTTGTGTGTATACACAACCCATTGTCTCTCTTCCTCCCTCTTCTCTCTTTTTTCTCTCTTCTTCTCTCTTCTCTCTTTCCTCTTCTCCCTATTTCAGAGAGAAAAGAGAGGGGGGAAATCAAAATGACATCGTTTTGAAATTCCGGCTAATTAAGCCTCAAAAATCTTGAACTACCAAACCTTATTTTTTTCATAAACAATACTCTTGATTTGATTTGGAATTTAAATAGTTCATATCACCAGAAGTCCAAGCCTTGGACAGTAAAAAGCCACTTTCTGGATAATTACAACAAATTGCACTAGTCATCTTTGATGTTTTGAAAAGATACAATAAGCCTACAAATTTTGAGATTTGTAGGCATCATGCCTAAAATTTGACGCGTACAAATTTTCTTCAAACCTCATGCCTCTCATAAAAATAAAAATAAAAATAATTTTTTTTTTTAAAAAAAAAGTCGCATATACAAGAATATAGTAGAATTGATGTCAACTAGGAAATTTTTTAAGTCTGTTTTATATGCATACGAATTGGAAATCAAACTTAATAGTCAATTACAAATACAATTGGAAAAAAAATGACTTAGAAAATTAGAATTTCAATGGGAAAAATTGCATCTCAAACTGAATTATTTTTTTCATAGATCATTTACCCAAAAAGTTATTAATTAACAAATTGTTGTACAAATTTCATCAAACATGCACAGTGATATAAAAGGTAAAAATGATTGTGGGAAGCTCACAAATTAAAAAGAAAAAGAATGATGGCCAATAAAGATGATTAATTAAAGCATAATAATTACAAGAATCTATCAATATTGTTTTTTTTTTAATTACGTCAGATGTGATGATGATTATATGATTAATGATAATTGAGGCAACATTAATAGTAGCAGCTTGGTAGGTTGGTGTGCCCTCTAAATCCTCATAAATGGCAAATATCACAAAATTGTTGGAAATTTGAACCAACAATGATAGAAATTTTTAATTTTGGACTTTTAAATAGAGTTCTAGTAATGTGGTAAGAGAAGAAAAAGAAAACAAAAATATAGGCACACACATCACATCATATGTGGCTCTCACTCCTTGTCACATTATTAGAACTCTTTTTAAAATTTTAAAATTAAAACTCTCAATCTTTATTCAATTTGAATATATGATGTAAATTTAAACTTAATACGGTCAGAGCCACACGCCTGATAAATATGATCTATATACAAGTCAAATTTTAACGTTTTTTAAAATATGTTTTTAATACATAGCATGGGTATATCTAATTTTGGCCATGATATTGTTAGTACGAAAATCAGGACCATATCTACACATCACATGAGGGGTTGATGTTAAGAGGTTTGGTCCTTATCATTTCACAATATGAATTTGGGTTCTACCAAGCACATCACATGGGTGATTCTTGGTTTCTCCTTAGCAGTTAGGACACACAAATTGACTGGTCTGGTCCATATAAAGGCATAGACTATTCAGTGCTTTCCTAAGATGAAGGGTAAGAGTTTGTAGCATATATAGCTAGTGTACCAATAGGTAGCAATGCCACAAAAAAAGTGTGAATGCTCTCTACGTCTTTGTCACATATTGAGAAATAAATAATCTCTATTTTGAGAGACAGATGCAATGGGTTAAAAAAAAATGAAAAAATCACACATTTTATAGATGCTTCTGGCCACTAATTGGAAATGAATTTATGCATTCTTATTACTGTGTTTAAATCTTGAATTTATAAATAAAATAAAATAAATAACTCCTACTTCGGTTATCTTTTTCCTTTTTCATTTTTTTTTAGTCAAAAGTTCTTCCACAAGTCTTTTATTTACAACACTCAAGTGGCCTTTGTTTCTTTGTTAAGTTATTTTTCCTTCCATTGTTCCCAAAAAAGGAAATGAATTCATGCAAGAGGTGATAAACTGTGTGAAAAGATGTTCTGGTATTAATACATCCAAATCAAGTGAAGAAATTAAATATTTTAGTTAAAAAGTCAATATAAATTATTACATCATTATTTTTATTTTTTTACATATTTTTTTATAAAAAATTATTAAAATAATCTATTCTCAAAATGAGGCCGGCAAAAGATGTTTTACTACCCAAAACATCCAAATCAAGTTAAAGTTAACACACTTTATTAATCATAACCCATCAATGTGCCTTTGAATTTAAGTTCATATTAGGTATGTAGAGTCCCACATACATAAATGTACATATCTATATATATATGCATTGCTTGCATAGAGCTTTGAGTGGTTTTTTGACGGAAAATGCTATAGGCTCAAAATTTTTTATCAAATAAATAATTAAATGTCTTACATGAATGTGAGATTTACAAGATAAAAAATTTGATATCTCTAACATTACCTTTTTTTTGACTTGTACATTTGCCAGCCTTCTTAACATCACAATCAACGGTACCAATTTAGGTGGTAGTTTTAGTTTCTGTTCAATATTAGTGAAGTAACATGTGATATTATTTATAAGATATTTTTGACCAATAAAAAAATGTAATACAAATTAAGTAAATTATTATTTGTCCGTTAATTAATAAACAAAAGTAAATCTACATATCAAATGGTACTTCAAAAATACTAATCATGTATGTTGCCATATTTTATCTGCTAAAAAAAATTTTAAAAAAATAAAATTGAAAGAAATTGAAGCACAAATGACACTTCCCATGTTTATTTGTTTTGATTCTAACTTGGCTGAAAACCATGAGCCTAGTAACCTTTTTTTCGTCAAACACATAGGTTATAAGATTAGTGTGTTTTTTTAAGGGCTTCTACACAGGAGGTACAGTTTGGACATATGAACACTGGTTTGTTTTTGGTGATTTGAGTGGTTTATGTTGTAAACTATGTCGGTAAATTATTTTTTATATAAAAAAAAATTAAAAATAAAGAAATCAGATTGATTTCTTAATCATAGTGATATGATTTTATTATATTTATTTTTAAAAAAAGGACATTGTATTTTTATAAATAAAACAAATATGATGACATAATATAATTGTAATTATCGAATTAATTTAATTTTTATAAATAATTTACCTAGAAAAATTTATAAAATAAATGACTCAGATTATTAGAGTAGGATGCATCTACACCCATGAAACTAAACCGTAGACGGAACAAAAGTTGCTCTAATTTTATAATAAGAAAATGTTAGAAACAATGAAAAAACGCATCACAAAAATATTTCAAAACCGAAAAAATTTAGGATTGACCAATCAATGAACCGAGAAAGGTTTCAAGATGATCAATTTAAAAAATTTCATAAGATTGTTGATTTTATAAACAAACAAAACATAAAAGCAGCTAAAGAGCACATGCAAGTCATGTGTAATGGATTTGACCCATACACGAACCGTTCAAACTATCCAACCCGTATATAAATAAGCGATTTTGCAAACATAATGCGGGCGGATGCGGTTTGAAATGTGACAAATTTGCGGGTTGCGGGCGGGTTGTGCTTTAAACACGCATCTCACAAAAATCGCCTGCACTTTAATTATTATTATTATTATTATTATTTTTTTTTTTATATACCAATTTTGTAACTTTAACAGGAGTACCATTATGTTCTCTATGACACTAGGATCCTTATTTTTAAGTATTTCTCAACTTTCTTAATGCCGTAAAATTATCAAATCCTAAACTTGGTTTCTTATATGATTTTTATTGGTGACTCATCCACTTTTTCCTAATAAAATTTTCCTTCTGGTGGTCGATGGAGCTTCTAGTTTGATTATTGATTATTAAACTGGCAATTCTAATTTAGTACAACCTTTAATGCATTAATATACATTTTTTTCATGGCAAAAATGCTAGTGTAGGGTTTCTTTATTTTGTGTACTTTCATTTAATGCATTGATATTCAATTTTTATTTGTAAACTCATCAGAAAATTGTTGTCAAATCATCACAAATATATAAAATGAATCTGATGCCTAAATTCGATGGAAAAAAAAATTCAAAAATTAATTTTTAAATAAAAAAGTGTAAACCGCAAACCGTCCACACATCTACAAACTCTATCCGCACAAACCGCAAACCACACTGCGGGCGGTTGCGGGTTGACTTTTTCCAAACCACATAAATGCGGACGGGTCAAAACTGAACCGTAAACCACACAAAATCAATCCGCAAACATCCCTAATTTCTATTGAGTAAGAGCAACTCTTCTAGATGACTTGCTAAACATCCATTTCAAGTAAAGTATTCAACCTAACATCCCAAAAGTCACTCCAACAAACTAATCAAAAGACTAAAAATAAAGGTGCTACAATTTCTCTCCTGATCCATTGAGGCATTGTGAACTAACTACTCAAAAAAACTCAATCTTTGTTGAGTTTTTTGTTGGTTTTTTTTATTTTTTTTTAATCAGATGTTTTTGGAACTACCATCAGTGTAGGTTTCATTATTTGAATTGAGATACAGTTGCTAATACACACTACTACAAAGAGATTTGTAACAGAAACCAAACTGTTAGAATTTACCATCCACTACACTACACCTCTCCACACCTACCATCTCCACTAGCACCCACTTCACCTACCACCTCCACTACACTACACCTACTACCACCTTCTTTTCTATTTATAGAAGTTGTAATTTGTAATCAATACATCAATCAGATATCAATTAATAATACATCAGTTATTTTACATGGTATCAGAGCTATAAGATTTAGGCCTATCCTCATTTCTTTCCGGCGGGCAGCCGGTCGGCAACCTTGCCTTCGCTGCCCGCGGGAGTTTTTCAACACATATCACAAACACATACCTTGATCATTTGTGGTGGGAGGTTTAGCTCTCTCAACCTGCTCTCTCTCCCTCTCGGAAAACACTACTGCACTCAACGCATTCCTCTCTCTCTCCATGTTGATGGAAGCTCTCCAAATCCGGCGACAACCACTACCCACAGACCTCCATTTGATGAACTCCATTTCCGGCAAATTCAGATCCGGAGCCCCGGAGACTCCTTCACCTTCCCGCCGTCCAGTGGGTTTTCCTGGGCTGCCCTGGAACCCCGGCGACTCCTTCGCCGCTGCTTGAATCCCACGCCGCCGCTGTCGTGGTGGAGGCAGCTTGGCTCCGGGCACACGAAAACCCGCTTCCTCACCTCCGGCGACTCCCTCTTCAACAACTTCCAAGGCACCTTATGACGCCGCCGGTGCATCTGCAAATTCTGATCCCTCTGAAATCCTTGATTGCAAATCTCACAGACGTATCGGTCCGATTCCAATAAAGTCTTGGGGGAAAGAGAGACAACTTCGGCGTCTGGATCTGTACAGCTGTTGAAGTGGGTGCTGTTTCTTTCAGCTTTACTCATAGATAGAATAGAACACAATTGGGAAGAGAGAGAAAGAGTCCACCCCATTACCCAAAGCCACCTTTTTTTTTTTTATTATTCCTTTTTGGTTCTCTCCGTGCATAGCCCACTCACCAACTCTCTCTCTCTCTTTAATATTCTCTACCTTTTCATTTTTAAACAAACCTCCCCACTCACTCTTTCCTTTTTCTTTTAAAACATTTGCCACTTTCTTTCTTTTATTTCTTTATTTATTATTATTATTTTTTTTTTTTTTCCTTATACAAAAAAAAAAATCAAAATAAAAATAAAAAATTAAAAAAAAAAAAAAAAAAAAAAAAAAAACAAAACAAAACAAAACAAAACAGCAGAAGAACTGCACACCACACTCTTTTATTCACGTGAGGTTCACCCCGATCCACATTTCACAAAAAAAAAAAACAAAAAAAAAAAAAAAAAAAAAAAAAAAAAAAACAAACAAACAAACAAACAAACACCCACAGTGGGATTTTTCTTCTCTACTCTGCTGCGGCTCGCTTCTTCTTGCCTCCGTCCTGAGCCGTCCTTGACGGTGCTGCCTCTGTGTTTTCCACGCCGCCCAGCACGTTCACTCCCCCATACTCTTCCACTGCAGCATATGGCGGCCCTCCGAATCGGAACATCACGGTGGCCTTCCGCTTCAGTTCCTTGTTTTCTGCCCTTAGCACGCTTATCTCTGCTCGCGCATCCTTATACATACGTTGGAGCAGAGCCAGCTGGGAATTTAAATGCTGCACCTCATTTGTCCTACTCTGCAGCCGGTTCGACAGGTTTGTGACCGCCGTCATGCTTTCCACACAAGCCTTCAAAGTATACTGATTGGCCTCCACATCCGACAGCCCCGCCATTTTTTGCTCCACCGACCGCATCGGAAAGTTCAATGGAGCAAAACCAGAGGTGTTTGGTTGCGGTTCACTGGCCACCGCACCAGTTATTTCTCTTGTGGGCTCGTTCAGTTCTGGAAAGAGCGTGAGCAGGTTCTGGGTAGCTGGACGGGAAGAAGAGGCCATGTTTTGGGTTGCTAAGTGTTTCAGAGCAGGGTTAACAGAGTGTTTCCGACTGCCAAAATTCAGAGGTTTCAAACTGGTTTGCACAGCCTCTGCCTCAACCTTGGTTAAATAGCCAGGGCCGATCCGCGCATCGCGCGCCACTTGCCGACAGACGACACACGGGCGCGCAAGCCAAGGCGCCCACGTGCCTCGCCATCATGTCCGGCACACCTTTTGATGACTTGGGCACGCCTTTTGATGGCACGCCTTTTGATAAAATTGGGCACGCCTTTTGAGGGTGTACCTTTTTCAACGGTCCGACATGACCCTATAAACTGTCCCGACATTTGATTCCGGTCAGCTTCTACAACGGTCCGACATGACCCTATAAACTGTCCCGACATTTGATTCCGGTTAGCATCTCCAACGGTCCGACATGACCCTATAAACTGTCCCGACTTTGATTCCGGTTAGCATCTTCAACGGTCCGACATGACCCCATAAACTGTCCCGACATTTGATTCCGGTTAGCATACAGTGTCCTCTACACCGTTATGACACCACCCTACAGTGTCCTCTACACCGTTATGACGCCACTATCCAGTGTCCTCTACAACGTTATGACACCACCATCCTGTGTCCTCTACCACGTTATGGCACCACCTTTCAGAGTCTTCACCAACGGTCTGACACGACCATACAGTGTCTCCTATCTTTTTTATTTTTCTGTATTTTTTAATTTATTTTTATGTATTTTCTTGTTTTGTTCCTCTCTCCAAACTCAAGTTAGTTAGTTTCTATCCTCCTTGAGTTTGCGGGGGGCTGTTAGAATTTACCATCCACTACACTACACCTCTCCACACCTACCATCTCCACTAGCACCCACTTCACCTACCACCTCCACTACACTACACCTACTACCACCTTCTTTTCTATTTATAGAAGTTGTAATTTGTAATCAATACATCAATCAGATATCAATTAATAATACATCAGTTATTTTACACAAACAATTAAGAATGTGCTTAGAACTCCTAAGCTAGAGGTTGCAAGTTCAACATGTGTCGCAGTGTGTTTTGTGTCCCCTTTCTTGCATCCCTTAAGTTGTAGATCATATAACATAACTTTTCTTGATCTACACCAAAATATGTATATATATATATTGAATTAAAATAGGTTATGCAACAAATCAGCTTGTTAAAAACTTACTTGAAATCGATTAGTTATATAAACAAGAAAACTTGAATTTTCAAGCCAAATTTGAATAATTTGCTACTTGACTTGATAAATTTATATCCACTATAAAAAAAAAAATCAAGTTATTAGAGTTTGCTCGATTAAAACTCATTTCAAATATAGTCTAAAAATAACAAACTTAATTTGAAAATATTTTAAAACTTGTTAAGTTATAAGACTCCTTTGGTGATTACCTACAAGCTTAATTTGCATCATTCCTGCAGCTACTACATTTCCATTAACAATGTTTTTCAAAGTAAAATAGTATTTTGATGTTATTCTTTCAACAAACTCCATAGCTGGCCTTACCGACACACTACTATACTCTCTCTCTCTCTCTCTCTCTCTCTCTCTCTCTCTAGAATTATTGGGGATGTTGAAAAAAGTAGATGGGGGGAAGCAATTCAGGATGGACCTTTGTGTGAGACAAAAACCAACGTTTATCTACCACCACCCCATTAATCACTCCTCAAAAGCCCAACACCCTCTCACCAACCACCTTAATTAATAACTTCTACTTTTTATATAAATCCAAAAATCTATAAAGTAATTCACAAAAAGAGAGAGAGAGAGAGAGAGAGAGAGAGAGGAGATGATACGATATGGGCCCTCCCATAAAAAGATAAGATCCATATGGAGTTTTTGTTTCAATGTGTGAGAAAAAGGCTGTATGTGCCTAAAGATTCTGAAAAAGTTGATAGAGATTTGCGCCATAATTGTGATGGCTTCTGTGGAGCAAGTGAAAAAAAATGGGAACAAATTTAAGCCACAGAGCTGTTGGGCTTTTACCCAAATTATGGGTCTACATACTCATGCCCATGTGCATCTATGCACGTGCCATTTTGTTCTTACATATAGGTTGAAAATATGCTTAATTCATAAAAATAAAATAAATAAACAAAAACATAAATCAAAATCTTGAATCTTAGACAAGGAAGGAATGTCTATTTGATTCATCTGTACAAAATAAATTACGACTATATGCTGTTACTTGTAAACTATTTGAATTATTTAAAACCGTGCACAACATCAGAAGACATAAAATATTTGTAAATTATTTGTATTAATTATGCAGTTGCGTGTGTTCACGCTCCATTGGTGCCCTGGTGGTGGGTCCCTCACTTGGTGGGGGTTAATTCCTGGCTTGCAACCGGTTATCTCGGGATCAGGGTCCAACGGGACCATGATGACACCACAGAGCCTTTTTTCATGTTCAAAAAAAAAAAAACAAACAAACAAACAAACATCAGAAGACATAAAATATAAAATATTTTTATTTACAGCTCATCCCAAGATAAAAACCCGTTTACTACTGAACTATTCGTGTGGGTGAGTTGGTCCTACCCACTAAACACATACCTTTGGAAAATATTCCAACTTCATACAAAATCACATAGGTAACTCCTACATCTTTCAAACTAGTCATTATTTGTCAAAAAGTGTAGAATTTAGAGTTTCAAAGCAATGGTAACTGTTCCAAAATTTTCATTTAGCTACTACACATATATATTTTTTTATTTTACTTTTACATGTGTATTTTAATTAGGAAAATCAATCAAATTACTTTTAAAAACTATAATTCTACTTTAAATACTACTATTATTTTGCATAATGTATTAGGGAAATAACAGTGCAGGGTAGAAGAACCAAAAAAAAAATGCAAAACGTGAGGGTACAACTCAAAAGTTGTGAGGGTGCAACTCATGTCTGTGTAATTTTTTTTTTTCTATTTCACAAACATCTAATTCCATTAAAGGGTCACTGGATGAGTGATAGGCTATTACTGCTCTTCTGGATCATGACGAAAGTGTTGGGCTTTAAATATGAAATATTTTAGGCCATAGCTTGGGCCCTCTCTGGCCCATCTTAGAACCATACAGTAATTTCATATAGGATTTCATGTAAGAATGATAAGATGGTCGTGTTTTTATAATTAAATATAAATATTATTTTAACTTAAATTCTGTTTTAAAATGATTAGTCCTAACATAATTATACACAAATAAAAAATATACAGAATGATGATGTGACAAGAGTCATGAACCAGAAATTTTGCATAATTTAAAAAACGCATTAAAATTTTGCATAATTTAAAAAAAGAATAATACTATATGCATCAATATACCAATTAATGTACCAACAGATGATGTGATATAAGCTTAAAGGTTTTAGATATTCGTAATTGAGTAATGCTAGAGGCCCCAAATATTTTACCAAAAGTTTTACCAAATGTTGTGAGACATTTGGTAAAACTTTTGGTAGAATTTTAGGGCCTCTAGCATTTTTGTTTGTAATTTGTATAATAGGTGGGGTCAGTAATAATGTTATAACATATGTTGATACACTAATTACTATACTAATTAGTATATGCAACACCACCGTTTAAAAAGTCACAATTATTCTAAGGATTGAGTTTATGTTTATTTATTTATTTTTATATCATTAGTCTCTGGGTTTGTGACATCACATAAGAGAAAATTTGTCAAGAAATATTTCTTATGTTCGGTTACCAAACAAAAAAATAATAATGAAAAACAAGAAGAAACTATACAATCTATTTACTTGTGTTTTTTTTATTTACAATTTGCATAGTTTCAAAAAAAAAAAAAATAAGTTAAAAATATTCATCATTTTTTTTTTTTTTTTGTGTTTTTTATTTTTTCTTTCTAAAGTTTTCAAAAATATGTTGTCAGACAAGTATTCAATATTTTCTCAAAATGAATTGAAAACATAACCACACCGACCAAATACACAGAAAAAAAAAAAAATAACAAAAACAACGTCCAATTAAATACACATTACTATCTTTGAGAGAAAAAATATTAAATCCACACCTAACTTTGAAAATAATACATAATATGATTGACTCATGACTTAAACCTATAACATCAAGTTATTAGGTTAAGGTTTTACCAATGAACTAATGACAAAATCCCAAAAGATGCAAACTGATGACAAGATTCATATAAACAAGCAATGGAGAGATATGATCCAAAAAAAAAAAAAGCAATGGAGAGAACTAATAAAATAATTTGACACTTCTAGAAGGCAAAGTTATTCATTAAAGAGAACCTACATATATTATTATACAAAGCACAGAAGAGACAGCTCAAATGACATACAACTAAACAACAAAACATATATAACTAACTACACTGAAGATTTAAAGAATTTCATTTCAAGTTCACCACAAAATATATTACATCTAATCTTTGGGATTGAGAGATGGAAATGAAGGAATAGACTGCAGTATCAGCTTCCGACTGCTCCTTCGACCCGGTGATGATCCAAAGTCGCAGTGAGGCGGAGAGACTCTCTTACTGTTCGGGGAAGCAGATTTGATTGCACCAATAGGTGAGCAGTTTCCTTGCAGAATCTCCGGCATTTCATCTTCCTGAACGGTTTGGATTGGCTTCTCAAACTTGGGCTGAGGAGGCAAAAAGCTCGGCTTTCCAAACCTTTGATTACCAAAAAACCCAGAGGAGGATCCGATAGAAAGAAAAGATCGCGGTGGTTTGTTCTTGGAAAATGGTAGCTGCACAGATGCTCTGGCACACGAAGAACAAAAACAAAGAAACAAAAATGAAAATGAAAATGAAAACAAAATCAAATAATTGCGCGTGTCAATATGGTATGCGTAAGGAACTGCTAGACTTGTATATATATATACCTGCCACTGTGTAGAGGTGTTGCTGGAAGAGTAGAATCTGGATTCTGTTCAGAACTGTTCTGGATTAAATTTGTGTGTAAACTTTTGTGTATGACACTCTTTTCAGATACTTCCGGTTCTTCTTCTAGTTCAGCTTCTGCTCCTATTGTACCAGTTCCTAAATTCCACAGAAAAGAAAAAAAAAAAAAAAAAAAAAGGAACCATTTCAACAAAAAGAAACATTTCAAACTAAAATACCACCAGCATCTATGCTTCAATCAATAACTCAATACAAAATATAGCTAAAAACACATTGGTATTAGGAAGAAATACACGCTTAGAAGGGGAAAGACTGGCTGTGTTTGGATTTAGGTTTTGGGGAGGGATTTGGAAACATAAAAGAAAATGACAGGAAATGTAAATGAAATATAAGTTAAATTTTTGTCACTTTTCTCTTTCCAATTCATTTTCCTCCGTGAATCCCTCCTCAAATCTTACATCCAAACACAAATTTTACTTCTTCACTTTGCCCTTCTTTTTCCCTTACCCTCCACAAATTCCTAGTCAAATTCAGATCCAAACAAAAAGCATAAGGGTTTTTCAAGGCATGCTCACCATCCTTTCTACCGAATGCATTTTTACACCCTTCACATCTGCAGTTAATGGAGCATCCAACGCCACCCTTTCAAAGAAAACGGCCATTTGCAAATCAGATTATAAATAACAGCAAGAAAATATTGAATGCACAAAAGAAATGGGAGCCAAAAAAAAAAGAATTTAAACAAAAACAACCAACCTGATAGCATTCACAATACTTCTTTAGGCAACCAGATTTCTTGCAATTGCATCCTCTTTTATGCCTTGCTGAAGCTGGAGTCTTGCTGGACTCATCCTGATAAACCAACAACACTTATACTAGTGCTGCAAAAATCATATGGTAAGTAAAATGCAAGTCCAGATATGGCTTTCTAACCCCAATTTCTGGTACAGAGTCAGAGCTCCTGATCACTTTAGGAGCAAATGCAAGCGGGTTGCGGGATTCGATCTGCTTACGAGTTGCAAGGACAGTATCTTCATGAATAGGCTTGTTGTAGCAATCTTGACATGAGCATGGCTCCACGCAATAGACACCAGCAGCAAAGCATTCACAATAACTGCAATGAGAAGTTCAACAGGTAGATCATGAGCATAACTTGGTTGTGTGGCTTTTGTTTACATGTTTTCTTAGTATAATGCCACCAATAAGCTCCTTTGTTTATGCTAAAGAAATGCAATAACTTACAGCTTCAAACATTTTGATTTCTTACAGTTACACCGCTTGCAGCCCTCACTCTCTCCAGCATTTTCCAGCCTACGCCTGAAAATCAAATTTATGCTATAATATGGAAAAACTGATGCAATTGTACTGAGAATGTTGTGCAATAAACATCTCAAAACAGGAAAAGAGAAGTAAAAAGTGAACTGCACATGCCTCTTCTTTTTTGGACTACTCTGATTAAGCTCTTCACTAGCTATGTATCCAGATGCCTGAGAAGCATCTTCCATACCCGGAACTCCACTTTCAGTGAGACCCATGTTTCCTTCCATAGAGGTTACTGCCAAATATTGATCTTGACCGGTATTCAAAGAATGAATAGAGGCAGTGGAGCTAGGGTCATTTATCAACTGCCTTCCAGAAGACAAAGTTTCATGACTAACAACGCTGTATTCCTTTGAAGTTCTTGCAAGAGCATTTAAATGCAAACCAATTCCAGGTAGAATGCAGTGTGAAGAATCATTGCCAGGCTTCGTAGGAACCAGCTGCTTATCATTGGACTCAATGCTAACATCAGGCTGAGGTAACATGGAAGAGCCGGAACTTGAACTATCATCTAAATGCCTTCTGCGAGCTCCCGCCATATCAAAGACCAGACAGCGCCTTCTCATACCACGATGTAAATTAGAAATAGGCTATACAAAAACAGATAAAACAATGTCATGAGCTAATCACAACTTTAGAAGAAATATAAGTAGCCGCTCCACTACAGTATTCAAAAAAAAAAAAGTAACTATATACTAATCTAGGAGTAGGACCTGCACTGCTTAATGTTTCTTAATTTCTCCAACAAAGCTAACAAAAAGTAGAAAATATAAAATAGATATCAATATCTTACCTCATTATCTAATTGTTCACCAGGCTCCACGGGCACACATTTATTTAGAGAAGTACCATCAAGGGCATCTCTAGTTGTTTCTATTTCCTTCAGATGATCTTCCTCTCCAACTTGAGGGGGAGGATTTTCTGATTCATGTTGTTCAACCCCAACTGGACCAACAGCTTGAGTTTTCTGCAAATCGCTAACTTCATCATGTGTGAACTCTGACCCAAGAGATGCACATAACCTTGTCTCGGAATCCAGTGGTTTCTGTAAAGTGCCCTTAAAAGCGTCTGCATCGTCAGGTGAATGAAAGATTAATAAATCATTAGCATCAGAAATCATGGTTGCCCAATCTTTATAGTGATCAATGTTTCTTATCCCATCTAAATGCACTCCGCTTCCTACGAAACCTGTTTGAGAAACCTCTTGGACAAATGGAACTGATCCCGATGTTCCAGCCAACTTGGACACACAATTGGTGTCAATCCCATGGCAAGGCATTGTTCTACAGTCAGGGCTACCATAATCATAGTTTAGTGTTCGTGAGGCCACATTTGCAAGCTTTGAACACTCGTAAGTTGACTCAACAGGACCTTCGCCTATAAAACTCCCTGGATCAAAACTTTCCTGCAGCTCATCAGAGTCATGAGCATCATCTATAACCCCATCATTGCTACCAACTTTGTTCCTATTATCCGAAGAAAACTCTGGCTTTGATGGATCTGAGAATTGATGCCTGAAATGAACCGTACCATTAACAAACAGAATACGAAGAATGTATTGAAGAAAGAATGGTTAGTTACCTTCTTAAGAATCTAGATCCCTTGAGGGAACTGACATGTGGTGAAGTGAAAATAGATGGAAGTGATGCAAAATTAACTGAGTTGAATGGCTGACTAATCCGTATTGGCTTCACTGTCTCGAAAGGAGAAAGATTGTTGATATAATTAAAGACAGGAGAGTCCTGCAAGTGGCCAAAAAGGAATTGCCTTCAGTATAGAAGAGAATTGCCTATGCACAAATCTATGAATTTGACTCTAACATGCAAATCAATTTAATTAGAAAAGAATTCTACTGTATGAATCAAATACTTGTGTAATGCAGACATCTGAGAAACCAAGCAATAAAAAATGAAGACAGAAGGATGTTCTAGAAATGATTATCATAGAATTCAAATCATTTTTTTTCCCCAGTAAATAATAATTTAAAGACTAAACAGGAGAAAAAAAAACAGCAGAAATAAGTACCAAAAATAGACAGATCAAATTCAACAGTGTGCTTTACACTTGCATACTTTTACACATGCATGAACTCAAATTTCATCTGATGAAGCAATGGAGAACAGGTCAAATTGTCAAAATTTGTTTGCTTGGAATTATAATTGAAGACTACCTTTGAGAATTTGAACCAAGATGGCTTCCAATTCCAAATTCAAAGCATCAATTCCATGCTTCCAAACGCAGTATAAAGAATGAGGTTGATTGGTTAAATTTCTATATATAAATCAGATAAAACTGTTGATATAAGGCATCAAAAGTTTTCAAAAAAAAAAGTATATGTATGCAATAAAACTTTCAAATTTTATAATTGATCAGCCAGTCATAGATTCAAAGAAACCTCACAGGGGGGGGGGGAATAAAAATTCATAAGATATCTTCAATTGCATGACTATTCCAGTAACTTTAAATTACCCAAATCAACAAAAGCAAACCCTAATTCTACTGCACACATTATAGATCAAATTAAACCACACAGAATTCAGGCCAAAAACATGAAAAGTCCAACATTAATCATCGTACAATTACAAAAATCAAAAATGCCACAGAACAACCCTCAAATCCGAAAATCAAAAATCTAATTCACTCAGGTCAGATCAAACAACAAAATTTTCGAGAGTACTCAGAAAAATTAACCAAACCTGGTACCAAAAAACAAAACTTTCAAAGTCACAAAACAGAGTACAAATCAAGATCAGTCAAAGCACAAGAAGCACTACCCACTAGACTAAGATCGGAAAAGATAGAGACTTTGGGGTCCAAATCACCTCGAATTTATAGAGGGGAGTGGCGATCCGGCTGCGGTCTGGGGTGTCCATTGGAGGACCTCCTCCTCCTCCTCCTCCTCTTCCACATTCCTCACTCTCACTTTCTCTCTCTAACTTCTCTCCTTTTTCTTCCTTTCCCTCTTCTCCCTCCTCTCCCATCTCTCTTCCCTGTCTGTATCACTTTTCTCTATGACCCTTTTTCTCTCTCTATCACTGTGTGAGTGGCGGACTGATGAGATTCAAGAAAGAAGCGGGAAGGCGGGATGATGAGCAAGTGCAAGAGACGATTTTTCTCGACCCTACCACCGAACCCCACACTAGTAGACAGATTTTAACACACACTACTAGCTCTCTGTTGAAATCTCCATTTATACACAACAAATTGCAACAAAAAAGAAAAAAGAAAAAAGTAACGTACACTTGGTTTGAGCGGTGAAAATTATTTTCTCAAAATTATACATTTATACTTCTATTTTCTTTTCTTTTCTTGTATTTTATTTATTTATTTATGTCCATCTATTTAACCATTTTAATTATTTTTTTTCTTATCATAATATGGCCTATTTTGGCAATTGAGTTCAAAGTTAAAAAGTTAATTTTTTTTGTTTTTTTGGATTATATTATTTCTTTATTTTTTTTTACATATTTTTTTTAAAAAGTCAAAAAAAAAAAATCTTGACTTTTAATTTATTTCTCAAATAGGCCTATATTTACATACACATCATTTTTACCATATTTTTAAATGTCTATTTGGAAAGGATTACTCTTGTGAATGCTATGGGGTTTGTTCCAAGCCTAATTAGATAATCTGAACTATTCATATTATAAGATTCATCAAGTAAATTATTTACGAAAAAAATTAAATTAATTGAATATTTATAACTCTATAACAAGACTACATTTTTTGGGCAAATTACATATACACCCCTCGAGGTTTGGCTAAATTACAGATACCCCCTGAGGTTTGAGAAATTACGAATTCCCCCCTGAATGCTATATTTGCATAAGAAATTAGGGGGTAATTTGTTATGAAATATAAACCTCAGGGGGTAAATTGTTATGAAAATACAAACCTCAGGGGGCGGGATGTAATTTCTGAAACCTCAGGGGGTATCTGTAATTTAACCAAACCTCGAGGGGTGTATATGTAATTTGCCCTTTTTTTTTTTTACAAAAAATAAACAACTATCCTGATTTTGATATTGTTTTTAAAAACAATTTTAACCCGATCATGGGGTTATGTATATCTAATTAACCTAATTTTTTATGTTATATATTTAACAAATCTTATAATATAAACGATTCAAATCATCCAAATATACTAAAAACAAAAGGCCTAACCACAAAGAGGAAATCTCTGAGGCTAACTATAAGGAATCAAGACTCCAGATGTCACCCTTAAATTGTTGCTACATAGCAGAGTCACTCAACCATGTAGTGATAAGTCACGAACTCACACACAAGCGAAGATTCGAAACAATACTCTTGATACTGGATACGATTTGCTTACGTCTGCAAAATTCATTCTACCAATCTTGTGTGCTATCGCTTAGGTGACTGGCCACAAGAAAATAAAATCTAAAACCTAAAGATTTATATCCTAAAATGTTACTAAAGTGCTACACTCCCTTAGATTAAATATACTAAAAACAAGCCTCTATTGACCTCGCAACAATTACTGTTGTGAATCACAAATTTGTTTGGTTTCACTTTTCGGGATTTACCTTTTCAAAAATTAAAAAATTTACTTTTTGTAATTTTTTGTTTTCACATAATTTTTTTATAATATTTAAGTAAATCTTTTTAAATATTTAGATACACTTAACATAAATACGCTTAAAAAGTATAATATTTATGAAAAAAATTAAAAAATTCACTAAATATCAAAAATGTAAAAAAAAAAATTATGAAAATGCAATACATTTTTATATTCTAGTATATTTATTAATTTTTTAAAATAATTTTTTTATTTTTTAAAAATATCTAAGTAATATTCATCTAAAAAAATAAAAATAAAATTACTTAAGATTTTAAAAATATTTATTAAAAAAAAAATTAAAAATTCAACGTTAAAAAAATTTAAATCAAACGCAGCATAGCAATTCAGCATCCATGTCCATTCGCAATGAGAGTGGATGTGGAACCCACGGTATCAAGTGTGGGCCCTACTCCTATTTTGAGAAGGCCGTAACAAATGCGCTGTACGCTCCACTGCTATCTATCATGAATGGGCACTAGATATACAACACATACACATGGGCTTACTTTGGAAAGTAAGAAAATAATAATTTTTTTTTTTTGTTTTATTTTAAACGTGGAAGTGAAAAAAAATAGAGATGCAATATAAATAAATTAATAAATAAATTTTTTTTAATTGCCAAAATAAACCTCATATTTGACATATAGGACATTTTTAAATGTGCAATGTCATTCGAACATCCTATTTTAAGTGCTCTATTTTTTTTTAATTTAAAAAATATGAATTGATTCAAATTTTGATTGATAAACTAGTTTTTGGGGCTTTTGAAAGCACCCTTTTTCTATAATAAAAAAAAACATTTTAAAGTTTTTTTTAAAATTATTTTTGTACAACAAAAAAGATGAAAAACAAGATAAAAATAAATTGTTTTATTTGCAAAATATGAAGAAAAAATATTGAACAGTTTCGGTAATGAATTAGGTCAATTGCGTCGACAATTCGTTTGCAACAATTTCTTATGACACCATATGATATATCCCCAATCAAATCTATGTCCAAATGATGTATTGCAAATAAAGGTGTAAACTTAAAATTTTGACACATAGATTAACCAGCAACATGACTTGTCCAAAGTTGGCACAAGAAATAAAGGTCTTTGTGGACAAGGTAAAGATAATTTGCTATTTTTTGGGGATATAATCTAGAAAATTTTCAAATAATAAATTTTTTTTTCCTGAAAATAATAAATGTCATTTATGTTAATTAATTGTTATTGCTCAATATTATCTTCAAGTAAATGCAGCTTTACTCCCAATTATCTGGAATGATTTTCAGACACAGATGTTTTGTCCCTCTGTTTACTCCATCACCAGCCTTATGCTATTTTTAAAAATGGGACTTCTGAATTATATATATATATATATATATTTCTTTTAAGCAACAGATTAAGTGACTTAATGATTAAATTCCTACTTTTACCTTTAAAAAATGATTAAACCCCTCTAGGGACAAACCCATTCCACATAGAAAAAAAATTATTTGATAGCAAGTATTTTGGTGTCTCAATTTTAATGTAATTAATTTATATTTTTTGGATACTGGGTGTTTTTAACCACAATCTCATGATATTCAATCCTTCTAAATTAATTTGACACCCATTAATTTGAATCTTTCACATGCATGTACAAAAAAATTACAAATTAATAATCTTACAAACTTTCCTACTAATGTAAACAAAATTTTGGAAAGTAAAACAAAACCTGTTTCATTAGTATGATAGATATCATATTAAAAAAACTATAAACTTTATTAATTTATATAACATTTCTCTATATTAAGAAATGTGATGAATGTTTTACTTTATTTCTTATTTTTTATTTTCTACTTCTTATTTTTTATTTTGGACAGATAAGTTATAATGTGTAAATGTAAAGTGTTGAGTTGTCAATATGTATAAATTACATTAAATTAAACATCATAAATGGACATAGCAGACCAGACCATAGTCACACACATAATGTGTAACGTTTGTGACCACCCTCTCCAAGATCAATTTGGTTCTGGCGCGCTTACCATATTTCAAAAGTTGGGCTATGCTGCATACAGTCCATCACATACCATGAATCCTAAAACAGATTTTAGAAACAAGGACTCATCGGACGGATCAGAGTTATAACGCTCCATATACAAGTTAATTATATATGTACTTACGAACGTCTTTAAATTAAATTTTTAATTAAAAATTATACTTTACTAATTAATATTTATATAAATTTTAATTCATTAATTTAATTTAAATTTACAATAAATAAAAAATAAAAATATCTTATAATTCAATTTTTTTAAGTTCAATACACACTTTGTAATGATTTTATTGGACATCTACGGCCACAATAAGAAGAGTAAAGTTGTTAGAGCATCTGCATCAAGCTTTTTAAAATGATTTTTTAACTAAAATTTACAAATAATTAATTCCATCAAACTCGCTTACGGCTCATCAAAATTTATGATCGCTACAGTAACTTGTTACAACAAGCGAGACACCGTTCATCGCTATTTGTGACTTACCGAATGTCTGTCCAGAAGTCTAGCCGGTCAACGGCAATTTTTTTTTTTTAAAGAATTATTTGGCTAGTAACTTATCAATTTAATAAAAAAAGAAAAAATAACAAACACAAAAAGAAAATAATATTTAATAAGAATAAGTTAGAATAAAGAATTTGATGCAGTAGGTGCCAAAAGATGAGTAGCTAAAATAATGAAATAGCTTTAATTTGACTAAAAAATTGAAGAGTTTGGTGTAAATGCTCTTAATATATTTTGACGGTTTATATTCTTTTAAAAATGTTAATCTGAACTTTATATTAATTTTATTGAATTTATATATTAAAAAAACATGTCATGACATTTTTTGAGACAATATGCTAAAATTTTAAAAGTCAATGACCATATATATTCATCATTCTAAAATTTTAAAATTATGTATGTACCTATCATGCTAAATTGAAACGATAAATAATACATGATTAAATTACATTTTTTATATTTGAAGGACAGTTATAGCGCACTAATTAACTGGACCAATTGTACAGGAGAGTTATATTATGAATTAGAGGTGTTTGCCAATTGAGTTAGATCAAGTACTCTTTGATGCGTCATATGTTTGAATTTAGACGTGTATCTATCTGTTTAATTAGCAGACTTAGCGGACGTGTATTTATCTGTTTAATTAGCAGATGCATATTGAACAGATCGTACGAATTAACGAGTGAATACGGATCAATTTGACAGTTAGACTTTAGTACTTTAACTCTCTTCTTTTAACTATTTTAAAAATAATTTGTTACTGTTTTGGGTTTTAGCTGGGTTCGAAATTTTGTATTCTTCATTTTTTTAATTAAAATAAAGGCCAAAAGTTTTATATTTCATAAATACTTAAAATTATTATTAAATAAAATATTATTTTTTTAACATACAAAATATAAAAATATAACATTATTTTTTAAGGAGATGACGAAATAGATTGAATTAGGTAATCTTATAACTGCTATCCATTCGAACATAGACGAATTTAAAAAATTTATATCTATATCCATCCATCTATATTATTAAAATTGCTTAAAAACAAATGGATCGGAACGATCGATTTTGACGGATTGATAGTCCGTGAGACTCTCTATTATGAACCATGGATGGATTGTATGTGTTTCCAACAACAAACTCTTTTCGTCCTAAAATATCAGTCTCTTATTTTATTTTTCATTGTCTTAAAATATTAGTCCATTTTAAAAAATCAAATACAAAAATAATATAAATTTATTATTTTGTCATTCTTTTAAATACATTAACAACATAAAAAAGTACAATTATGACATTAATATTCTCCAAAAAATGTACTATCAAAGGGTAATTTTGAAAAATTAATTTTTTTAAAATATAATAATTGTACAATAAAAAAAGTTAAATTTCCCAAAAAAAATTCAGCTTGTTTGATTCTAGTTTTTAGAAAATTTTACTTTTTTATTTTTCATATTTTAATGTTTTTAATGAATTTTTTAATATTTTAAGCATTTTTTTTTAAAATTTGTAGACACACTTAACATAAATATACTTAAAAAGTATAATATTTGTGACAAAAATCTTTAAAAAATACACTAAATACCAAAAATATAAAAAAATACGAAAATTCAGTACATTTTTATATTTTTGTGTATTTATTAATTTTTTAAAATATTTTTTTACAAATATTTTATTATTTAGATACATGTAAGGTGTATCTAAAAAAATATAAAAAATTACTTAAAATTTTAGAAATATTCAATAAAAATAAAAAATAAAAAAAAATAATTTTTAAAAAACTGAATTTAAAAAATTAAAACCGTATTATTTTGAACTGAAGGAAGTACTGCACATTCTTACACAGAAGAAGGTACACATTCTTACATGGAAGAAGGAAACTTCTCAAATAGTGACATCAGTGATCGGACGGTTTGTGGGCCCTGCGCGACAAAGTTTTACTAATATTCCTGCCGGTTTATGGCCCACCAGGGTATCAACCTACAGAGTTGACATGCCACGTGTACGGTTGATCCCACATTTTATCAATAAATATTTCATATATTTAATTTATTATTAAAAATTTTTACAATATTTATTAATAAGGCTAATGTCTAAGCTCAAGTTTATAGTTGTGATTGAAATTTTTTTCCCTTTTTTTTTCTCTTATAAATTGTCAAAAAAATATAAAAAAATTACAATAAGAATCGTCATATTTTTGCATTATTATTAGTGTATTTAGGTCTCGTTTGGAAACACGCTATTTTAGTAATTTTTTGACTAAAATATGAGATAAAAAAAAATTAATATATTTGGAATAATTTTTTAATTTTTTATGAAATGATGTAAAAAAAAGTAAAGACAAAATAAAATTATAGACTTTTTAATTTTTTAATAATTTTTTAATTTTTAAACTAAAACTATCGCACGCTAAATAAGACCATGATATAGAGAGTATTTTGTCAATTCAAAAGTTTTCCTTGCATAAAATAAGGCTGTGAGAACACTTTTATTAATGGATCATAGTTCAGTAAACAATCGCTAAATTAAAGAAAATAGTATCAAAATATATGTACATTTTAATTTTTTGTTTACATGTAAATCAACATTTTTATATTTGTAAATATTTTTGACACATTCCTATGCAATTTTATGACTTTTAATAAAATTAGTGACAGCTTTTCTGCATGGTCATTAAATTTTTTCTTCGCCAATTTATCTATATTGGGCCCACTTATAGGTATATGGAATCAACTTTTTTATGACTTTTTGTTGTTTCTTGAAACTGGATTTCTCTCCGTTTTTTTCTTTTTGTTTTTTTTTAGTATCGACTTTTAGCAATATTACCCACCCAAAAAAAAAATTAGCAACAAAAGATTAAAAAAAATAAAACAGATAATGAAATTCCTCACAAAAATAAATTAAAAAAATTAATTAAAATTTGTGAAAAAAAACAAAAAAACAAAGGATAAATTACAAATACATCTCTTGTAATTTTAGAAATTATATTTCATCCATTGAATTCACAAAAAAAGAAAGGATAAATTACAAATACATCTCCTGTAATTTTAGAAATTATATTTCATCCATTGAGATTTTTAATTTCATAACAAATCATTTATTTTATTAATTAATCATCAAGTTAATTAACAGTTTTTAATGATATTATAAATATGTCTTAATTAATTTTTTTAAGTAATTTTATTGTTATATAGGAAAATAATTATGAATTTTATTTTTTTAGTTAATTCTATTAAATAAATTTTTTTAACAAGAAGTTATTTGTAATTTTTAAAATCACAGAGGACAATCTGTACTTTAAGCAAATCTCAGGGGTTGTATATATAATTTACCCAAAAACAAAATAAAATGTGCATACCCATAAGAACATTTGTAATGCTAAATTGTTAAAAAAGTGTACTTATTTCATTTTTTTATCTTTTTTGAGTCACATCAATCAACATCTCCTCTCTACTTTTTCTACACATAATACAAGAAAAATAAAAAAAATATACTTATTTAATCTTTCTAAACTTAGCCTTAGTAAATGTCATCTTTTTATATCTTATTTACAAGAAAATTTAATACAAACGACATCTATAAATTGCACAAAAAAAAATAAATTTTTCGTCAAAATTTAAAGATGTAGCCCCTTGTGTCGTATCTAGCACGAATAACAATGTTAAAATTTAATAACTCAAATAAAACTTATCTTAATTTTTTAAACATTTGTTGTCCAAATTAGTACATTAATTGTCAAAGTCGTATAGTTTGGTGACCTTTCTATTGCCTGTTTGGCGTAGTGGTCCCTTTACATAAAGGCCATTGTCACGTGACACCCCCCACACATCCAAAACCCTAGTTTGCAGATTAGCTCTCCACAGTTATATAGATATATATTGACGATAATACTATAATTTTTTTCTTGTATCACAAAAAAATAAATAAATATTGGTTGTATTTGGTTTTAATTATTTGAATTCAATTTTTTTTAAATTAGTTTTTTTTTCATTTTTTTTGTTTTTAGTAAATAGTTTTAAAATTTTAATTAATTTTTTTTACTTTTTTAGATATACCTTATTTAGATGTATTTAAAAAGTAAAATATCTATAAAAATATTTTTAAAAATTAATAAATACACAAGAATACAAAAAATATACTAAATTATCATATTTATATATATTTTTGGTATTTAGTAAATTTTTTTTTAAAAAAAATCATAAATATTATACTTTTAAGTGTATTTATATTAGGTGTATTTAAAAGTTTAAAAAAATATTTAAAATATTAAAAAAAATCAGTGAAAAATAAAAAAAATTCAACATGTTTGGTTTTAGTTTTGTGAATTTAAGTTTTTAGAAATTGAATTTTTAGTTTTCGTATTTTTTTATTTTTAGTGAATATTTTTAAAATTTTAAGCAATTTTTTTACTTTTTTAGATACACTTTATTTAGATATCTAAATAGTAAAATATCTATGAAAAAATATTTTTAAATATTAATAAATACACAAAATTATGAAAAATATACTGAATTATCGTATTTTGTTTATATTTTGGTATTTAGTGAATTTCTTAAATATTTTTTTCATAAATATTATACTTTTTAAGTGTATTTATGTTAAGTGTGTCTAAAACTTAAAAAAATTGCTTAACATATTAAAAAAATTCATTAAAAAAATACAAAAAATAAAAAAGTAAAATTTTTGAAAAATGTTTTTGTGAAAACCAAAACCAAACAATAAGTTTAATTTTGGGCAAATTACATATACACCCCTCGAGGTTTGGCTAAATTACAGATGCCCCCTGAGGTTTGAGAAATTACGAATTCCCCCCTGAATGCTATATTTGCATAAGAAATTAGGGGGTAATTTGTTATGAAATATAAACCTCAGGGGGCAAATTGTTATGAAAATACAAACCTCAGGGGGCGGGATGTAATTTCCGAAACCTCAGGGGGGTATCTGTAATTTAGCCAAACCTCGAGGGGTGTATATGTAATTTGCCCTTTAATTTTCTAAAAAGTAAATTTAGAAAACTCAAACCAAACAAGCTTACTATAATATTAGAAATTTTATTTTAAATTTTATTAAAAAACATTAATATATGATTCATACTATTTTATACTTTGAATTCTACATTACATTATTTTAATTTCTACCACACAAATACATTATAGAAAAAAAATATAAGTAATATTTTTGGGACATTAGCATTTGTGATACAAAAAAGTTAGGGTCCCAAAATTTAGGACTCGGAATTCACCTAAAAATTTGTATATATGGTAGAGATTGAATTGATAAAATGTAAGATTTACATATGAAATAAATATGAGTTATTGATATGATATTTTGAATAATTTCTAAATTTTTATGTTGGAGTTATTGTTTCTGATATACTGATATCTATACTATATATATAACTGTTGGCTGCATATTTTGTACAAGCCAGTTACAATTCGACGCGTGGCACAGTAAGGGTAATATGGAGAGACCATTCAAGTCTTCGATCTTGACCGTACACGTGGCAGTTGATATTGGTTGTTATGAGATCTGAGTAGCAGTGGATCAACAAAGAGATGCAATGTGATGTGGCATCAACGGTTACTCTTATTTAAATTCAAATTTAGGAGGGAAACTTAATTGCAAATGATGGCATAGTGGAGTTAATCTTGAGGGTACATAATCAGCGATCATGGGGAAGCAGTTCGACGGTTGGAAATACAGTTCGACTGTCATCTTTGAGCAGTATAAATAGCAGAGAAGGCCCTCAAAAATGCCCTCGGACTCAGATCTAAAAAACCAGTCTTATTCTACTTTACTTTTACATACCCTGTTCTTTACATTCCAGTACTTCAAATTATGCACTGTATTTTCATTCATAGGAATAGTTTCAAATAGATTGTCGCTTCAAATCATTGTAAGTTTTTCATTCTAGTGAAATGCTTCAGATTTTCTTTATTTGATTGGTATTCTGTTTAAATTCTCCTAAATCAAGCCACCAGTAAAAGTCCTTTTCATTGAGGCTGAGAGAACTAAAACACAGTCGTCTGATAATTGGTTGGCAATTAAATTTCTGTAAGGACTAAATTGATCCTTGCTGGCACGCTCGCAATCACAATAATAACCTTTGAAAGCCAAAAAGCCAACATATATTTTTGGCACGCCCAGTGGGACCACATTTAAAATGGCTAGACGTAGGAGACAATGAGAAAATGAACGCTTGGAAGAAGGCGTGGAATGAGAGGTAGAGATACCTAATCCAGAGGATAATGTGATAACACATCCCGTGGAAACTCTTATTTATCGGAACCTATGGTTGAACAGACCAGTACTTCAGAACAAATACCATTTGTTCGTAATATTGGACGAGACGAAGGAATTGGACCATCCACTGTCCCATCTACTCAGCCAGTGAATCCATGGGGTGGCTTAATAGATGCAATGAGACAGCAATTAATGAACACAATGGAAAGGTGGGCAACATCCTTTTTGGATCGAATGAATAACCACCAACTAACAAACGCAAGACATATGGAGGAAATTTCGAATGTCCCTCAGCAAAGATTGGCTAGAGATAAACAGCCTATGCAAGGTAATGGACATTCTAATGGATAAACTAGTAATCAGAACCATGAAAGACCATCACCTCTGTCATGGTACGAACCTGTTCTAAGGCCCGTTGTAGGTCAAAATGTCTCAGTACTTAACAGCGAAGCCATGCAATTTGGTGGAACTGGCCCAGTACAAGGAAATGGCATAAGAATGGTTCCGAATCCCATGTTCGAAGCCATACCTGGCACAAGGGGGTTCACTAATCCCTTATTCGCATTTATACCCGAGGGGTTAGAAGGTTTTCCTACAAATGGAAGAGATACAACACCAGTTCCAGCACCTTTCGCAGGTCCTTTCGTAGGACAAATTCAAAGGGGTTACCCACACCCCCAACAGCAACCTGCACCACAGGAACAACCAGTCCAAAATATACCACCTTATGGACCAAGAGGACCACAAGCACAAGTTTGTCCACCAAATCCTGTGTTTGTTCCTCCGACGGTGATTCAGCAGGCACAAAATATGGTCCCTAGGGACCAAATTGCTGAAATCGTTAAAGAGATGTGTGGACCAATGGCTCGGGGGGTCCAGACTCCTGTATACAGGAAACCCTACCTAGAATGGATAGATAGGGTACATGAATACCCAAGAGGTTCCAGGATACCAGATTTCACCCTTTTTTATGGGAATGGAAACCAGTCAACAGTAGAGCATATCGCTAGGTTCGCTGCTCAATGCGATGAATTCACTAATAATGATTTTATGAAGCTGAGGCTGTTCCCAAATTCTCTAACTGGGGAAGCATTTGTATGGTACATTAACCTTACACCTGGCTCAATCCAAACTTGGCAACAAATGGAAAAGGTATTTCATGCCCAATTTTTCCAATCGGAGCCAGAAGTTTCCATGGCAGACTTGGCAAGGTTGAGTCAAAGGCCTGAAGAAAAGGCTACTCAGTTTATTGCCAGATTTAAAAGGGCTCGAAATAAATGTAGAGTCATTTTGCCAGAGCCAGAATTCATAAAATTGGCTCAAAATGGCTTAGAATTTAGGTTTCGAAAGAAGTTTGACTCAACAAAGTTCAGGGACTTAGTAGAACTGACTTACAAAGTATCTAGATATGAAGCATTACTAGAAGAGGAGCAAGATCGAAATAATGCATCATATAAGACATACTACAAAGATCCTAACTATGAGATTGATGCAGCAGAGATTGTGGGGAAAGAGCCTATGATCTGTGAAGCATTAATTCATAAGGATACGACAATTGACCAGCAATTTAAAAAGAAAGATCTCCACAGGAAATATTCTTTCGATTTAACTAAGGCAGATGACATTTTTGATCATTTGCTTGCGGCCAACTTCCTTAAGTTACCAAAAGGGGTTAAAATTCCATCTCTTGATGAACTTAAAGGAAAAGTATATTGTAAATGGCATAATTCTTGGTCTCACTCGACTAAAAACTGTGTTATTTTTTGAGACAGGATCCAAGAACAAATTCGAAAATGGAGTTTGAAATTCCCAGCCAAAGCTGAAAAGGCCATGGGGATCGACAGTAATCCATTCCCAGATTTTCAGAACCTGTCTTTGAAAGAATTAGAAGAAGTCAATGTACGGATGCATGTGGCCAACCAGACAGCAATTAAGAAAGACACTAGAGATTTACCAGCTATTGGACAAGGTTTCTCACACCAGAGGGAAGACTCTGAGGAAGAAGCATTGGATGACGATTCCTTAGAAGCAGTTGTAATGCAGAGGATGTGTCCTTGGTGCAGACTAAGCTACAAATGGTTGAAAGGACTCCCGACTGATGGGAAGTAGTACTACAAGGATGTGCAGAGACGTCCTAAACCAACCAATGCTTACAATAAAAGGCCATATCCATCTAGCGTCAGGCAGCAGCCCTTGAGGGTTGAACCAACAGTTGATAGGATGCATTTCAAAGGCAAGAAGCCTTTACATGAATCCAGGCCAGCTAATTATTACAAAACGGAGAGCAGCCATTCTAGGAGGAGATTGGAGAGAAGTCCAGTTTATGGGATTAAAACCAGAGATTGGTCCCCTAAACTAGCCTCACATAAGACAGAAAGTGGACACCTTCATCGAAGGCCGGAGTTAGGCCCAAAGCATGAAGTCAGGACCAAGCAGTGGCCTTCGCGGTTAGCTTCGAGGAAAGCTTCGAAGGAAGAAGGAAGTAGTTCCACAGCAGGGTCAGTAAGTTCGTGGGTACCTGGGGTCCTAGACTGGTTTGTAATGCAGAACAAATCTAGGGAAGTGTCTACCCAGAGAGAGGTTGCTGGAAACCAAGGTAGGATGGTCAGACCTCCTTTGGTGGCTCCGAACAATTGGGTCTTGCTTAAGCACCCAAAAACAAAGGAACCAGATATGGTCCCCGTGATTTCTAGATCACAAAGGAGAAAAATTCAGTGTAGATACACTCAGTACCAACGAGACCTGAAAGAAAATTGAGAGAATTCTTTATTGGCACAGACAGAAGGAAAGAAGAATCCAAAGCCAGACCCTACTCCAAAACCAACCCTACAAGGCAAAACGGGTTGCAACAGAAAACAGTTGGCCAAAGTTCATTCTGAACTAAGAGCCAGGGAGAAGTCCAGTTTAGCGGGATTAAAGAAGGCACTAATGGAAAGTGACAGCGAACTAGAGACGGAAGTTGGTTTAAGCCAAAAGAAAGAAATGGTTGAGGAAGAAATGTTCGAAGCCTTCATGGCTGAACAAACGTTCCTGGTTGAAAAACCAGTCGAGACAGACCATTCAAAGGATAAAGTACTAGAAAGCGGCATGGAGGATGCTTCTGGAGTGACTGAACAAGGTGGCCAAAAGGAGAAGCAGACACAGCCGGCCATCCAATTTGGCTCGGTGTCAGTGAACATGGTACAAATACTACCGCATGAATTCCAAGCTGGAGATGAGAATCAAGAAGGGCAAGAAATTGACCCAATTCCAATCTCTAGTGAAGACTCACAAGTGAGTACGATACAAGATAATTCCGGAATGATTACCCCAATGGAAACTGAGTATGAGAGTAAAGAAGTGGCAAGTATTAACCTCTCGTATCCTTTTGAATATCCCTCGAATTCTATGACACGGCATGTTAAGCCTTTGTATATTAAGGCCTTCTTCGATGGGATACAGTTGAACCGAGTCCTAGTGGATAATGAGGCAGCAGTGAACTTACTACCGAAATCTTCCTTGAAGAAATTAGAGAAAAAGAATCCCAGGTTAATCCCAACCAGTACAACCATTGCTGGTTTTGCTGGGGATAAACAGATGGCCTAGGGAATTCTACCCATCAACTTGAGTGTGGGAACTAGGGATTGCATGACGGCGTTTTTCGTCATCGACAGCAATGCAAAGTACAATGCTTTACTTGGTAGAGATTGGATCCACACTAACAAATATGTGTCTTCCTCTTTACATCAAAAAATGATAATGGCTCAACCAAGTAATAGGGAGACGGAGGAAATTGATATCCTCAACCTTTCGTAGCCTGCGCAGACTTTGCAGAAGCCAAGTTGTATATTGAGGGAGTGACACCGCTCAGTATACTGATGAAATCTGATGGCTCAGCCGAAGTAACGGCTGATGAGAAAGTGACACACCTGAAGCATTTAGTCTAGGAGAGTGCTGATGAAGAGGTGGTCGTTAAAGATGACAATGATGCCTGGTTATAGGCAGCAAGATGAATCACCAGGAGCCAAGTCTTTGGCTTTAATTAAGTTTTCAATATTGGATGTAAAGTCAATAGTCCAAAAAGTGCAGGAGCAAGAGAAAGAAGTCATGATAATTGGCTACAAGCAGGAGCAGCAACAAGCCAGAGTTTTGACCCTTGATAAATACTATGCATTGGACATAGAGACAAAAGTCCAAGAAATACAAGAGGAAGAAGCCTTGTGGACAGACTTCATCTATAAGGAGGAGGGTAAAGAGGTTGAATCAAAGAACCTGGGAACAGAACGCAGCAAGGAGATTGCTTCGAAGCCAAAAGGAATCAAAGAAGGAGTTCCAGTAAGTACTCAGATACAAGACCCCTTAGAAGAAATAAATTTAGGGGAAGGTTCTATATAACAACCCATTTATATAAGTGCTCGGTTGAATACTCTTGACAGGAACCAGTTGTTGGTTATACTGAGGAGATATAAAGATTATTTCGCATGGTCTTATAATGAACTACCAGGATTGGATAGGTCATTAGTGGAGCATAGGCTTCCTATGAAGCCTAACTTCAAGCCATACAAACAAAAACCAAGAAGAATGGGTCCAGAAATGATCCAGAAAGTTAAGGAAGAAATTCTTAGACTACTCAAGGCAGGCTTTATCAGGACAGCCAGGTATATTGAATGGCTATCTAATATTGTGTCTGTAGTTAAGAAAAATGGCAAAATGAGGGTATGCATTGATTTTAGAAACCTAAATCTAGCAACTCCAAAAGATGAATATCCTATGCCTATAGTAGATTTGCTGGTGGACAGTTCAGCAGGGCATCAAATTTTATCAATGATGGATGGGCACTCTGGTTACAACCAAATTTGCATTGCGGAGGAGGATGTTCACAAAACAGCATTCAGATGTCCTGGGAATATTAGGACCTTTGAATGGGTTAAAATGCCATTTGGCCTAAAAAATGCTGGGGCCACATATCAGAGGGCTATGAACACTATCTTTCATGACCTTATTGAAGGGTATTTAGAGTGTTATATTGATGACATTGTAGTTAAATCCCAATCCATGGAGGAACATCTGTTTCACCTAGAAGCAGCCTTTGAAAGAATGATAAAATTCAAATTGAAGCTTAATCCTCTTAAGTGTGTTTTTGGCGTATCATCTGGAAACTTCTTGGGCTATGTAGTACACAAGAAAGGAATACAGATTGACCAGAATAAAACCAAAGCCATCATTGAAGCCAGACCTCCATCAAGTAAGAAAGAATTACAAAAGTTCTTTGGACAGGTTAATTTTCTTCGAAGATTCATTTCTAACACTGCAGGGAAAACTAAAGTATTTTCTTCCTTATTAAGGCTGAAAGATGAAGAGGAATTTGTGTGGACAGCGGAGCATCAAATTGCTTTTGAAGGAATCAAAGCCTATTTGGCCAACCCTCCAGTATTGATGCCACCAAATAGCGTTAAGCCTTTGAAGTTGTATATAGCTGCAGCAGAAGATTCATTGGGAGCTTTCTTAGCCCAAGACAATGAAGAAGGCAAGAAGCAAGTTGTTTATTACCTTAGTAGGTTTTTAAATTCTTGTGAATGTAAATATTCAGCTGTAGAAAAGCTTTGCCTTGCGCTGTATTTTGCTGCAATGAAATTAAGATATTACCTTTTGCCTATAACTGTCTTGGTAATTGCAACCACAGATTTGGTTAAATATATGTTATGTAGACCTATGTTGAGGGGAAGAATTGGCAAATGGGTATTAGCCTTGTCAGAATTTCACTTAGAATATGTTCCCCAAAAGGCAGTGAAAGGACAAGTTTTAGCTAATTTTTTGGCAGATCATCCATCTCAAACGGAGAGTCAAGAGATAATGGAACTTAATATGGCTAGTGTCGAGCCATGGCAAATGTGGTTCGATGGATCGAAAGCCAATGGCCTAACTGGAATTGGTATAGTGATTAAGTCACCACAAGGAATAGAAACCACACACGGTTTCAGAGTGGATGAAACTACTTGTTCTAATAATCAAGCTGAATATGAAGCCTTGATAGTGGGATTGGAAATTCTTATTGGATTACAAGTACATGCAGTTGACATATTTGGAGATTCTCAATTGGTGGTTAACCAAGTGAAAGGGATTTTTAAATGTCAAAGTATAAGCATGCTGCCATATTATGTTGTCGCATTACATTTGCTCTCTCAATTTCAAATAGCAAATGTAACTCATGTTCCAAGATTCTTGAATAATAGAGCTAATGATGTGGCTCAGAAAGCCTCGAATTTCAATAGGAAGGATGGTACCCAACGGGACATAAGCCAAACAACATACCATAAATCTATACTACCCTTAAATAAAAGGAATGTGGTCCTGCAAGTCAATCGTAATGATTTACAGGAACAAGATTGGAGGCATCCAATAATACAGTACTTGGCTGGCCCATCCTCAAAGGCCAGCAGAAGAATTAAATTGCAATCTATGCAATACATCATATATAACAATGATCTCTACAAAAGGGGGGGAGATGGTCTGTTGTTGGAATGTTTAGGACCAAAAGAAGCATTAACAGCTATGGCTGAGGTTCATGAAAGCATCTGTGGTGCACATCAGCCTGGTGTAAAAATGAGATGGATGCTTCGAAGACATTCCTATTATTGGCTAACTATCCTTAAAGACTGCATAGAATATGCAAAGGGTTGCCAGGCATGTCAAAAGCATGACACAACAAGGCATGTGTCCATAACTGACCTACATGCAGTAGTAAAGCCTTGGCCATTCAGAGGATAGACCATGGATATGATGGGGAAAATACACCCACCCTCTTCGAAGCATCATTGTTTCATTTTGGTGGCTACTGATTATTTCACCAAGTGGGTCGAAGCTAAGCCATACAAGGCTGTAGACCAGACTGAGGTCATTGGGTTCATCAGGGATTTGATCCATACATTTGGCATCCCGCAAACCATAACTGTTGATAATGGAACTGTGTTTGATGGAAAAATAGTGAGGTTTTTTGTGGCTGAGTTTGGAATTAGCCTTATTAATTCCACCCCCTATTATGCACAAGCTAACGGCCAGGTTGAATCACCCAACAAGTCCTTGAAGAAAGGAATACAAAAGGTTGTGAAAGACAATCCTAGGGATTGGCATAACTTGTTGTTGGATGTATTGTGGGCTTATAGAACTTCTCCAAGGTCAAGCACAGGAGTTACTCCTTATGCCTTGGTGTATGGGCATGATGTTGTATTGCCTGTGAAAATTAATGTTAAGTCTTTGAGGGTAAGATGCCAAGACCAACTAGATTCTGAGCAATACCATCAGAGTATGTGCTTGGAATTAGAAGGAATAGATGAGGCCAGAATTCTGGCATTAAATAGCATTCTTTTTCAAAAGAAGAAAGCAGCCAAAATTTACAATAGGAAAGTCAAGCACATTGGCTTTGATGAAAGTGATTTAGTGTGGAAAACTATACTCCCAATAGGTATTAAAAGCCATAAGTTTGGTAAATGGTCACCTAACTGGGAAGGACCATATCAAATTCATAGAGTCCTGCCTTTTGGGGGCATACCATTTGAGAAATTTGAATGGATACATACATCCCAAAAAGATCAATGGCAGATATTTGAAGCCTTGTTTTCCAACTATCTGGGAAACACAAGGAGTAGAATGAATGTTAAGCAAAAGAACACAAGAGTACTCAAATGATAAATCAGAATTTGTTTTTCTTCATAAAGAGTTAAATACATTCTGCTATAAATTGGCCCAAAAATCATTACAATGCCTTAATTGTTCTTTTACAACATACTTCTTATTCTTAAATGAGGGAGCCAACTGAATAGCCGTGGTCATTTCTTGCTTTCGATTGGCCAATCCTTGGTTGGTAATCTGTAGTTTTGTGTCAGTTCGAATTAAGGCTTGATTCACTGCAGACAGCTCCTCCTCAAGTTGAGCTTTCTTCTCCAGTAGTTGAGTTCGAAAATGAGAGACAGAGGAATGTTGTTCCTTCAGTACTGAGACTTCAGAATGTACTGTGGAAACAAAGCTCTGATCTCTTGCTAATCTCTCATCTGCAACCTTGGCAGTATGACAAATGTTGATATAAAAGTCAATAGTAGTTGCTGCCTAAGATAGATGACTTGAGACAGTCATGCTGGATTGCTCAACAGCTTTGCAGCACTGTAGGAAGCCATTTCTTATTATAGGCCTTTGTAAAGCCTCGAAAGGAATCCTTGAAAAAGATATCATTAATTCCAGACAGCTGTCTAAATCCATCAGAGGTGCAGAAGGCTTCCTACTGGAGGAAGAGGAGCTCTCAAGAATTTCTAGCAGGGAGTCAGCTAGTACCAATGGCTCAGCCTCATCATTAGTTATTGGAGAGGTAGAGGCTATGTCGAAGAGACTAGCTAGTCTTGCTTCGAAGACATCTACTTCGTCTATGAACATGAGGGGTGCAGAAAGAGTAGTGGTAGAAGACACAGTGGATTGCATAGGGATAGGAGAAATGGATGGAACATTTTCAGCAGTCTTTATGGTCCTAGCCACCGATATGTCAAGGGAATAAGGGCTGGAAGTGGATAAAGGTAATAAACCATGGGTTGGAGAGCCACCAGCACCCTCTTTTGGGGAATCAGTTATCATCTGAGATAGAGTAATAGTTGGAATTTCCTTAGGGGGAAGGGAAAGAGCAAGGCTCGGAAAAGAATCAAATAAAGGTAGATCCAAAGATAAGAAAGGGAGATATGGATTCAATCCAAAAGAAAGAGATGTAGGAATGCTTGGCCTCAAGGAGGATACATTGAATGTAGGCCTAGGAAGTGGGAGTATTATCTTAATGGTCTTCACATTTTGCATCTGATCAGCCTCAACTGAAACTGAGAGAGTTCTCATTGAAAGAGTAAGCTCAGGATTTGTTGCTGCAAAAGAAGAGAAGGACAAAGTGATGTCAAAGCTCAATACCCATAAGATTAACAAGGAAAAACAGTAGAGGCTTTAAAGAAGTTACTTGTTTCAGAAGTGACAGTAGCAGTAGGAGAGCTTCGAAGAGAGTAGTGATCGGTAACGTGTTGTTTTCTTGCATCCCTTTGAAGTGCATCAGCAGCAGCAGCTTCGTCTCTTAAGAATTGCTGCTGCCGTCTCTTCTCAGCTCTCTCAAAGACAATTATGGCCTTGGAATGCTCTCGTTCCACTGCCTTAGCAGCTGCCTCATGTATAGGGTCTTCAACAAAATCAGAAGGAGAGACAGTCATCTTCATTCTCTTTTTTCTTTGTGCAGGCATTGAATATTCTTTCTCAACTTCTTTCTCTCCAGTTTGGGATTCAGATTCTTCAGAAGTGAGTTCCTCCACTCTGACCATTGTCTCATGCATGGGATCTTGAACCAAGCCAGAAGAAGGGACGGCCACTCTTTTCCTTCTTTTCAGGGAAGACTCTTGCTCTTAGGTTAACTCTTCTTCTGCTGCTTCTTCTTCTTCTTCTTCTGCTTGCACCTCAAAAACTTCCTTCTCAGGCTCAAGTAAAAGTCTCATTTTCTTTTGTTGCTGTTTGCTTTTAAGGAGATTTAGAGCTTGAATCTTCTGAGGAGAATCTCCCTGTGAGGTACCTACACCACCTTCACAAAAAGAAGAACTAAAGATAAGACTGAAAGCATTATAAAGAAGGTAGAAGAGAAGTGATGAGAGTATATACCTTTCTTCGAGGTGGCCCAAGTAACTCTAGGAGTAGAGGCAGACACAGGAACTGGAGTGGTCAGAACAGTAGAAGAAGTAGCAGCTCCAGCTCCTTTGGGCTTGGGTACATCTAACACCGTCAGTAGGTCTTGAGGGGGAATGGCCAGGTGCACTTCCATATTGGTCACCCACCAATTTTGGTATCTCTTCAAAATGTTACCTTGGGGAAGGAAGGGGATATACTCAAAATCGATCAAGTCCTGTATAAATTTGGAAGTTGCCTCTTCCAGTCTGGACCTTCGAACTTTCACATCTCTTGTGGTAAGACTTAAATTGGTGTTACTACAGAGAGGTATTGGGACCCCCTGAGTAAAGCCAAATTGTCTAGCAAATTGTGCAGGACAATAGGGCTCAGCAATGCATTTGTAAGCTTTGGGGTTCATGGTCCCAATGAATAATTCTCTGGGAATTAAAATGGAGGCCCATATATTCCTGTGAACGGGTGAAGCACAGAGCCTATCACTTAGGAAATTCTTCAACCAAAGTGGGCCAATAGTAGTGGGTTCGAAGGGACGAAAGCAGTAGGAAAGAGGAGAAGCTGAAAGTTGGTGGAAGAAAGAGAAGTAAAAAGCAAAAGTAGAAGGATAAAGAGAAGCATTGGCTAGCCTCATACCATGAGTAGGAGGGTCTGGTTAAAAAAATTTAAGGCATTTGGATTGTAACTCGAGGAAATAAGCAAAAAGCCAAAGCTGAAGAATCCAAATCGGTCCCCCTTGATTGACATCTAAGGGTTTCTTACAAAAAATAGAGCAGACTCTGTATACGTGACCTAGAACGTATGGGGCTAAAGCCACCCTCTTCTGTAAAAACAAGGGCTTTGGCAAGAGGGGCAAATTTAGGCATAATTCTTTGAGAAGAAGTACAGAAAAGGAACTTGCAAAACCAATATAATAAGAAAGAAAAGAATTCCCTATCGGTCACAAGACCCTCCCTTCTATTCTCAGCCTTGACAAAGTCACTATAGGATGGGTTAAGAGAGGGGAGGGAAAAAGGGACCACAGGTCAGGATAATCTGGTCCAATGAGAGTTCCAATGGGAGATAATCCTAAAAGATGGCAAATGTCAAGAACAGTAGGGGCCATCATCCCATATCTGAATTAGAAGAAATTAAAAACAGAATTCCAAAAGCACAGAGTAGCAGGAACTAAAAAGGGGTCCTCTAAAATGGTTAACCTGGATAACCGAAGGGCGTCGAGGAGGCAGAGTTCTTGAAGGTCCAGGGTTCTACTAGGGACAATTTGATCATACCATTCTTGCCACTCCGGTCTCACCGTGGGCTAGCATCGGTGGGGGCGATTCGTCTTCCAGTTCCTCCAGTCAAGGCCACATTCGTAAAGGAGACAATGGTCTTCCAGACGAGGGTATGGGGCTGGAAGCTCAATAGGAATCTCCTTAAATATGGGACCAAGCACATAGTCTTGTTGCGCATGACGACGAGGAATGAAGATGCGTCCATCAATAGCACTTTTCTCCCCAGCTTTGTACTTTTCACATTCTGCATCAATGAGCCTTTTCACGGCTACAGATGGGCTCGCACACTCTACAACTGGCACTTTCAATGAGGAGGAAGCCATTGATAAAACGCTTTCTCAAAGGACGAAGCTGAAAAAGGGAGTAGAAAGAAGTGGGAGACGAATAGAGGTGAAGGGTTTTGTATGTTGAGCGAGCAAGTGATTTCAGAATGTGGAATAAAAGGATTTCAAAAGCCTTTATATCTGAAAGATACATCGCGTAAATTCGTTAAGTACTAAAAGTACGAATACGAAGAATTTCCTTCAATATTGATACTCTTGGAGGGAAAAAACATATTCCAGATGTTGATACCAACTTCGAAGTAGAATGTTTGGCTTCGAAGCCAGATTTTGGCGCCAAAAGTCAAATAACAACGGCTTCGAAACTAAGAAGCCAGCTTCGAAGCACATTTCATGCTTAAGAATGTAAGAATACTCAAATATTCATTTACTTAGAAGGGGATTAAAGACCTGTTTTGGGCTTCTTAATGAAAACGATGACTTTCGAAGTGAAACTTGAGACCCCGTGAGGATGGAAATTGGTGTTCAAAACATAACACACTAGATTTTGGCCAAAAGTCCAATAACAACGGCTTCGAAACTAAGAGCCGGCTTCGAAGCGCATTCCGTACTCAATGGATACAAGAATGTTCAAGTATTCGTTTACTTCAAAAGGACTAAAGACCTGTTTTAGGTTTCTCAATGACAGTGATGTTCTTCGAAGTAAAATTAGAAATTCCTTGGGAAGGGAAATTGGCATTCAAAATATCAAAACCCATAGTTGGTATATATATATTCAGAAAAGTTGACTTTTTGAACTAAAACAGTGCAGCCCTCAAAAGGAGCTTCCGTATTTTTGAAAATATAGACTGTTGTTCAAAACGAAAAGATCAATTTAGAACTGATTAATCTGCATTCCCTAAATTGGAAAAGTTCATGGTCGTGTTGTTAGTATTCATTTTAAACGATTGAATCCAAGTTCGAAAGAAAAGATTGTCCAGTTCGAAGCTCTGAAATTGCTTTTAAAGACAAATAGAGACAAGATCAAACCATATCAAACAAAGAGAAGTCTTGTATTAAAGCAAAAGCAGTTACATCGAATGGCCCTATTTGGGTACAAACTCAAGCTCATAAAAATAAGGAATGGAATAAATAACAAGATCATGAAATTTAGTCCAGCTATAATCCATGAATTTATGTTCTTTCTTTATTATGTCCTCTATTTCTTCTAACATTGGCTGCATGAGTTGATGAGCTCTCACTTCGTAAAAGAGTTCTTCAGCCTTTATTTCGAAAGCTGTTTCTCTCAATCCTTGTTCCAATTCGTCCATCTCTAAGTCATCCCAGTACGCAGAATCTTTGTTCTTAAAATCATCAAATTCTTCAATGAAGTTCTCTGCTTCGTACTGGGCGTGAATTCGAAGGGACGAAAGTTGGTCTAAAGATCGTGTAGTGGCCATAGAGGTCCGATGCCAGTGGAGAAGCAACGGAAGCTGGTCCAAAAACATGTAAAGTTCTGCTTGGGCATGAGGATTGAGAACATGACCCCGAGTCAGAATATCACAAGCCCATCGAAGGTTCTTGAGAGGAACTTCGTCCTCAAGAACATTGAAGGTCAAATGAGAGAAAGCCACAAGCAGAAGTAGAGCTTGTTTCTGTTCAGCAGGAGTGGGGGAAGGTGGAGGCTTGTAAGGTGGAAAGATCTTATCTACAGAGAGGGCAAGCCTCAATCTCTCTATCCAACAAGGATTGGGCAGGGGAGAAGGTGTGGATGTGTAGACACCTCATTTTTGACCAACCTTAAGACTCAGACGTCACCAACTGAGCGCTCGGTGATGTTGCATATTGTGCTCGTTCTGAGGTTGCGGAGTCTCGGCTGCGAGCCTTGCCTCTGGACTTCGGGGCTCTTTCGTGCTTTGTCTCGGTTTGCGAACTAGGTCCTACTTTCTCGGCTTTCTTTTCCCTAAGGGAGGGAGAGGTCTCGTAGACCATCTCTCAGCGGCCGCAGGCTACGTTTCGTAGTTGTAGGCCATTTTTTCCGTTTGGAGGCCAGTTTCTAGTTTTCGGAGCTGTCGGCCGTGTGCCTCGGTTCGGGATCGCCTAACTACCTCCGTTTGCTCTGGTTTTTGGCACACACCTTGTTTCCTCTCTTTTGAGGGACACTGTGGCCCAAGAGACCACCTTCGTGGTCGCACGCCACTTCCGGTGCCTAATAGCCTGTTTTTGGGGCCTTGGACTGCGCGTTTTGGCCCCCGAACCCTCGTTTTGCATCCGTCTTGGTCCATTTTTGGTAGGGACCCTATTTTCATTGTTAGGGAGGTGGTAGTATGGTGGGAGACCACCTTTTTCCCTTGGAAACTAGTTTTCTCTTTTTCTCTCTTCTACAGCCGATTTTTCTAACAGAAAGCTGATTTTTCTCCCTTTTAAGCCACAATTTTTGGTTTTTCATACCACCATTGTGTTGTGATCATCTGGGAGGCCACCAATATGGGTAGGTTGACCTGTATTTCTTCTTGACCCTTTTGAACCTTGCTAAAAAGCTGGTTTTCCTTTCTCTTGGGTCACATTTTCTGGTTTTCCACCATACAGCTGTGTTGCACTTATCTGGGAGGCCACCTTTTTGGTATGGCTGGCCAGCATTTCTCATTGACCCTTTTGACCCCTTGTCGGGTGACCAGGGGGAGTGGCCGGCCGGCTACCTTAGCTGGTCGGCCAACTTTCTGCTTTTTGCTCTTCTCAAGTACAACACAACTGTGCCAGCTGTGAAGCATTTGACCCACTGTCCGAGATTTTGACCATCTTTTTGATCCTTTTTAGTTGGTTTTGACCCCCTTGCTTAGCTTCTTGGAGAAGCTTGACTTTTTTGTCAAGCTTCTTGAGGAAGCTTGACCCTTTTGGTTAAGCTTCTTTGAGAAGCTTTGAACCCCTCTTAAGGCTTCTCCAAGAAGCCTTGACTCTTCTCCTCTATAAAACCAACTCTCCATCTCCATTTGCAAGGGTTAGAAAATTTAGTCAAGGGATATACACTCCTCCCTCCATGGCTTTCTTCTTCAAAGCTCCAAACCCTAATATTCTTGCACCATTTGCACTACACCTCATAGTCTACCACCTCCACCATCCATCCAAGCATCTTGGAGCTGATTTGCAGAGGTTAAGGAGCTCCCCTCTTGGTCCAGAAGCTGCTGGAAACCTGCTCTTCAAGGGTAAGTCTCCATTTCTCTTTTTCTTGCATTATTTTGCTCCATTGATTAGCCTTATTTGCAAGCATTTCTGGACTTTATCATAAACTGTAAAGTGCCTTATTTTGAGCTCCTCTTAAAGTTTGATTAAGGATACTTTTCTGTTTGAGGTCTCTTACATCCTTGTATGCTTTATCTCTCTTTTAGGGCTTATTTTGCATGATATCTTAGCCTTACTTACAAGCATTTTCAAGATTCTCCATAAACTAGAAAAAGCCTTGTTTTGATCTTCTAAACATGTTTGTTTAAGGACTCTTTTCTGTTTGAGGTCATCTTCCCCCTTCCATGCTTCATTTTCTCATGTTTTGAGCCTTGTATTTGAGCATTTGCATTGGCCTTGGTTTGGCCTTTTAGCCACTGAAATCTAGTAGATTTTCAGTGGCTTAGATGTGCTTTTGAGCTTCAAAATCAGAGAGGGGTGACCTTCTCACCCCTTGTTCTCTTTACTAGCATTGTTGGCCTTCCAAAGGAGCTCCATCTTGCATGCTTTGAAGTCTTATTTCAAGCCCTATTTTGTGAGTTTTGAGGTCTGCCTTAGCTCTATCCGGAGCCCCTTTGGCCATATTTTATGTCTATGATGCATGTGTAGAACAATCCCATTCAAGGCCTTTCAAAGGGACCTTTCATTGCATGTTTCCTATACCAATTTCAGGCTCTTTTTTGTGGGTTTTAGGGTTGTCATAACTCATTTCCAGAGGTGGTTTTGCCCTTTTGTTTGTCTATCATGTATGTGTAGAACAACCCCTCGCATGGCTTTCCAAAGGGGCTCACCATTCTTGCATGTGTTGACTGAGTTTCAGTGGTTATTTGGGCATATTTTGGCATGAAATACTTCTGTTTTTGGCAGGTTGAGTGAGCCCTCATATGCTTCATATAGTTGTAGAACAACTCATGGTTCATTAGCTTTCTTTGCATGCTTTGTTGGACCTTGATTTTAGCACATTTTGGCCATGTCTTAAACTGATAATGTGCTTATTTTGGACTGCCCTAGCTCTGTTTTTGGGTCTTATGGTTGAATGATGTTAGTTTTGCATGCTTGTAGTTCAAGGTCCATGCTTAGCTTTGAGTTTTGAGATCCATTCCGTGCATATACTGAGGTATTTTCATGCCTTAGGGTCATTTTTCATCAAATTTTAGAGCTTATACAAATGCCATGTTGCCATGTTTTCATCTCTTTAAATGCGTTTGAGAGTCGGGCTTGTATGCTGTAACAACCATCGTCACTGTTTACCGATTAACCACTGATTACTGCTAAACTGAGACTGATTATGATTGGTAACTGAATTAATTGAAGTACTGAACTGATTGACTGAAATCTGGAACTGAATTGATTAAGTATATCTGTTTAATTGTATGTCTATCTGTTGACTGTTTGATTATCTGTTCATGCCTTTGTGTTTAAATTGCGAATTGAAGGCCTTATCGGCGGCCGAATCTGAAATTGATTGATGATTTGTGATCGTTAGAAGTAATGTGAAATTATGGCATATTTATCTGAAAACTGAATTGGTATGATTAAATTAGATTAAAATGGGTTAAATTACATTGTTGACTTAATTCCTATTTTGCCATTGTGAGTGGCCACTACCTAGACTACATTTGAGCCTCACAACACTTTAACAAAACATTTCATCAGTCCATTTCTTGTTCTTGCCGACTTGAGAGAGTGAGAGGTAGAGAAAGCTTGAGTTCTTCACAATTTGGCTTAGAGTCTTGTAGAGATTGAAGGATTCTTGCATATTGAGCCTCTAGACTTGTAATTGAGGAACCTAGGTATGAATTTCATCCTCCTTATTGTGTATTCAAGTCCTTTCTAGCATGGATCATGGTAGTTTAAAGAGTTAAGTCAAGAATTGGTTCAATAATGTTGAATTGGAGCTCATTCCATGCATGCATGTTTGAATTGTTGAGTTGTGAGTTGATTTCATGGTAAAATGTTATATGCATGTTCATATTGTGTTTAAGTCCATGATTTCATCTTGTCCTTGGAAGAATTGGCTCATTAGAGCATGAAATTGAGCTTTGAAATGGTTTAAATTCATGCATGTTTGCATGTTTTTCATATTCTTGAAAATTAGTTTCAAATTGAGTTGAATTGATCTTCCTTTGGGGCTTTGATTTTACAATTGAGCTTTGAATCATGTTAAACTATGAGTTTCGATGTGTTTTCCAGCAAACTAGCCCAAGGGGATCGAAATTTATGTTTTAAAAGTTGAATTTGAGCTTGAGGTTCAAATCTGGAAATTCCAAATTTTGAACTCACGCTCGAGCGGGGTGACTGGCGCTCGAGCGTGAAATTCGTGCTCCTAGTACTTTGCACTGTTTTGATGTCCGCTCGAGCAGAACAATTGACGCTCGAGCAGGACCTTGTGTCTCACGCTCGAGTTGCTATCGAGTGCCCATCAAGCGTGATTTTCACACATCCAGTACTTTTGCCCTGTTTTGCAGAACGCTCGAGTGAGTAAGTCTACGCTCGAGCGGAAACCTTTGTCTACATGTCCGCTCGAGCGGAGTAACCTACGCTCGAGCGTGACCCCTGTTTTCTGAAAATTCTGAAAATGTTTTCTGAATGCATCTTTGCATCCTCATCCCATCCTAGGCATTCTTAGGCCTAGTTTAAGACATCTTAATGAGGATATAGATGTAGAACACACCGAGGCAAATTAGGGATTAAGTTATTACCTTTCCCGACTGTGTAGCTTAGTGTGTGTTCAATCTGTAATTGTGTAGGGTTGGCGGCTGGAGACGCGCTCTAGCTTTACTATAGCCCAGAACTCTGTGAGTAACAACTGTGTAAAGATATGTTCAAAATGATTATCTTCTGAACAATTGAACTGTACTGCTTTCTGAACTGATACTGTTAATTAAATGAATGTATGTCCTATATTCTGAACTGTATTGTGGCATTCCTAGTAACTACTATTTATTGTTACTGTTACAGAGATCTCTGTCGGTTCCCTTGTTGGAACTACTACTGTTTACTAATTGATGGCCATCATTTACTGTTCGGTCTTTTAAGACCTACTGTTTACTGTACTGTTATGCTAATGGATGTACCACATATGACTGAATGACTGATATACTGAATTAATGAACTGTTTTCATTACTGTAAGGACATTCATTCTTAACCTCTTTACGCATTACGTTATTCACTAGGCTTTAGCTCATTGCTCATATATATATGTAGGTGTACAGGCACCAGACCGTGGTTAGAAGCGTTGGGGTAAGCTCCAGTTTTGTCAAGCCAACCACTGTGCCTCACTGCGAGGTTCCGAGCCTGTCAAGCTATGGCTTAGGGGTGCTTTAATTCCCCCCGTCTGTCTCTGTATCTGTTTTGTATAACTGTATAGACTGTTACTGTACTGTTTAATAGGGATTAGGTCTCTGAACTGAATGATTGTATATATGTACATACTGTTCTGTACTGTTCATGTATATATGTATGAAAAATCTTTTTGCATACAGACTCACAGCTCATTGGACATTTTTTACTTACTGTATTGGCTTCCGCTAGCCCCTGTACTCTGTATTACTGTTCTACTGTTAAGCAGGCCTTCGGTAATTCTCAAATTACTGGCCGGTTACGGTGCTAAACCCATAGGGGCGGGTTTGGGTCATGACAGGGTGGTATCAGAGCGATACTTACCACGAGTTATACCGCACACACATGTCCCAATGAGGTATAGGATGTCCTAGAAAAGCGATTAGGGCATTACATGAGCATGATAAGTGTGTGGCTATGACATGACTAAATATATGCTAATGTGTTAATCTGTTTAAACAAATGACTGCCTATGTTGATAACTGTTATAACTGCCTATAGTGAAATAGATAATACAAGAACTGCAAATGAATCTGAATCCTCATCCTCTGAGGCAAGAATGGCAAGACTGGAAAGAATGATGGAACTAATAACTGAAAGACCAGATCAACAACAGAATCAACAGCCCCCACCTCCTCCTCCAGTACAGCCGGAACAGAATGTGAATGCTAATGATGGGGACATAATTGCTCTCACCCATAAGTTTAGCAAAATGAAACCGCCATCCTTCCAGGGAGGCCTTAAACCGTTAAAAGCTGAAGCATGGGTTCTCGAGACAGAAAAATTGTTTGAGGTTTTTCCGTACTCCGAAGCACATAAAGTGCTATTGGTCACCTTTACTCTGCAAGAGGAAGCTAGAAGGTGGTGGATGCTTATCCGTGATGACAATACTGTTATGACTTGGGCTCAATTCAAAGGAGCCTTCTTTGAAAAGTATTTCCCTCAGTGTGTCAGGGACAGGAAAATAACTGAATTCGAACAGCTGAGACAGGGCACAATGTCCGTTGCTGAATATGAGACAAAATTTATTGAACTTGCCCGTTATGCACCACACATGGTGGACACAGACTACAAGAAGGCCATAAAATTTGAAGGCGGCCTTAATGTTGCAATACTCGACAGAATAAATGTTCTGAAATTACCGAATTATATAAATGTTCTTAACCGAGCCTTAATGGATGAATTGAACATCGAGGCACTGAAAACTAAAACACCAGCGTCTGAATGGCGTGGTAAAAGGCAGGGTTTTAAATTCAAGAAAGGAAAACATAACCCATTGAACAAGAAACAGAATACGGGGTCAACAACTAGCCCCAGCCAAGGGAGTGGTTTCATACCACCTTGTTCTGAGTGTGGCAAGAAGCACAAAAGGGTCTGTTTTAAAATATCTGGAGCCTGTTACAGGTGTGGCAAGGCGGGCCACATGGTTAAAGACTGCCCCTCTGCTCCACAAGCCAATAGTAAAGCTGCACCAAGCGTGGCAGCATCAACTGTTGCACCAAAATTGAACCCCAAAGCTACCGGGAAAGAGCCTATGAGGCAGGGCCGAGTGTTCGCCCTAGTACCAGGAGACGTGCAGAATACCAAGATCGTTGTGTCAGGTATTCTCTCTATTTGTACTCAAAATACTTATGTACTGATTGATTCGGGGTCTACGCATTCATATGTATCGTATGCTTTTTCGCGAAAACTGAATAGACCATTAGAACCCATGAATTATCTGTTAGCTGTATCATCAACCATTGGGGGATCTATAACCTGTGCATATATGTACCCTGCTTGTGAAATTATTGTTGTTGGAGATGCACATTTGTTTATTGACCTACTGCCCCTGAACATTGATCATTTTGATGTAATATTGGGAATGGACTGGTTAACGAAATACCATGCTACCATAGACTGTGTAACGAAACAAGTAGTTTTCCGCCCACCGGGTTTACCCGAATTTGTGTTTAATAGGGTTGGAGTAGTACCTCCTCCGTATTTGATTTCATCTATGAAAGCTGTTAAATTGATTAGAAAGGGGTGTAAGGGATATCTGTGTTTTGTATTGACTATATCTACTGATGATAATGCTAACGTGAATAGTATTCCTATAGTCAGAAAATTCACAGATGTTTTTCCAGATAATCTGCCAGGGGATTTGATTGACAGGGAGATTGAATTTACCGTTGATGTAATCCCGAGTACCCAGCCAGTATCTAAAGCGCCTTACCGAATGGCTCCAACTGAATTGAAAGAATTGAAAGTGCAACTGCAAGAACTGCTAGATAAGAAGTTCATCAGGCCTAGCACTTCGCCATGGGGCGCTCCTGTTTTATTTGTGAAGAAGAAAGACGGCTCACTGAGACTGTGTATTGACTATCGTGAACTGAACAAGGTAACTGTGAAAAATAAATACCCATTGCCACGTATTGATGACTTATTTGATCAGTTACAGGGTGCTCAAGTGTTCTCTAAGATCGACCTCAGATCAGGATACCATCAGTTGAAAGTTAAACCAGAAGACATTGACAAAACTGCTTTTCGAACGAGGTATGGACATTACGAATTTTTAGTTATGCCTTTCGGAGTTACCAATGCACCTGCTGCATTTATGAACCTCATGAACAGAATCTTTAAACTATACCTTGATGACTTTATTGTTGTGTTCATTGATGACATACTGATTTACTCTAAAAGTATAGAAGAACATGAACATCATCTGAGACTTGCCCTACAAACCCTAAGAGAACAGAAGCTTCACGCTAAACTATCTAAATGCGAATTTTGGCTTGATCATGTTATGTTTTTGGGGCATGTTGTTAGCAAAGATGGAATTTCTGTTGATCCGCAGAAAATTGAAACTGTAGTAAACTGGCCTGGACCAACAAATATGACAGAAGTCCGAAGCTTTTTGGGACTAGCCGGGTATTACAAAAGATTTGTCAAAGATTTCTCCAAAATTACCTTATCGTTGACTCAGTTAACTCAAAAGGGGATATCGTTTGACTGGACTGACCAAAGGGAATCAACATTCCAAGAGTTGAAAACTCGACTTGTGACTACACCGGTTCTTACCCTACCTTCAGGTACGGATGGTTATACTGTATTTAGTGATGCTTCTCATAAGGGTTTGGGGTGTGTTTTAATGTAGAATGAGAGAATTATTGCTTATGCTTCCCGACAACTGAGACCGCACGAAAAGAACTACTCGACCCATGATCTGGAACTTGCTATAGTAGTATTTGCACTGAAAATCTGGCATCACTATCTGTATGGGGCGACATGTGAAGTATATACTAACCACAAGAGTTTGAAATATTTCTTCACACAGAAAGAACTGAACATGAGACAGCGGAGATGGCTAGAACTGATTAAAGACTATGACCTACAGATTCTGTACCATCCCGGGAAAGCCAATACCGTTGCCGATGCACTGAGTCAGAAATCAATTGGAAATTTAGCCTATTTGCTTACCGGGCAGAAGGAATTGCTTTGTGACCTTGAAAAATCTGAAATTGAAATCGTTTTACGAGAACAAGGTGGAACCTTAGCTGCTATTTCTGCTCAACCAGCACTGATTGAAGAGATTAAAGAGAAACAGCAACTGGATGACTTCTTGAAGAAGATCATCGAAGAAAGGGAAACTAAACCAAGACCGGGTTTCAAATTTGAAAGTAATATGCTGAAATTTCAAGAAAGACTGTGTGTATCAAATGATTCTGAATTGAAAAGAAGAGTTTTGCAAGAGAGCCACAATTCAAAATTTTTTATCCATCCAGGGAATACGAAAATGTATCAAGATCTGAAACTGAATTTCTGGTGGCCGGGAATGAAGAAAGAAATTGCTGATTTTGTATCGAAATGTCTTCATTGCCAACAAGTTAAAACCGAACATCAACAACCCGCAGGCTTATTACTGCCCTTACCCATACCAGAGTGGAAATGAGAACATATCACCATGGATTTTATTGTGGGATTGCCTCGCTCCAGTAAAGGTATGGACTCAATTTAGGTTATTGTTGATAGACTGACTAAATCTGCTCACTTCTTACCTGTTAAGACAATTTATAATGCGGACAAATTGGCTATACTCTATATTGATGAAATTGTTAGACTGCATGGAGTGCCCGTGTCCATTGTTTCTGACAGGGATTCTAAGTTTACATCTAGATTTTGGCAAAGCTTACAGACTGCATTGGGTACTGAATTGAGACTCAGACAGATGGCCAGTCAGAAAGGACCATCCAGACTCTGGAGGATTTACTGAGAATGTGTGTCCTTGATTTTCAGGGAAACTGGGAAAGCCATTTGCCATTGGCCGAATTTGCCTACAACAACAGCTATCATTCAAGTATTGGTATGGCCCCTTTCGAGGCATTGTATGGCAGAAAATGTAGATCTCCGATTTGCTGGACAGAAGTTGGAGATGGGCCTTTGCTTGGGCCCAAGATTGTATATGAAACGACTGAGAAAGTGAAACTAATACAACAGAGACTGAAAACCGCACAGAGCAGACAGAAAAGCTATGCTGACGTCAAAAGACGGGATAGAGAATATGAAGTAGGTGATCATGTTTTTGTGAAAGTGACACCGATGAAATGCCAGACTCGTTTTGGAGTCAAAGGCAAGTTAGCGCCGAGATACATCGGACCATATAAGATTATTGAGAAAATCAATCCGGTGGTGTATCAAGTTGCGCTTCCTCCTGAAATGGAGCATATGCACAACGTCTTCCACATTTCTATGTTGAGGGACTACCTCCGGGATCCATTCCATGTGATAGAGCCTACTCTTGTAGTGCTGAATGGTAACTACACTTACGAGGAACGGCCTATTCAGATTGTAAACAGACGGATCAAGAAGTTGAGAAACAAAGAGATCCCGTTAGTGAAAGTTGAGTGGCAAAACCAAGGTGACGTGTATGCCACTTGGGAGAGGGAGGATGACATGGCTAAAAGATATCATGAACTGTTTCTACTGAATCCTGTTTTCTTCCAAAACGAAGGTAACTCGAGTTTAGAGGACTAAACTCTTTTTAAGGAGGGGAGACTGTAACAACCCTCGTCACTGTTTACCGATTAACCACTGATTACTGCTAAACTGAGACTGATTATGATTGGTAACTGAATTAATTGAAGTACTGAACTAATTGACTGAAATCTGGAACTGAATTGATTAAGTATATCTGTTTAATTGTATGTCTATCTGTTGACTGTTTGATTATCTGTTCATGTCTTTGCACTGTTTTGATGTCCGCTCGAGCGGAACAATTGACGCTCGAGCGGGACGTTGTGTCTCACGCTCGAGCTGCTATCGAGTGCCCATCAAGCGTGATTTTCACACATCCAGTACTTTTGCCCTGTTTTGCAGAACGCTCGAGCGAGTAAGTCTACGCTCGAGCGGAAACCTTTGTCTGCATGTCCGCTCGAGCGGAGTAACATACGCTCGAGCGTGACCCCTATTTTCTAAAAATTCTGAAAATGTTTTCTGAATGCATCTTTGCCTCATCATCCCATCCTAGGCATTCTTAGGCCTAGTTTAAGACATCTTAATGAGGATATAGATGTAGAACACACCGAGGCAAATTAGGGATTAAGTTATTACCTTTCCTGACTGTATAGCTTAGTATGTGTTCAATCTGTAACTGTGTAGGGTTGGCGAGTGGAGACACGCTCTAGCTTTACTGTAGCCCAGAACTCTGTGAGCAACAACTGTGTAAAGATATGTTCAAAATGATTATCTTCTGAACAATTGAACTGTACTGCTTTCTGAACTGATACTGTTAATTGAATAAATGTATGTCCTATATTCTGAACTGTATTGTGGCATCCTTAGCAACTACTGTTTACTGTTACTGTTACAGAGATCTCTGTCGGTTCCCTTGTTGGAACCACTACTGTTTACTGATTGATGGCAATCATTTACTGTTCGGTCTTTTAAGACTTACTGTTTACTGTACTGTTATGCTAATGGATGTACCACATATGACTGAATGACTGATATACTGAATTAACAAACTGTGTTCATTACTGTAAGGACATTCATTCTTAACCTCTTTACGTATTACGTTATTCACTAGGCTTTAGCTCACTGCTCATATATATATGTAGTTGTATAGGCACCAGACCGTGGTTAGAAGCGTCGGGATAAGCTCCAGTTTTGTCAAGCCAACCACTGTGCCTCACTGCAAAGTTCCGAGCCTGTCAAGCTATGGCTTAGGGGTGCTTTAATTCCCCCCGTCTGTCTCTGTATCTGTTTTGTATAAATGTATAGACTGTTACTGTACTGTTTAATAGGGATTAGGTCCTTGAACTGAATGATTGTATATATGTACATACTGTTCTGTACTATTCATATATATGTGTATGAAAAATCTTTTTGCATACAAACTCACAGCTCAATGGACATTGTTTACTTACTGTATTGGCTTCCGCCAGTCCCTGTACTCTGTATTACTATTCTACTGTTAAGCAGGCCTTCGGTAATTCTCGGATTACTGGCTGGTTACGGTGCTAAACCCATAGGGGCGGGTTTGGGTCGTGACATGTGCCTCATGTACCGACCATTGAATGAGCTCCATTCCGTTGCATTCTGAGCCATCATTGTAGGCCATTTCCCCACTGTTTCAGACCTGCTTAGGGTCTGTTTGGGGTTGGTTTTGCCTTTGGTGCATTGCTTTGGGTACCTCTAGTGTAACACACTTCACTAGTTTCGGTACCTAGGCCCCCTAGCTTGCATTGTGTGCCACATTTGCATGTTTCGGGACCATATTTCATGCTGTTTTAAAGCTGTAATTTATGCTATTCCATGTCATGTTTCATCCTTGCCATGCTTTGGTAGAGTAGCATTTGATGCCTTAGGTTCGGTCCTTGGTATTTGTGCATGTGTGCATGCATTTCGGTTGTCTCATTTTCATTTAATGGCCACTGATGTGAGTGTGGCTGAGGTCCACTCATGTTGGTGTAAGTCCATCGTGCATTGTGTATGCCATTTCAGAGCATTGCGTATGCTAGGTTGTATGTTAGTCGCATTGTGTATGCCATCTCATTTGCATTGTGTTTGGGATAGGAGTTAGCCCAAGCACAGGAAACGAGGGACATTTCGTACTCCGAATGACGAAACGTGTCTCAATTCCCGGTCGTCGACACTCCGGATTACCCATGATGGAGTTTAGGTCTTGTTGTGTTTATATGTGCATTCATTTCACATCGAGTTGTGCAATTCGACTCCTCGGCCATCATGCATCGAGATGCGTGATTGGTGGCATGAGGATCGAGGACTACATTTCCTGAAGAGTAGTCATGCATACATATGCGAAAATACTTTGCTGTGCCCCTTTCTTGCTCTCTGTTGCAGCAAATCAGAAATCAGCAGCTTTCTAAAGCCTTGCACAGCATTCTGGGATTAATTGTAAACAGAGGTGAATCGGGGCATCGCGATGGATTTCCGCACTAGGTAACTCAAGCATGCATCTTTTATCATTCGAAACAGAGTTGAGGCGGTCTATAAGCTTGCATGCTAGTTTATCCGCTTTCCTAGTTAATTTGTTAATTAATTAGGGTTTTGTAATATTTAATTATTTATTCGGACTGTATTATTCTTTCGGACCCTCCGAGCGAGGGCAATGTTGTAATAAATGTGCGTGTGTGTGATATATGTCTTCCAACCCCACGTCTTTCTTCCTTTTATTTACCAATTTATGATGGTTAGATTAGGGCATGTTTCAATTAGCATACTTATGCTCGCATGTTTGCATTCATTCATCTGTATTGCATGCACCAGGCTCGGCGCATCATACTAATTGCATTTGTATTTTAATTCCAAATTGAATACGTGTTAGCTGTAGCATCTTCATATGCCATGTTTAGAATAGCCGAGCTTATTGTAGTTGCATTTTTGCATGTGTTGCATTAGGCATTTCTGTATAGTTAGGATCATGCATGGATTTCTAACATAGCTTCTGTTTTGGCTTGGAGTACTCGGTAAGTGTTTATGCTTTAGCATCCTTGCATGTGTGTGAGTGACTGCCATGATAGCATGTTTACCATAAGGCTAATTGCTTATGTGATATAACTGCCTGAATGCCTGTGGGTAAAGGTTAGGTTATTTGGATTGGAACAATTCATTAAATGCGAGTTTTAAGCCCACTTGAGAGTGGAAAAATCATTTTTTCTAAGCCCACCCGAGGGTGGCAAATCCACGTCTTAACCTACTTACGAGTAGCACCATCAAACCATTTTCAAATAAACAAACATGAGATGTTTTGTTCCAATTCAGGCGATCCAGTCTATACTTGTATGTTGTGCACATCACATAGTAAATCTAGGCTAATAACCGGAATAAGAACACATAATGTTTTCAAAACTAGATATCATGGTTAGTAGAGGCCGATCTTTTATCGGGCGAGCGGAGGTGCTTACGAAGTGACCTTCCCCAATCGTACCCAAGTTCCCGAGTCGAGGCAATTTTGGTGATGACGGACACGTGACCTTAGGCAACGAGTCAGGGTTTCCTAAATTCCCCCAAAATAAATATTTAGGTGGCGACTCTGTATCTGGCAAAGCAGTCCATGTTTGGCACTTCTTTCAAAAAATCTGTTTTCAAAAATAATTTGCCGGATTTGAACTCTTTGATGATTTCATCGGTCTTGCATTGCACTCTGCGAGATTAGATACAGGACCGTGACATTGAGTCCTGAACTGTAGTGAGCCCAAACGAACAGAATGGGGGATTTCCTCCCTGGACGTTCGGGGACGTCTACAGTTTCTCGCGACTCCGCTGGGGATTTAGAGAATTTGACTCGAACTCATGATATCTGATTTTGACTACACTTATGTGTTTCTTTGCATTGTATTAGCATTGGTGCGCCTAGGACACCGTGTTTGCCGTATACTATTCCTGAACGGTTTGCCGGAGGCTCGCTTCGAGAAACGTGCCATAAGGCTGACCGGTTGCGAGCTCTGCCACGACGGGAACACAAACCTCGGTTTTTACCGGGGCACCATTTTTTTGACCATTTGACCTAGTGCATATTCGGAATCCATAGTGACCATTCCAATCTAGGACAGGTTGTTTACCCGATCATAGGTTGTTTGGAACCGCTGCGTGCGTAGTGAAACCCTAGCTCCTGACAAAATAGGACAGGGAAACTATACCCCAACATAGGGGTGTTTTCGCTCTCACTTGCTTGCTATGTACTTTTAGAGTGCGTCTCTACAGGAATCCATGTATCAGTTTGCAAGTTTGGGTATCAAGCCTGAGGGCATCAGTATTTTGGGAAAATCAGTTTTACTTGAGGGTATCAGTTTACAGGCAGAATCTTGGACAGAATTCAGTAGAGAGCACAGTTATTCGGCTGCTCATATCTATTTTGGTGAAATCAGGCTGAGATGCTGCATGTTTTCTTTTTTGCTAGGTAGTCTTGGAACCATAGCTTCAAAAGGCTCTGAGATCCCCCGGATTCATTGGACTTGTGTTGATAAACTTTGTTGGGTCAAAGATTCAATTCAAGGGCAATCAGTGTTCCTTTGCTAGAGGCAGGGTAAAAGGGGCCAGTTAGGCACAGATCACCGGTTCAGCAGTTACCAGATCAGGGGCCCTTATCCACCCCACCAGTGAACAGTCAGGCTGAGGCCTCAGTTTTTATCATAGAGATAGATATACCAGTCAGTCAGCCGGAACAGCAGAACATGGCAGGGATGGAGGAAATGATGCGTCAACTCCAAGAAAGTATGAAACTCATGCAGCAAGACGCTGCCCGCCAGACGGAATTTGCCAAACAGCAGGCTACGATCATGGCCCAGTAGGTTGAGCTAATCACCAGGCTGCAACAACAAACCGGAGCATCCGCTTCACACCAAGCCCCTCCCTCACCAGGAGTTCCAGCACCCGAGGAGGCACCAAATGTCTAGGGAGATACGGACATTCCGACAGGACCAGCTCTACCCCCAATCCTACCCCAATTATCCAAAACACCCACTAACCTGTCGGATTCTCTCTTTGAGTCCGAGGTGAACCCCACAGCATTGAAGGTAAGCAAGTTTGAAAAGCTGTTCAAGAAATCTCAGGGCGTCAAGTCCATCCCGGACATTGAGAATGGGTATACTGATGCGGCCGTGACGCTGCCAGACCTCTTTAAAATGCCACATATTGACCGCTTTGACGGGTCCGGGGATCCCATGGTGCACTTGCGGCTATTTTCAGACATATTAAGGCCGATGGGCCTCACCAGACCGCAGAAGCTTTCATTATTCGGCCGGACCCTGTCGGGTGTGGCCGCTATTTGGTATACAAAATTAGAAGACGATGTCAAACGGAACTGGGATCAGATGGCCAAGGCCTTCGTTGCACAGTACTCTTATAACACGCAAATCGAGATTACAACTCGTGATCTTGAGACAACAAGGCAAGAGCCTAAGGAGAGTTTTTCTGATTTCGTAGCCCGCTGGAGGGCCAAGGCCTCAATGATGACCCTTAGGCCCACTGACAAGGATCAAATTCGGATGATTGTGCGCAATCTCCAGCCCAAGCTCATGCAGAAGATGATCGTTCTCCCATTCCCTACCTTTTCAGATTTACATGAGATGGGAGTATAGATCGAGGACTCTATAAAGCAGGGCCTTCTTGACCAAGAGAAAGAGCAACCCAGGAGGGCGTTTTCCCGCAGTTCGAATGCGACCACCAGTGGTGATGCAGCTGCAAGATCTTCTAAAGTGGGCATGGTCACCACCACCACATCAAAAATAGCTACCCCATTCACCGGTGCGTCCAGAAGTAGCTCACAAAAAATCAAATATCCACCTCGAGTCAAGAGGGTTTTTATCCCACTTTATATGCCTTTGTCAAAGGCTCTAGAGGCCTTACTTCGGAAAAGATATATGAAACCGTTGGAACAATGGCCTCTACCTGATCCTCTCCCTCCAAAGCATGACCAGACTAAGTACTACGCCTACCATCAACAAACCGGTCATGACACTGACAGTTGCTTTCATCTGCGCCATGATGTACAGGATCTGTTTGACAACAAGGTCATCGCCGCACCAGCTCAGCAAGGCCTATCGCCACTGGATCAGTGAACTTGGGGGATAGTGCGAATATGTGATCAGGGGATGAACCACCTGCGGGCGACACTCAGTTTACTCCAGATATGGCGTGTGGCATGCACTGTTTTGAGCATTTGCGAATGCTGGTTTTTGTAGCTTCTGACTTGGGTGTTGAGTCAGTTCTGTGGTTTTGTTTTGAATCTGTCTCTTTGTTTTGAGTCAGTCTTTTTGATTAAGGGTCTATTTTATTGTATCGAGTCATTCTTGTTGTACGGAAGTCGGGTGATTCTGGGGGTGTTACTTCGGATATCACTATTTTGTTTTGAGTCTGTCCTTTTATTTTATTTTGAGTCTGTTTCTGCCGGGGAGCCAGTTGTGCCAACAGATCTGAATGAAACAGCAGCGATTTTCACACCCTTGTGTTTGCTTCTGCCTTGCGCCAGTTGTGCCAAAAAATTTGAATGAAACGGTAGTACTTTTTTGCCTGCTCTTCTGTGCCTTGAAATCATTGTATTGACTTAAGCTTTTCAAAACTTTTTCTAACACTGCGGTGAAAACAAAGAGGAAGGAATTCCTCGGGTTTTGCAAAAATTTGATCAATTGAGAGAAAGAGAGGCATGCTAAGCCTTTAATGAATGAGATCATGCATGTTAATGTGAGTACTGAGAAGGATCCTGGCTTGATCCAGATTGGTTTTACATTGTCTTCAGCGCGAGCAACTAGTCGCTTTCTTAAAAGATTTCAAAAAAAAATGTTTTGCGCGGCCTTGCGAAGACCTGTGTGGAATCGCTCTTGAGATTGTACAGCTTAGGATCGTTCTCAGCCTCGAGACTCGACCCCTCTTAATTTCAAAACCTTGAACTTAGATTCAGAATGTTCCAAGGCCAATCATAATGTGAGGCTTGTGTGGCCAGATTTGAAGCAGCCCGCGAACTAGGGGCAAGAAAAATCAGATCAAGAAGCTTGTGAAGCTAGATCAGGAGCACCCCTCAAACTAGGGACAAAATGTCAGATGTGCTCGAAGAGTCAAAGACGAAAACTGGAAAGAATGCCAAATCCTAGAAGGGAGGAAAGAAGAAAGTATTGCTGAAGGATAACTGAGTTCCTACCCACAACACTAGGGGCAGATTCAGCCCCCCCTTTTGGATGGACTCTTGCATCGTCAGCAAACAGCAAGCACTCTCCTGGATTCGGATGACTTCAGGATCTCAAAACCATTTGGCATGGGCAAAGTTACACTTTTACCCTTGAGAGGCTCGCTAGGCCGAAAACCCAGAAGGGCGACCCAGGCAAAAGTTAGAGCAAGAAAAAGAACAAAAAGAACAAAAAAAAAAGAAGAAAAATGCAAAGAAAAAGAAAATAAAAGAAGAAAAACAGAGCTCGCAAGGTTGAAAACCCAGAAGGGCAGCCTTGGCAAAAGTTAGAGCGCAAAAGTAGAGGTTAATACCCGAGTGTACCTTAACCCCGAACTACGTAAGGCTTGATTCCCATCTTTGGGATACGTAGGCAACTTCATTCCGAAGTCCAGCCGTAAAACACTTCAAACTTGACTGTGTCCATGTAGTGGTTTTGATCATCTTTGCCTTCTCTGTATCCGAGAGTTCAGGTGTGATCGTCACTCTGAGGACTGATTACAATGCGCTGCCGCACCATTCAAGCAAGGGGCAACTTTCCGTTGCCATACAGTGCGCTGCGGCACCATTCAAACAAGGGGCAACTTTCGTTGCCATACAGCGTGCTGCGATGCTATTCAAACAAGGGGCAATTTCTCATTGCCATACGGTGCCGTTCAGACAAGGGGTAATTTTCCTTTGGATCTGAGGTTGTGCATCTCAAGAGTAAGGTTCAATGCTCGTTGAGCGGTGGCCATTTGCAAAAATAGTTTTTGAGAAATTTTACTGAGGTTGACTAATTCTCTCGAAATTATCCCATTTTTTTCAAAACTGGACCATTTCTTGGACCCAAAAAAGGGAAAATTTTCAGTGCTCACAACCTAACTTGCATGCTTTTAAATCAGAAAATTGAACAAGCATGTTAATCTAACTCTCATGTTGGTCAAAATTGTTTTAGTAGAGAACCAAAAACAAAAAAAGGTCAAAATGATGAACTAGGGGCACAGTTGAGTTAGGTGTTCTGTCTTTTCCCCGTTGATAATGCATTTGCCAGAATGGGCACCATACTTGCCCAAGAAGGGCACCATGTTCGCCAAAAAGGGCACCATTGAAGCTAACCACAAAAGGCAGAAAGCTCTCACATCCTCCAAACAACGAGGTATCAAGCCAAGTGCGAAGCACAAACGGGAATGGATCAAGATATTCCACTCCCTCATCTGGATAGATCTGATCACGTCCAAACTCCTTAGCAAAGCATCGTCAACCGATGACTGCTGAAGATTTGCTACACACCCAGTTGTAGCGTAACCCCTCTGTGGGAGAAACTCACTAGCTGTGCGTAGAAGAATGAGAATCTAGCAGAATGCTAGGGGCAAGAGCCTGCATACCCAGGGGAGGGATAAAAAATGAGAAATTGAAGAATAGAGAGATGTGCGTTGAGAGAAAAAGTGAGAAAAGGGCTTTTCAGAAAAACAAAGCCTGAGGGCCGAGTGATGTAAGAATCACAAATGAGAAATGGTGGGAAATAAAACCCGAAGAAACAGGCTCTTTGTGCACATCTAAGTGTCATGTCTTTTTATTTTGTTTCGATTCTTGTTTTGAATCGTTTTGAGTGTTTCTCGATGTGTTTATGTTGTTTACCCTTTTATTTTTCTTTGTTGAGTCGTTGTGTGCTGTGTTCAGTCGTAGGCTCAATACCCGGTCAAGAACTCATCTCTCAATTTCAAAAATAAAATCGTTTTGCGCTCCGAGTGCCGTGCTATTCTCCACATCTATGCAAAACAAGATTCGTTCTTTCGTAAAACCGCGAGGTTCAACCCAGGTCGTGTGAGGACAGTAAAACCAGGACCTATCTGAGGCTATATGGGTTCCAGACTGCAAAGCAAAAGAAAAGAAAGAAAATCAAAGCATCTTAGTGTGTTTCGACTTCGACACGTGCCGTGATTACATTCTGTGTGTACCTCTTCAGGTCTTGCCAATGCTCCGAAGTATGAGTGTGCCTCTACCTTAAGTTTAAGATCAAGTCTACTTCAAGCCAGAATGGCGATCAGAAGTGCTCTCCCTGAGTACTATTTCCTGCCAGAGGCATCTTGGCTGTGTTCGCAATGAGTTCCTAGGAGACCAACTGCGACGGTAGAAACTAGAGTTCGAATGGCTATTGCCTAGAACGCAAAGGTTCAGGATTTCCGAGACTAAAGTCTGGTTTAAATACCCAGAGGCATCTCCTCAGCTTGAAATCTGTATGGAAGCCCCATAGGTTGAGATAGCATGTATGCACCTCAATTCTGGATACCGAACCAACCTAGTCTGTCACCCCGTTGGAGAATAGGGAAAGTTGTAAATATGATCAGGAAGAAAGGCAGCATCCAAAGTGTTCTATGCGAAGAATCCTTGTCAGTATTTCAGAGCCTTTGTACTGTGAGTTGAAGGTAAGTGTTCGAAGAGCACGAAGGGAGATCCCCGTCAGAGTAGAGCGGTTCATCGCCACTCACCCCATGAGGTGCTTTTTAAAGCGCTGCTACACTTGTTTATTGCGTTCCTTAAACATCATGCATTGTATGGCATTGTACCTATCAAGTTTCTTTCTCATTCATGCATGATATTGTATGTACGGTTCATTCAAAGAAGTTCTGTTTGAGATCATTTATTTAGTGTATCAATCACACTTCATTTATTCGGTGTATCAATCACACCTCATTCACACTTTCTTCATTCGCTTAGTGTATCAATCACACTTCATTTATTTGGTGTATCAATCACACTCTCTTCACTTAGTGTATCAAATCACACTTCTTTCATTTTCTGTATCTATCACACACATTCTCATTTTCTGTATCTATCACACACATTCTCATTTTGTGTATCTATCATGCACATATTCACTTCATTTACTTTAGTGTATCCATCACACTTCATTACCTTTTGTGTATCTATCACACCTGTTCATATAGTGCATTTATCACACTTTATGTTCACTTTTTTGTGTATTTATCACACCTGTTCACTTAATGCATCTATCACACTTTGTGTTCACCTTTTGTGTATCCATTACACTTGTTCACTTAGTGCATCTATCACACTTTGTGTTCACCTTTAGTGTATCTATCACACTTGTTCACTAAGTGCATCTATCACACTTCGTGTTCACATTTAGTATATCAACCATACTCTGTTCACCTGGTGCATCTATCACACTTTGTGTTCACATTTAGTGTATCTATCATACTCTGTTCACTTAGTGCATCTATTACACTTTGTGTTCACATTTAGTATATCAATCATACTCTGTTCACTAAGTGCATCTATCACACTTCGTGTTCACCTTTAGTATATCTATCATACTCTGTTCACTAAGTGCATCTATCACACTTTGTGTTCACCTTTAGTATATCTATCATACTTTGTTCACATAGTGCATCTATCACACTTTGTGTTCATTTTTAGTGTATCTATCATACTCTGTTCACATAGTGCATCTATCACACTTTGTGTTCACCTTTAGTATATCTATCATACTCTGTTCACTTAGTGCATCTATCACACTTGGTGTTCACCTTTTGTATATCCATCACACTTGTTCCCTAAGTGCATCTATCACACTTGGTGTTCACCTTTTGTGTATCCATCACACTTGTTCACTTAGTGCATCTATCACACTTCGTGTTCACCTTTAATGTATCCATCATACTTGTTCACTGAGTGCATCTATCACACTTCGTGTTCACCTTTGTGTATCCATTACACTTTATTCACTAAGTGCATCTATCATACCTTGTGTTCACCCTTTGTGTATCTATCACGCGTGCTTACTCACTTTGTGTATCTATCACACGTTCGCTTTGTGTATCTATCACACATGCACACTGTATTCGCAGTGAGAATTGCAGTAATTCTCTTACACCCTTTCTGCATATAATGTAGTTAGATTTGTGTATGCTTGCTTAAAACTGGTGCATCTATTGTGAATATGTGCTTCATTATAGCTTGCTGTTTTGCGTGATCATGAGTTACGTTTGACTTGGTGCATATCATTTTGCATTTCGCCCCCCGCCTACGGGCACATCTTTTTCATCTCGCCTGTTTGTCTAAGTCTTCGGTTTTGTCAAAAATGGGTCGTCTCTGGGCTTTGACATTCACTCCCGTCACTTACGACTTTCGAGTTCTGTCAAAGAGGGGCAACTGTAGACATCCCATTTTGACCGACCTTAAGACTCAGACGTCACCAACTGAGCACTCGGTGATGTTGCATATTGTGCTCGTTCTGAGGTTGTGGAGTCTCGACTACGAGCCTTGCCTCTGGACTTCGGGGCTCTTTCGTGCTTTGCCTCGATTTGCGAACCAGGTCTTGCTTTCTCTGTTTTCTCTTCCCGAAGGGAGGGAGAGGTCTCGTAGACCATCTCTCAACGGCCGTAGGCTATGTTTTGTAGTTGTAGGCCATTTTTCCCGTTTTGAGGCCAGTTTCCAGTTTTCAGAGCTGTCGGCCGTGTGCCTCGGTTTGGGATCACCTAACTACCTCTGTTTGCTCCGATTTTTGGCACACACCTTGTTTCCTCTCTTTTGAGGGACACTGTGGCCCGAGAGACCACCTTCGTGGTCGCACGCCACTTCCGGTGCCTAACAACCTGTTTTCGAGGCCTCGGACTGCGCGTTTTGGCCCCCGAACCCTCGTTTTGCATCCGTCTTGGTCCATTTTTGGTAGGGACCCTATTTTCATTGTTAGGGAGGTGGTAGTATGGTGGGAGGCCACCTTTTTCCCTTGGAAATCAGTTTTCTCTTTTTCTCTCTCCTAAAGTCGGTTTTTCTGACAGAAAGCTGGTTTTTCTCACTTTTGAGCCACAATTTTTGGTTTTTCATACCACCATTGTGTTGTGCTCATCTGGGAGGCCACCAATATGGGTAGGCCAACCAGTATTTCTTCTTGACCCTTTTGAACCTTGCTAAAAAGCTAGTTTTCCTTTCTTTTGGGTCACATTTTCTGGTTTTCCACCATACAGCTGTGTTGCACTCATCTGGGAGGCCACCTTTCTTGTATGGCCAACCAGCATTTCTCATTGACCCTTTTGACCCCTAGTCGGCCAACCAGGGGAAGTGGCCGGCCGGCCACCTTAGCTGGTCGGCCAGCTTTCTGCTTTTTGCTCTTCTCAAGTGCAACACAGTTGTGCCAGCTGTGAAGCATTTGACCCACTGTCCGAGATTTTGACCATCTTTTTGATCCTTTTTAGTTGGTTTTGACCCCCTTGCTTAACTTCTTGGAGAAGCTTGACTCTTTTGTCAAGTTTCTTGAGGAAGCTAGACCCTTTTGGTTAAGCTTCTTTGAGAAGCTTTGAACCCCTCTTAAGGCTTCTCCAAGAAGCCTTGGCTCTTCTCCTCTATAAAACCAACTCTCCATCTCCATTTGCAAGGGTTAGAAAATTTAGCCAAGGGATATACACTCCTTCCTCCATAGTCTTCTTCTTCAAAGCTCCAAACCCTAATATTCCTGCATCATTTGCACTACACCTCATAGTCTACCACCTCCACCATCCATCCAAGCATCTTGGAGCTGATTTGCAGAGGTTAAGGAGCTCCCCTCTTGGTCCAGAAGCTGCTGGAAACCTGCTCTTCAAGGGTAAGTCTCCATTTTCCTTTTTCTTGCATTATTTTGCTCCATTGATTTGCCTTATTTGCAAGCATTTCTGGACTTTGTCATAAACCGTAAAGTGCCTTATTTTGAGCTCCTCTTGAAGTTTGATTAAGGATACTTTTCTGTTTGAGGTCTCCTACATCCTGGTATGCTTTATCTCTCTTTTAGGGCTTATTTTGCATGATATCTTAGCCTTACTTGAAAGCATTTTCAAGATTCTCCATAAACTAGAAAAAGTCTTTTTTTGATCTTCTAAACATGTTTGTTTAAGGACTATTTTCTGTTTGGAGTCATCTTCCCCCTTCCATGCTTCATTTCCTCATGTTTTGAGCCTTGTATTTGAGCATTTGCATTGGCCTTGTTTGGCCTTTTAGCCACTGAAATCCAGTGGATTTTCAGTGGCTTAGATGTACTTTTGAGCTTCAAAATCAGAGAGGGGTGACCTTCTCACCCCTTGTTCTCTTTACTAGCATTGTTGGCCTTCCAAAGGGGCTCCATCTTGCATGCTTTGAAGTCTTATTTCAGGCCCTATTTTGTGAGTTTTGAGGTCTGCCTTAACTCTTTCCAGAGCCCCTTTGGCCATATTTTATGTCTATGATGCATGTGTAGAACAATCCCATTCAAGGCCTTTCAAAGGGACCTTTCATTGCATGCTTCTTAGACCAATTTCAGGCTCTTTTTGGTGGGTTTTAGGGATTTCATAGCTCATTTCCAGAGGTGGTTTTGCCCTTTTGTTTGTCTATCATGAATGTGTAGAACAACCCCTCGCATGGCTTTCCAAAGGGGCTCACCATTCTTGCATGTGTTGACTGAGTTTCAGCAGTTATTTGGGTATATTTTGGCATGAAATACTTCTGTTTTTGGCTGGTTGGGTGAGCCCTCATATGCTTCATATAGTTGTAGAACAACTCATGGTTCACTAGCTTTCTTTGCATGCTTTGTTGGACCTTGATTTTAGCACATTTTGGCCATGTCTTAAACTAATAATGTGCTTATTTTGGACTGCCCTAGCTCTGTTTTTGGGTCTTGTGGTTGAATGATGTTAGTTTTGCATGCTTGTAGTTCAAGGTCCATGCTTAGCTTTGAGTTTTGAGATCCATTCCATGCATATACTGAGGTGTTTTCATGCCTTGGGATCATTTTTCATCAAATTTCAGAGTTTATACGAATGCCATGTTGCCATATTTTCATCTCTTTAAATGCATTTGAGAGTCAGGCTTGTATGCCTCATTTACCGACCATTGAATGAGCTCCATTCCGTTGCATTCCGAGCCATCATTTTAGGCCATTTCCCCACTGTTTCAGACCTGCTTAGGGTCTGTTTGGGGTTGGTTTTGCCTTTGGTGCATTGCTTTGGGTACCTCTAGTGTAACGCACTTCACTAGTTTCGGTACCCGGGCCCCCTAGCTTGCATTGTGTGCCATATTTGCATGTTTCGGGACCATATTTCATGCTGTTTCAGAGCTGTAATTTATGCTATTCCATGTCATGTTTCATCCTTGCCATGCTTTGGTAGAGTAGCATTTGATGCCTTAGGTTTGATCCTTGGTATTTGTGCATGTGTGCATGCATTTCGGTTGTCTCATTTTCATCTAATGGCCACTGATGTGAGTGTGGCTGAGGTCCACTCATGTTGGTGTAAGTCCATCGTGCATTGTGTATGCCATTTCATAGCATTGCGGATGTTAGGTTGTATGTTAGTCGCATTGTGTATGCCATCTCATTTGCATTGTGTTTGGGATAGGAGTTAGCCCAAGCACGGGAAACAAGGGACGTTTCGTACTCCGAGTGACGGAACGTGTCTCAATTCCCGATCGCCGACACTCCGGATTACCCATGATGGAGTTTAGGTCTTGTTGTGTTTATATGTGCATTCATTTCACATCGAGTCGTGCAATTCGACTCCTCGGCCATCATGCATCGAGATGCGTGATTGGTGGCACGAGGATCGAGGACTACACTCCCTGAAGAGTAGTCATGCATACATATGCGAAAATACTTTGTTGTGCCCCTTTCTTGCTCTCTGTTGCAGCAAATCAAAAATCAGCAGCTTTCTAAAGTCTTGCACAGCATTCCATGATTAATTGCAAACATAGGTGAATCGGGGCATCGCGATGGATTTCCGCACCAGGTAACTCAAGCATGCATCTTTCATTATTCGGAACAGAGCTGAGGCGGTCCATAAGCTTGCATGCTAGTTTATCCGCTTTCCTAGTTAATTTGTTAATTAATTAGGATTTTGTAATATTTAATTATTTATTTGGACTGTATTATTCTTTCGGACCCTCCGAGCGAGGGCAATGTTGTAATAAGTGTACGTGTGTGTGATGTATGTCTTCTAACCCCACGTCTTTCTCCCTTTTATTTACCAGCTTATGATGGTTAGATTAGGCATGTTTCAATTAGCATACTTATGCTCGCATGTTTGCATTCATTCATCTGTATTGCATGCATCGGGCTCGGCGCATCATACTAATTGCATTTGTATTTCAATTCCAAATTGAATACGTGTTAGCTGTAGCATCATCATATGCCATGTTTAGAGTAGCCGAGCCTATTGTAGTTGCATTTTTGCATGTGTTGCATTAGGCATTTCTGTATAGTTAGGATCATGCATGGATTTCTAACATAGCTTCTGTTTTGGCTTGGAGTACTCGGTAAGTGTTTATGCTTTAGCATCCTTGCATGTGTGTGAGTGACTGCTATGATAGCATGCTTACCATGAGGCTAATTGCTTATGTGATATAACTGCCTGAATGCCTGTGGGTGAAGGTTGGGTTATTTGGATTGGAACAATTCATTAAATGCGAGTTTTAAGCTCACTTGAGAGTGGCAAAATCATTTTTTCTAAGCCCACCCGAGGGTGGCAAATCCACGTCTTAGCCTACTTACGAGTAGCACCATCAAACCATTTTCAAATAAACAAACATGAGATGTTTTGTTCCAATTCAGGCGATCCAGTCTATACTTGTATGTTGTGCGCATCACATAGTAAATCTAGGCTAATAACCGGAATAAGAACACATAATGTTTTCAAAACTAGATATCATGGTTAGTAGAGGTCGATCTTTGATCGAGCGAGGGGGGGTGCTCACGAAGTGACCTTCCCCAATCGTACCCAAGTTCCCGAGCTGAGGCAACTTTGGTGACGACAGACACGTGGCCTTAGGCAACGAGTCAGGGTTTCCTAAATTTCCCCAAAATAAATAATTAGGTGGCGACTCTGTATCTGGCAAAACAGTCCATGTTGGCACTTCTTGCAAAAAATTTGTTTTAAAAAATGATTTGCTGGATTTGGACTCTTTGATGATTTCATCGGTCTTGCATTGCACTCTGCGAGATTAGATACAGGACCGTGACATTGAGTCCTGAACTGTAGCGAGCCCAAATGAACAGAACGGGGGATTTCCTCCCGGGACGTTCGGGGACGTCTACAGGATGCCTCTATTTCAGGAGGTGAAACAAGGGTAGAAGGAACAAGGGCATTAATATAATCAAGCCAGTCAGAAGAACAAATCTTCGCCTTCTGGGCTAAGAATGATAGATTGTACCCTTGTGCCTCTTCTAGGCATTGGGTGGTGTGCACTATCTTTGTAAGCATGGAGGATATATACCATGCCACGGGCAGATTCTCCTCCAAACTGCATCGATGGTCAATGGGCACGTAAGGATAGACCACCGAGCTTCGTGTATAAGAAGGGAACTCCAAAGGGTCAGTAAATTCGACAAAGTGATGGTTAATTCGTTCCCTTAAATCACAAGACTCAGGCTTTGACCAACTTGTCCAGTCGGAAGCACCAGAAGAGGAAGAAGTCACAGCCTTGTCCCATGTGGAGGATTGTGAAGAAGAATTTTCCATGTCCATATTTGCAACTTTCTGAATTAAGGGATTGAGAGCTATTTGTTCGTAGTCCAAGGGTGAGACAGAAGAAGAACCTCTGATGTCCATATTTGTGAGTTTCTGGATCGAAGGATTAAGGGCAATATGTTCGAAGTCCAAGGATTGATAATTTGCAAAGGCATCCATGACCTGAATATAGAAAGGTGGGTAAAGGTGGCTAATAAATGCATGGACGTTCTTTCGAGGAGGAACAACATCGACATATGACTCTTCGTGTGCTCGATCGTTAGAGGAAAAAATTAATTCGGCCATGAAATGTATCAGTCTGTTCGAGTGCTAAGACGGTGGAAGTGTTCAAAGGATTAAACGAGAGTTTAATACAGATGGTAAGTGACAGTTGCATTTCTGGGAAGATGCAAAACCCATGCACGTTCTAAGACGTGGGAAAAAGACCCTGATCCACTAATATCACCAAGTCTTGGGTATATTAGTGCGGGGGGTAATGTTGGCTGCATATTTTGTACAAGCCAGTTACAATTCGACGCGTGGCAAAGTAAGGGTAATATGGGGAGACCATTCAAGTCTTCGATCCTGATTGTACACGTGGCAGTTGATATTGGTTGTTATGAGATTTGAGTAGTAGTAGATCAACAAAGAGATGCAAGGTGATGTGGCATCAGCGGTTACTCTTATTTAAATTCAAATTTATGAGGGAAGCTTAACTGCAAATGATGGCATAGTTGAGCTAATCTTGAGGGTACATAATCAGCGATCATGGGGGAGCAATTCGACGGTTGAAAATACAGTTCGACTGTCATCTTTGAGCAGTATAAATAGTAGAGAAGGCCTTGGAAAATGCCCTCGGACTCAGATATAAAAAACCAGTCTTATTCTACTTTACTTTTACATGCCCTGTTCTTTACATTCTAGTACTTCAAATTCTGCACTACATTTTCATTCATAGGAGTAGTTTCAAATAGATTGTCGCTCCGAATCATTGTAAGTTTTTCATTCTAGTGAAATGCTTCAGATTTTCTTTGTTTAATTGGTATTCTGTTTAAATTCTCCTAAATCAAGCCACCAGTAAAAGTCCTCTTCATTGAGGCTGAAAAAACTAAAACACAGTTGTCTGATAATTGGTTGGCAATTAAATTTCTGTAAGGACTAAATTGATCCTTACTGGCACGCTCGCAATCACAATAATAACCTTCGAAAGCCAAAAAGCCAACAATAACCAAATGTAGTTGTATTGGCAAAAGTCTCCAAATATTTATTATTAAATTCTCATAATTTTAAAACTCTCTTTTTCCTACGTGGCAACCCTCTTTGATTGTTTTTCATGTTTTCTATTTTCCTTCATTTTTTATTTGTTTGATTAATTAAAATGAAAATTAATTTCATGATTTATGAATAAAGATTTGAATTTCAAAATTCCTCCATATAGATAAACATATAAAAATTAATAAATAATTTATGAAAATTAATTTCATAGTCTATAGATAAAGATAAAAATTAAATAACTAAGTTAAAAAAATTAATTTCACAACTTATAGATAATTTAAAATTTCTTTCCAAAAATGTACTCATAAAAATTGATAAATAAGTTATAAAAATTAATTTTATGACCTACAGATAAAGGTTAAAAAATTGATTTAAAAAAAATGAAATTACTTCTTTTTTTTTTTGCCCTTCATTTTGTAGTAGTTGTATTGGAAAAAATCTCCAAATATTCATTATTAAATTCTCATAATTTTAAAACTCTCTCTTTCTTACGTGGCAACCCTATTTGATTGTCTTTCATGTTTTCTATTTTCCTCCATTTTCTATTTGTTTGATTAATTAAAATGAAAATTAATTTTATGGTTTATGAATAAAGATTTGAATTTCAAAATTCCTCCATACAGATAAACATATAAAAATTGATAAATAATTTATGAAAATTAATTTCATGGTCTACAGATAAAGATAAAAATTAAATAACTAATTTAAAAAAATTAATTTCACAACTTATAGATAATTTAAAATTTCAACCAAATGTAGTTGTATTGGTAAAAGTTTCCAAATATTCATTATTAAATTCTCATAACTTTAAAACTCTCTATTTCCTACTTGGCAACTCTCTTTGATTGTCTTTCATGTTTTCTATTTTCCTCTATTTTCTATTTGTTTGATTAATTAAAATGAAAATTAATTTCATGGTTTATGGATAAAGATTTGAATTTCAAAGTTTCTCCATATAGATAAACATATAAAAATTAATAAATAATTTATTAAAATTAATTTCATGATCTACAAATAAAGATAAAAATTAAATAACTAATTTAAAAAAATTAATTTCACAACTTATAGATAATTTAAAATTTCTTTCCAAAAATGAACTTATAAAAATTGATAAATAACTTATAAAAATTAATTTTATGACCTACAGATAAAGGTTAAAAAATTGATTTAAAAAAAAACGAAATTACTCTTTTTTTTTTGCCCTTCATTTGTAGTAGTTGTATTGGAAAAGGTCTCCAAATATTCATTATTAAATTCTCATAATTTTGAATCTCTCTCTTTCTTGCATGGCGACCCTCTTTGATTGTCTTTCATATTTTCTATTTTCCTCCATTTTCTATTTGTTTGATTAATTAAAATGAAAATTAATTTAATGGTTTATAGATAAAGATTTGAATTTCAAAATTCCTTCATATAAATAAACATATAAAAACTGATAAATAATTTATGAAAATTAATTTCATGGTCTACAGATAAAGATAAAAATTAAATACCTAATTAAAAAAAAATTAATTTCACAACTTATAGATAATTTAAAATTTCTTCCCATAAATGAACTTATAAAAATTGATAAATAATTTATAAAAATTAATTTCATGACCTACAGATAAATGTTAAAAAATTGATTTAAAAAAAAAATGAAAGATAAACATATAAAATTTCATAAATAATTTATGAAATTTTATTTCATGACCTAGAGATAAAGAAAAAAATTAAAACAATTATTTTTAAAAATTAATTTCATGACTTACAGATAAATAAACATATAAAAATTGATAAATAATTCATAAAAATTAATTTCGTGGTCTATAGATAAAGATAAAGATTAAATAATTGATTTACAAAAAAATTAAAATAATAAAATTTAAATAAATATATGATTTGTTAATCTGTATCTATCAAAAACATATCTATCTAAATATTTGTTTTGATTTACTTATATTTTTTTCTCCTTCAATCACATATTATCCTTTTTTATTTTGAGTCTATACTAAATGTAGCGGAGTATAAGAATTTTTCAAAGTCTTAATACTAAATTCTTATGGATTCTCTCTTCTATGTGTCACTTTTCAAGTCTCCCCTCCCACTTTTCCTAATTTTTAATCATTTGTCAATTATCTAAATCTCAAAAGCCAAAAGGATTATATATATTTAAATAAAATGATAAATATTTAGATATGAACAACAAAGAGGTAGAGATAAATATATAAAAAATAAAATAAAATAAAAAGATAACTATTCAAATTTCAGCCACACAATAATATAAAAGAGTCAAATAAAAGATAAAAAAATAACTAAATAAAAGATATTACGAGTCAATTAATTTTAAAAATAAAAATTTTAAAAAATATTTAAATAAAAAAATATTATGAGCCAAATAATTTTTAAAATAAAAAGGTAATTATTTATATATGAATAACAAAAAAAAAATAGAGATGAGGAAATATACAAAAATAAAAATATAACTATTTAGATTTGAACTGCAAAATGAAAATTCAAATAAAAGATAACAAAATATTTAAATAAAAAAATATTAAGATTGGGATATAAATATCCCAAAAAAGAAGATAACTTTTTTAACGATCTATATTTATCTTTTGTTAGATTGTTATAGAATTTTCATATATTTCAACTTAATCTTTTTAAAGTTTATCTTCAAGTTGAGCTTAATATTTATCTTTTAAAACCATCAATTAATTATCCATACAAATTTTAAATATGATAGAATTCCATATTGGGAAGATTGGGAGAAAAACAATCAACATTGAGCCATTTCTGATTCCTTTCGGTGCCTAAAAATCCTAAATATTTGCTTTACATTTGAATTCTGTACTTGCATGAGTTTTTGCATTTGTGAGAAAGTGAGTTTATGTAAATAGATATTATTATTTTATTTTTAAATTTTTTTCTTACAATCTGTATTTTTCCTTATTTATTTCTTTTTGTTAATAATGTGTCATTTAATTGAGATTTTTTTTTTATATATTTATAAAAGTGCTACTATTATCAATTTGTAACTCTCTCACTTATTGATTAATTGTGTTTAATTTTTTTTGGTGTAGATGTTAGATTGAAAATGAAGAACACATTAAAATTTATTGGATATGGGTTTATACTTTAAATGTATTCATCAGTTGATTTTTTATTATTGATTATCCTGTTTAAATAACTTATAATTAAATTTATTTTTAGAAATTCATTTCCTTTGAGAACTAAACCACAAATTTTTTCATTTATTTTTTATTTTTATTTAGATTCAGAGTTTGAGCAAATGGAAAATATCTCATATTTAAAATGTTTTTTTTTTTTTGAATAATTTAAATATTTATATTCTTTATGTTTGTCAATTTAAGTTTAATGTATTTCCAAACTTTTTTTTTTTAATCATTCCAAACCATTTGTGTTTAATGAATCAATATAACCAAAAAAACAAATAGCATGTAAAAAAATTTTAACCACTAACGGAATACAATGGGAATTAAAATTAATTTTATTTTAATTTATTATATTATATGAGATGGTTAATGTAATATCTATTATTGATTAAACAAAATTAGTGTTACTTTTATTTAATATATTAGTTATTGTGATTAATTATAATATGCCTTTGTTACTCTATTTTTGGTTGTCTGAAATAATTCTTAGATAAATTAGCTATTATATATGTTATGATTTACTTAGTTTATGATAGTTTTTTAAAAATTTTAATAATGCGAAATATTTAATATTTTTAATGATGTGACATAAGATTTATATTCACAAACTAAATAAAAATATTAAGAAATACAATCAAATAATAAATTTTTTTTAGTGATTATTAACTTTTTAAAATCTTGCCCATCGCACGGATAACAACTAAATATATATATATATATATATATGTTGTACCTTCCCAACTCCCCCACATTCTATGGAGTGCAAAGTTTCATGCGATTATCATAGTGTCTACACCATGCGTGGCCTAGCACGTGACACAAGGCTCTCATTAGTCATTACATTTCTGTCACAAAGAGACTTTAATTTAATAATAATAATGTAAAACTCTCATTAACCTAGTTCTCTCACAAGTGGCAAGAGAAAGGAGAGCTCAATGAGACAATGGTGGTTGAAACTTGGGATATCTGATTATGTTATTATGCCCCCTCCAATGATGGGTCTGAAATTGAAGTGATCAATGTCTTCACATTTCAAGACTTTTGGTGAAGTTTAGATTCCAATTATATATACATATATTGACATAAAGAAGAACATCATTTTTTAGAGTTTATTTTGAGAGAAAGAACCAAAAACAACAAATTAGAATATAAGCAGAGGACATACATTAGATTCTAATTATATTATATATTAGCTGACTGATGTACTTACTTATAATTATTAATTATTTTTTGAGATTCATATGTCGAAATAAGCTTATATGATTTAATTGAGATAGGCGTTCATGGAATAAATGATCTATTATTAAATTTTTAATATACTTTATGTTTTAGTTTGCATAATTATAATTTGAGATTCTTATCACATGTGACAGAAAATTCATTAAGAAGTCTTAAAAAATAAAATCTCATTATCAAAAGTTCAATAATCAATTATTTGAGGGAGAATTTATAGAGAAAAATGAGAAAGGAAAAAAAAAAGTTAGAATAAAAAAAAGAAAGATTGAACTTCATTTTTTTTTGTTTTTTTACAAAAACTTTTTAAAATTCTTGATCCAAACTCAACATTAGTTTAGATTGATGATTTGCACAAACTTGCATTGGACAGACATCAAAAGTTGGAATAAGCTAGTCATGGGGAGTAGTGTTGTCGCATTTCAAGGTTTATAAGGCCATTTTTTTTTTTTCTTTTTCTTTTTAATCTCTTTTGGTGAGGCTAGGATGGGAAAATGAGTTTTTGTCTGACCTAGGCCTTCTTGGGAAATAGTGGTAATTTTTTTAAGAGAAGGTCCCTATTGTAGTCCAAGCATAAGAAGTTAACCTAATCCATCAATTTTGTCCAATCTTCGTACTTTTCCTTTTGTCCAACATGATGAGTGGCATTTTTTATTTTCCAAGAAGACGGATGGGTGATAGTGGGCTTGGCCCAATAACATAGCTGACTTGGTTACAATTTGCGAGTTAATGGGTTAAGATTCGGGCCTACTTTGGCCCTTTTCGTTTTGTTTTGTTTTTATTTTTTATTTTTTTTTATTTTGCTAATATGCTGAGTTTAGGCACTTTTGCAGTGGCAACAAGGATTTAGATTTAAGTAACTTCCCCAATAAAAAGCATTATAACCTAACTTCGTTTGTCAACTTTCTTTTATTTTTTAAGATTACTAATATATTTTATAAAGTGTTGTATCATAGAAAAAAGATAGAGTGGAAACCTTTATTAGAAGAGCAATTACGTTATTGAGTTTCTCAACCCATTTACAATCTTAATGTACTTTTTTCTTGAGATCATGCTCAATTTTATATCCCAAGGCCAAAATCATGCTTGATGCCTCTGAAGGGTGCACTTTCATAGCGAGAACTTCCAAACATAAAAAGATCAAAAAAATTGTTTGGTTTGTTTCTTAATTCGTCTTTTTAGTACCTTCCATTTCTAACATCAACTTCAAATAACATATGAAGATTTTTTATTTTATATTTTATTTGGATAAATTACAAATACACCCTGTAAGATTTGCTTAAAATATAAATTACTTACTGTGATTTTAGAAATTACATTCTACCTTTTTAGGTTTATAATTTCATAAAAAAAATTGCCCTTTTTATTAGTTAATCAAGTCAATTAACAGTTTTTAATAATATTAGAAATATGTTTCAATTAATAATTTAAGTAATTTTATTATTATATAGGAGAACAATTATAAATTTTATTTTTTTAGTTAATTCTGTTAAATAAAAAATTATAACAAGGGGGTATTTATAATTTTTTAAATCACAAGGGATAATTTGTACTTTAAATAAATCTTAAGAGTATATTTGTAATTTATCCATTTTATTTTATACAAATGATATAAGGGGAATAAAATAATGAAAAGTTGTATTATGTAACAATAAAACTTCGGAAGCTGCTCGTCTCCAGTCTGAGATTAGATTGGACGGTACTGTTCGGCTCGTGAGGGTTCATCACGGGTCCCGTTTTTGTAATCCGAACTGTTCAATGTGTAGAACTAGTCGAATACTATATGTTTGTAAAAAATCATGCTTATCTGATATCGATAGTTATCTCATCGGATTAGTTTTTTGTCAACCATTAATTTGTTCACCGTTTATTTTTTTTATACAAAACTGTTTTGATCACATAGTTATCGATATCCGATCAACGTGATTTTTTACAGACATATAGTACTTGACGATTTCTATACATTATAGATTCAGATTATCAAAATAAGACCTATGGTAAGCTTCTATAAACTGAACAACACCGTTTAATCAAATCTCGAACCGGAGGCAAGCTGCGCCCGGAAACTTAAACAGGTTCACAACCAATAAAGAAGTGTCACCTGAACCAATCAACTCTTGACCTCAAATTAAAGCATTTTATTAATAATTTATAATGAATAGGAGAGAAATATGAGAAAAAAATTATTGCATTCATAGCAACGGTCACAAACTACCTAAGGACCACCTCATTCACTAGCCAGTTGTTTGATCATAGAAAATTTACTTCTTCTACTTCTTTTTATTTTTATTTGTAAATGATAAGATATTTGTTAATTACAAAAAATTAGACAATTGTAAGTTGATGGTTTTGTTTGGAAAGTTAGCAATTTCAGTTGGCTAATTGATTTTTTTTTTTTTTTTTGACTCTTTTAACCTGACTAAAATAGTTGAGTTTAGAAAATTGGTTATTATATATATATATATTTTTTGTAATTGATTTTGATGGTTATGAAAGAAAAAGTGAAATGATTATGATTTGGATATGATATTTTATCTTATTGACTATTTTAACTTATTTTATCTTTTAATAAGCTATTTTAACCCAACCTTATTTCTAAACACTCTCCAATAACACATAACTAAAGATCAACAATCATCCTAAGAAATAACTCATAACTTAAAGAAATCAAAATTCAATACAATCTTGCAATTCAATATATATATATATATATATTTAATAATGATTGATTCCCTGACATCTTGAATTGAAATGTAGATTTATTTTGAAAAGTAGGTTAAAAGTTGATTTTTTAATTTTTTTTTTTTTTTGAAAAAATGTGTAACAAAATAAAGAGATAACATGATAAAAAAAATCAAAAAAATTTGAAAATTATTTTTAATCTCTTTACCAATAAAGGCTGTAAAAGAATAACAATGAATTGAACTAACTTGGTTAGATTAAATGAACTGGTTTGAGGTTAGGTCAGCCTTGGACTCAAATCCACTGACAAATGTGAACTTTTGAGAAATTTTTTTGAACTAACTTGGGCCAAGTTTGGAAAGACTAAATAAGTGCACTTTTTGTCTTTTTGGACTAAAAAATTGAGGTTGAAAATATGGATGTTTGGGTTAACTTTTTGACTTTTTATTGGAAAATGTGTAATAAAAAATTGTAAAAATTGATTTGTAGGGAAAAATTTGAATTGGGAGTTGTGCAGCCGTAATTGTTGATTTTTGGTTAATAGTGTTAACTTTTTAACTTTTTGAGTAACTTTTTAACTTTTTGGCTTTTTTGGAACATCCCAAACTTAGCCTTGGTTAGATTAAATGAACTGGTCTGAGGTTAGGCCAGCCTTGGACTCAAATCCATTGACACCCTTGGGAAAAAATTTTGGGCCATCATGAAGAGAAATTATTCATTGTCCGAGGGTAAATTAAATTAGTGCCTCAACTTCAGTATTATTGATTAAAATAATATGTTTTATTATCTGTTTATCTTTTTTAGAGAGATAATTGAACACTGGTCTGAACATAAATGATATGAAAGAGTACTCCTGGGGCAATGAATAATTTCTCTAACAACAAATAAATTGAACTTTAGGTTAGGCAATAGAAGGGTATTTTAAAAAGATGGCTAAAAGTCATTTTTTAATTTTTAATTTATTATCTCTCACATTTTTTACACATTTTTTCAAAAAAAAAAAAAAAAACTTTTATCCATCTTGCCAAATCCGTTTGGGAAGTGGGTTGGCTTTTTGATTTTTTTGGCTATTTTAGTCTTGGCTAAAAAGCTTGGTTTGGGAATGACTTTTTGGTTTTTTTGATTTTTTTTGTAAGAGAAGAGTGTGATGATTATGGATTTGATGTGATGTTTTATTTTTTGTGACTAAAATAATCTATTTTGTCTTTTGTGGCTAAAATAGCCACTTTAGCTCTTCCCAAACAATGCATTAGTAGTGTTTTGGAAAATTGGTAAAAAAATTAGCTTTTTTATTTTTTGATGACTTTTTTATGTAAAACAAACTGAGGTAGTGTTTGGTAAAATTTTAAAATTATGATTTGATAATAGAGTTGTATTTTGAGTTTGTGAGTTTTGGAATTATGATTTGAGTGTAAAAAAATTGTTTGGTTATAAATTTTGAAAATAGTTTTGAAAAGAGTTTTAAATTGAGTTTGAATTGAGTGATGTGACATATTATATTTGATACAAAAACTTACAATTTATAACTAAACACACAACTCAAAATTCTATTCAAAATTTATAAAAAAAATTGACAAATATATTTTTTTGTAATATAAAATATAAAAAAAAAAACCGAATACTGTTCTGGTCAACCGACCGAACGATTGGTTAACTCAAAATTTTCCGTCTTGAAAAGAGTTTTCAAAAGTGAGTGTTAAATTAATTTTTGAAAATGTTAAACAAACACCACACTAAAAAATGAGTGTGAAATTATATTTTAAAAGTTCCACCAAACGGAGCCAAACTTTTTGTGACTTTTTTATTGACTTTTTTTTGTATAAAAAAAAATTCAAAATTCAAAAAATTAACTTTTTAGTAAATTCCCAAATTGCCCCTTGAAATGTCGACACAATCCAAACCCAATTTAGGCCCTGTTTGGTAGAACTTATTTCCAGCTTATTTTAGCTTTTAGCTTAATTTAAGTTATTTTGATGTGTTTGGTTCAGCTTAACAATACAGCTTATAACTTTTTGTAAGTCAAAAATCAACTTATTTTTTGAGTGGGGGAAGAGAAACTTAATTTATAAGCCAAAAATTGTTGGAAATTGTTATAAAATTCTGGATAAAACCAAATTTTTTTTCCCTAAGTTTGGTCTATTTTTTAGGTGGGCCCCGTGCGTCGATTTTCACGAGTCAAAGTGGTAACGCATTCTATGCCGCGTTGTGATTCACGTGGTATATTTGGTTGCTCAAAACCATTACCGAATGAATGGGAAATTGAAGCCAAAGTGTGCTCCATGGAAATGGAGTTTTGGTGGAAATTCCTTAAGGCTCCGTTTGTTTCACCGGATATAAAATAGAGGATATAATATGATGTGGGATATAGTCAGGATATGTAATGAATAGGATATATGTATTGGATAGTATATCCCCCAAATCATGTTTGTTGACTTGGTATATAAGACCGGATATATGTTATCCATGTTTGTTTTATAAAATATATTGTGGGATATAAAAAAGTAATTTCTAAAATTACCCTCATAATATATTTTAAATACCCATATTGCCCTTATGTCCATCAAAACCAAATTGTTCAAATTAGGAAAAACTAATGTAAATCAACAAATTAAAAATTCATATTATTTTTTATTTGAACAAATTAAATATTCGTATTAAATTCAATAATTTTTCAAAACAAAAAAAAAATTATATTAAACTAATGTCCACTGATAAAATTTTTTATATTATATTAAATTCAATAATTTTACCCCCCAAAAAAAAACTAATATTCATTCTAAAAAAATTTATCTTACAAAATAATCATTGAATGAAAAAAAATAACATCTTTATTCATTCATTCATCACACATCATTATTCTTATAAAATAATCCAAGCCATTATAATTAAAAATAACCTTCATTCATTCTAAGTAAATGATAACATTTTTTTACAATAGATAACCTTCAACTTAATATATTAAGCATCATTCCAACAAAATAAAGCAATACTAATATTAAGCATACTTCAGCTTACTTACAACCCCAACAATTAGATTAAAACTAGGTACAAAAGCCATTTCTAGGGGATGTAAACCAGTTAGTCTGTCAAAATATTTCTAATCCTCCTAATAACTATGCAAAATAGGCACTACACATGTGCCTGAGGAGGAATAGCAATACTAATATTATAATATATAGATAGATATATGTCATTAGCCTACAGCAAACACACTTAAACACACCCGGCCAACAACAAACATACCCATTCCATTTTTTCTTCTTCAGGCAAGCTAAAGAACAAATCAATCCTTTCAGCATCCTTCACAATAAGGGTAGCTGCTCTCAACCTGTCATTTGTGTTCAGTCGCAACTTGGCTAGTTCCTCATTAACCAGCTTCCTAGCTTGAGACAAGTCTTGGGCATACCCAATCCTATGAGCAATTTCTTCCATGGTACTGTTGGTTTTCTTGAAGAATGAACCAAACTCAACAGCCACATCAACAAGACCCTTTGCAATACCTTCAGCTTTCCTAGCTCTTTTCTTAGAAGTTGTGCCTGAGCCACCTTGGTTGCATGGAGTCCCAGATGCTGATAAGGAACAATCAGGCAGATCAACAATTGGAGTGTAACACTCCTCAGTAGTTTGGTCCTCTTTTTCTAAGGCATCAACCATGTCAGCAGGTCCTTCAGCCAAGACTCCAGTGGCTCTATCCTTGCCAAAGAGAATTACCCAGTCCTCGTAGTAAATAAAAGGTACATTTCTCATGCCCTTGGCATCTGGCTCCCTCTACAAAACAATATTTTTTTGAAATTTATATTTCTAGTTAATAAATAATACAAAATGGTTAAATAATGCAAAATGGTTAAGGTAAGTTTTTTACCTTGACATAGTTTTGCCAAACTTCGTCACTGTCGACCAAAATCATCTTCTCAGAGTCATCCCACCCAAAGCCACTCAACCGAAGCATGTTAGTAAGCAAATTGTATTGTCTTCTCCAAAATTTGATCTTTGACTCGATATGAGGGGATGCACGAAGATCAGTTCCAGGAAAAGCCAATATGATAAGCTTCTCCAATTCAGAGTAAAATCCACACCTAAACTGACCATTGTCAGCTTTCCATTTTTCACTGAACAGATCCCTCATGGCTCGGATCAACACATCACACTCTTTCGGAGTCCACACTCTACGACCTCTTGATGAGGAAGCAGTTCCCTTTCCCTTACCATTTTTTCGACATCCACTAGTAGCAGTTGTGTCATCCATACCTAACATGCAACCATTTTTAACAGAACAATAATTTTATTAAGACAACCAAACAAACACTCCTATTAAGTTATGTCTTCAACAAATAACTGAAACATAAAATAAGTTACATGTCTACATCATCCTATTAAGTTACAAGTCTCCAACTCACTACACAACATAAGTATTAAAAAACATTACATCCAATGAAAATAGTACTTAATTTTACATTCTATTAGCTAACCACTCATTATACATTTGGTTAGCTAGAGTGTCCCTCCAATTACTCCATTTGTCAGATCCCTCAATTGTGTCAATGTACTCGTTCCCTGTTTCTTGATTATTTGGCAATGTGTCATCTAAGTCTACCTCCAATGGATCCATAGGCATCTCACGTTTGATGAGATTGTGTAGAAGACAACAAGCTGTGATAATTCGACATTGGGTCTTGATTGGAAAATAGGAATATGTTCTCAATATTGCCCATCTAAGCTTCAGAAGACCAAAACATCTCTCTATTATGTTACGAGCCGCGGAGTGCTTCATATTGAAGAACTCCTCTGCATTAGTTGGGGCACCCCCTTCCCTCCAAGTGGACAAGTGGTAACGTTGTCCTCTATAAGGTGCTAAAAAGCCCTCCCCATTAGTATAGCCCGCATCAACTAGATAGTAGGAACCTGTAATAATGTAGGATTATATAATTACATAATCACATAATTTAAGTACAAGTCCAAAGGTTATACATAGTAAAGATATTGTGAAATGCAGCTGTACCCGTTGGCACTCTCAACCCATTTGGTCTACTTATGGCATCTCTAAGTACTCTAGAATCTGAAGCGGAACCTTCCCATCCAGGTAAGACATATATGAACTGCATGTCATGGGAGCAAACACCCAAGACATTAGTCGCAATTTCACCCTTTCTTGATCTATACCTTGCTTTATCTACTGCAGGAGCTAGCACTCTAACATAGGTGCCATCAAGTGCACCAAGACAATTCTACCAAAAATTACCAAAAATAAATTATTACTTATTAAATTGTAATTATGAATATTATAACTTTTATCAAACATGAAGAATTACTAAAACTAGCATTTACCTGAAACCACCTCCACCTATCATCTGTGCACCCAGCAGTTATTGGTTCAGGTGTCTTTAGTAAGACACCTTGCAGTCGAAGCACAGCCTTAAGGACATCATTGAAATACTTACTAACTGTTTGACCAGACCTCATAAAATTGAATTTGACATTTCGATTTTTATGGTGGTGCCCAAGCACAGTCAAGAACATAGCAACCTTTTCCTCTAATACAACATATTTTGAATCTGACACACCCTTTGTTCTGATAAGCCCACACAACCGCAGAAAGGTATGCCTATTCATTCGTAGTTGTTCATGGCAATCTATGTCATTATCTCTGACCAACCTATTTAGGTGGTCAAGTTGTTGTTTGAAAGGATTAGGATTTCTACTTATTTTCCTCGTAGCCTCAAATCTTTCCAATGCAGCATGCAAAACGACTATATAAACTCCACAAGTATAATTCATGGATGATACCATATGTTGCAAGGCAACATAGGCCTCAATGAGGTCCCTCCTACCATCAAATCCTTTATTACTTGCCATCTATGAAAAGAAATAGTGCATATTGTAAATTAAATAACTAAAGCAATCAAATAGATAACTAAATCAATGCTAACTATTATTCACAATAGCCCCATGTAAACAATTCAGATTATGTAAAATAAAATCTGATTCAATCAAAAATCAGTGGGTAAACTAACTTATTATGTAAACTAACTTTCCCAATATATAAAATCAGATTATTTATTATGTAAACTTATTATGTAAACTAACTTTCCCAACTCACTGGATATAATAAAATCTGATTATGTAAACTAACTTTATTTATTTTTATGATCTGGATATAAACTATTTATTTTTATAATCTGGATATAAACTAATTATGTAAACTAAATCATTCCCTGACTTCAAAATCTTCCCATGAACTTCCCTCCAAACTTTAAACATTTTAAATCTTCAATTGTATTAAACACGCTACAATAAGTGTAAACATCAGATTTTACATTGTTTTCACACATTTTAACATACAATTCCAAAGCTTCTTGACTACACCCACATCGTGAATAGCCTGAAATCATTTCATTCCATGGCATGTTCACTTCGCAATTGGTAAAGTTCATATCGAAAACAGATGTTGCATCAGATAAAGCCCCACATTTTGAGTACATATCAATGAGGGCAGTTCCAACAAGAACATTAGACTCCATACCCAATTCGGAGACACACTTGTGAACTTCTTTGCCTTTATCAGTGTCACCTAAATTCTCAACTGCCTTCAGAACAGAACTTCATTATATAAAATCTGGATATAAAATCAGATTATCTTTAAACTATCTTTTCCAATATATAAAAATCTAATTATGTAAAAAAATCAAACTCTTCATAGATTATTTATTTATTTTTATTTTTTTTAATGTCAAGAGTTTGATTCAATCAAATTCCTAGGCTTTACATACAAAACAAATAAATTTTTATTGCTTGAATCAAAGCCCCAAAAATAAAAAATAAAAAAAAAATAAAACAGAGATATAAATCTGGTTCATATAAAACAATGAAACAGAGACAAGGTTTTTACTAATTGAATCGAATTTGATAGCAAAACAAACAAAGCCCTCTTCTGTTATCTCAGTGGGTTTACAAAACAAACAAAGCCCTCGAATTTGATTACAAAACAAACAAAGCCCTCTTTAGATTGAACAAAAAGTTCCAAAAAACAGTGGGTTTATTCGAAAAAGAGCCAAAAAGTTTGAAAAGTTCCAAATCAATGGGTTTACAAATCAGTTTAAAAAATTTCTGTTATCTCAGTGGGTTTAGAAATCAAAGTTCCAAAAATAAATTTAGAAATCAGTGGGTTTAGAAATCAAAGTTCCAAAAATCAGTTTAGATTGAAACTTTCACAAGTTTCTGGCCCTCTTTTTTACAATTTTTTGTTCCAAAAAACAGTGGGTTTATTCCAATCGATTTTTGTTAGAAATCATACAAACAAAACCTAAAACCAGAAAATCAAAAAAAAAAAAAGAAAGCAAGGTAGAGGGAAAAGATGATAATCACCAGAATGAAGTCTTGCCAACGGAAATCAGTCACAAAATTTCGCAGATCTACACGATGTAAACCAGAGCCTTTTTCTCTTCTGCTGGATGTATATGAGCTGCATATATTTTCTGAGCCCTAGTCTGTGTATATAAGATAGACGAGGGTATATTGGACTTTTGAACTCATATCCCAGACGAAGGGATATGATATAACAGGGGGGGCTGGGATTGTATATCATCCAAATTTGGGAGATATACAATCCGAAGGTATATTATATCCCTTTCAAACAAAATTTGCAAACATGGGATATGTGGGTCCCATTGGATATCATATCCAATCCCAGTCTCCATATCCTGCAAACAAACAGGGCCTAAGATTGTAAAATGGCTTGTCCCACATTGATTTGGTGGGAAGTTTTGAATGAGTTTATAAGGCTTGGGTTTGATACTTGGGGTGTGCCCCAAGGGGTACCCAAGTGTTTTAGAGGGAGAGGTTATGGGCAAAATGGGCTAGACCTATTGGACCCAAAAATCATCGCGCGCCGCCGCCGGCCGTCCCGGTGAGCTGGGCTGGGCTGGGCTTGGGTCCATGGTGTGAGGTTGGGCTTGTTCGGCCCAATACTAATCTTTTTGGGCCAAAAATATTTGAATTTTATTTTATTTTGTATAAAATTAAACCGGAAATAAACTGGTTTGGTTTTTAAGATACATCCAAACAGGGCCCTTCCCGAAATAAACTAGTATGGTTTTTAACGTACATCCAAACATGACCCTTCCCATTTTTGTATCTGTTTAAATTATGAACCCAACAGATTCAAATCTGTTTGAATTTAAAACCAACAGGTTTCATACCTGTTCAATTCAAAACCAGCAGCCACCTTTACATCTATAAATAGACTAGCCTCCTATTTAGATTTTAATCAAAATTTTCATACTCCATCCTCTGCTATAAATCTCTGCATTTTGCTGCATTTAATTTCTGAAAGAAAGAGTGTAAACACTTAGTGTGTTCGTAAGGCAAACAATTTGTAGTGCTGCTATTGTTTGTAGTAGATCATTTCATCTTGAGAGATAGACATCCAAATTCTGAAAGCACCGCGGAGATGACGAATCTGTGTTAAGGACACAGTGTCAAACACTAGACTTGATCAAATTATAATTCGAACAAATTAAATCAAGTAAGTTATTTAATTTATTTTCATTGTTATTGTTATTTATTTAAATCAGATTTTAATTTTGATTTTGTAATAAAATAAAATCTGTTTTTATTTTTATTTTTTTTTATTTCGAGTTTGATTTTTGTAATCAAACATATTCTCTCATTTCCTTTATTTCTTTATATTCTGGTTATTGTTTAGTACACAACAGAATTTAATTTATTTAAATACAGTGAAGATTGTCCTACAATCTTAAGACAGATCCATTTTTTGGTATCTTCATTGTATTTAATTTTTTGATTTCATAAAGACATATTCTGGTTGGAAAAACAAATAGTGATTTATGTTATTTGACAGATAGTAGCAATCTACTGTCTCTTTTCTTTCACAACTAGTAGTAATATACTGGTGCCATTAACAATTGCAGAATATTAATTTGTGTTACAGAAAATTATTGTGATATTTTATTATTTTCTAGTTTTAGTAACATAGAAAATAAAATTATTTTGTTTTATAATTTATTTTTTGGTTTTAGTAAATTAAATTTGTTAATCAATCATGTAACTTTGTAGACCACTTAATTTTCAATCATTTGTGAAAAGATGTATGTAGTTATATCGTTCCATTTAATTGGGAAATAAATTTAAGAAATCTTTTATTTTAAATTATGTGACATGAGATGTTGTTAATAATTATTTTACTTGCGTAGTAGAATTTGTTAAACCATAAACCATTCTATTAATATGGGGGTGTATCTCTTGCATTAGTTGAGATAATTTAATTTTCTTCTGTCACAAATATTTTTTATAACTGTGACACTTTTTCGTAATTGAGTTGCAAGAATGTATACAATCAAATGGATTTTTTGAATTATTTGATTCTTAGACAAAATTTTTATGAGGATATGATTTTGTCAAAATATTAATTCTAATTTGTGTAGTCCTAATTATTTTGGATTTTTCATTTGAAATTTATGAATCATGATTTGAAATTTATGAATCAAGCACATTATAAACAACAAGTGATAGATGTTATATTTTGTTTTAATTAGAAGTGATAGGGGTGGTGAATATGATGCACCATTAAATGAATTTTGTGCACAACATGACATTATTTACCAAACTACAGCCCCTTATTCTCCATAGCAAAATTGCTGAAAGGAATAATAGAACCCTAAAAGAAATAATGAATGCCATGTTACTAAGTTCAGGTTTACCACAGAACTTGTGGGGGGAAGCAATATTGTCTGTTAATTATGTTCTTAATAGAATACCCCACAAGAAAACCAAAAGCATTCTTTATGAATTGTGGAAAGGTCGACCACCTTCCTATAAATACTTAAAAGTGTGGGGGTGTTTGGCAAAAATTGAAGTTCTTGTTCTTAAAAAGACTAAGATTGGACCAAAAACAGTAGATTGTGTGTTTATTGGTTATGCTCAGAATAGTAGTGCATATCGGTTTCTGACTTATAAATCAGAAATACCTGATATAAATGTGAACACTATTATAGAGTCAAGGAATGCTGTGTTTTTTGAACATGTCTTTCCTTACAAGAAAGCACATGAATTAAGTTCACAGAAAAGAACTTATGATTGTACACAAAGTCAAGAGACTAATGACAATTAAACACAAGAGACTAGTAATGGTCTTGACCAACAGGATTTAACTAATTATGAACCGAGACGAAGTAAGAGAGCGAGAACATCAAAATCCTATGGTCTAGATTTTCTAACATACCTGTTAGAAAATGAACCTCAAAGCTGTAAAGCAGCAATGACAGGTCCTGAAGCGTCTTTGTGGAAAGAGGTTATTAATAATGAAATTGAATCCATTATGCAAAATCACACTTGAGAATTGGTGGATCTTCCACCAGGTTCTAAACCCTCTTGGATATAAATGGATATTCAAGAGAAAAATGAAAGTAGATGGTTCAATTGACAAGTATAAAGCAAGACTTGTAGTTAAAGGTTACAGACAAAATGAAGGTCTGGGCTATTTTGACACATATTCCCCTGTGACAAGAATAACTTCCATTCGCATGCTTATTTCTATAGCAGCGTTGTTTAATTTATAAATACATCAAATGGATGTTAAGATAGATTTCTTAAACGGTGATCTAAATGAAGAGATCTATATAGAGCAACCCGAAGGGTTTGTAGTATCAGGGCAAGAAAAGAAAGTTTGTCTACTTGTAAAATCCCTTTATGGATTAAAACAAGCACCTAAGCAATGGCATGAAAAATTTGATCATGCAATGCTTACTAATCGGTTTAAGATAAATGCATGTGACAAATGCGTCTATGTTAAAAACACTGACCAAGGATATGTCATAGTTTGTCTTTATGTGGATGACATGCTTATCATTGGAAGCAGTCAAAACATGATCAAATCTACTAAGCAGATGCTTAACAAAAGATTTGATATGAAAGATATGGAGGTCGCAGATGTTATATTATGAATGAAAATTACTAAAACATCTGACGGATATGCATTATCTCAATCACATTATATTGAGAAAATTCTTGATAAATTTATCAAGGATGATATGAATTTAGCTAGAACACCTGTAGACATCAATCTTTATTTATCAAAAAATAAAGATGATGCAGTGTCTCAGTTAAAATACTCCCAAGTTATTGGAAGCCTAATGTACCTAATGAATTGTACTCGTCCTGATATAGCTTATGCTATCAGTAAATTGAGTAGGTACACTAGTAACCCTGGAGAAGACCATTGGAAAAGTGATCATTCGGGTTCTTAGATATCTGAGATTCACCCGTGATCATGGTTTGAACTTTACTCGATATCTAACAGCACTGGAAGGTTATTGTGATGCAAATTAGATATCGGATACTAAATATTCAAAATCCACAAGTGGATATGTCTTTACTCTGGGAGGCGCTGCTGTTTCTTGGAAATCCACGAAACAAACATGCATCGCACGATCCACAATGGAATCCGAGTTCATTGCTTTAGACAAAGTAGGGGAAGAAGCCGAATGGCTTCGTCACTTCTTAGAAGACATTCTAATGTGGCCAAAACCTCTGCCAGCTATTTGCATTCATTGTGATAGTCAATCTGCAATAGGCAGGGCACATAATCATATGTATAACGGTAAGTCACGACATATTTGTCGTCGACGTAATACCGTTAGGCAGTTATTGTCAAATGGAATAATCTCTATAGATTATATAAAATCTAAAGAGAATATTGCGGATCTATTAACAAAAGGTTTGACAAAAGAGCTAGTGTATAGTTCATCAAAGGGGATGGGATTAAAGCCTATTACATAAGAGTCATCATAATGGTAACCCTACTTATATGACTGGAGATCCCAAGAACTAAGTTCAAAAGGACAACTAAGTTATGAATGGCTCGCCAGAAATCACCAAGGGATTAAGTTCCTACCCATTCCTATGGTGAGAGTGATATCTGCAACATATGTTGTATGCAGGGGTATAAAGATAAGCTTTGCTTTTAATGATTACTTATATCTTGATTAAGGCATAAAATCAAGACGAGTATAAGGAGATACTCACAATAAGAATCACCTATATGAGTGTCGAACTGGGGCTAGTTTTATGAGAATGCAAAAGGCTAAATTCTCTAGAAACATTCATGAAAACCAGGAGCGTTCAAGGCCAAAATGAACACAACAGTGAGAACCACGATGTGTTAGAAGATATTTTGTGTGAAATTTATTATCTTGGCTTATACAAACGACTGAACAATTCAAGGCATCGCGTCCATTGGTTAGCCAGTAAGTCCGATAGGTTATTACTAGAGAAGGTTCAAGGCAGAAAACTACCTATCCTGATACAAGATATTTTCGACTTATACTCTTTCGATAAAGTCTGCATATTGTTGCATTTTCGTTGTCATCAAATTCCATTCATGTGGGGGATTGTTGGAAATAGTTATAAAATTCTAGATAAAACCAGAATTTTTTTCCTAAGCTTGGCCTATTTTTTAGGCGAGCCTCGTGCGTCGATTTTCACGGGTCAAAGTGGTAACGCGTTCTATGTCGCGTTGTGATTCATGTGGTATATTTGGTTGCTCAAAACCATTACCGAGTGAATGGGAAATTGAAGCCAAAGTGTGCTCCATGGAAATGGAGTTTTGGTGGAAATTTCTTAAGGTTATAAAATAGCTTGTCCCACATTGATTTGGTGAGCAGTTTTGAATTGGTTTATAGGGCTTGGGTTTGGTACTTGGGGTGTGCCCCAAGGGGTACCCAAGTGTTTTAGAGGGGAGAGGTTATGGGCAAAATGGGCTAGACCCATTGGACCCAAAAATCACCACACGCGCGCTCCGCGTCGCGCCGTCGCCGTCCGTCCGGTCGGGTGGGCTGGGCCTGGGCTTGGGCGCGGGTGCGTGGTGTGAGGTTGGGTTAGGCTTGTTCGACTCAATACTAATATTTTTGGGCCAAAAATATTTGAATTTAATTTTATTTTGTATAAAATAAAATTCAGAATTCAAATTAAACCGAAAATAAACTGGTTTGGTTTTACTGTACATCCAAACAGGGCCCTTTCCGTTTTTGTATCTGTTTAAATTATGAACCCAACAGATTCAAATCTGTTTGAATTCAAAACTAATAGGTTTCATATCTGTTCAATTCAAAACCAGCAGCCACCTTTACATCTATAAATAGACTAGCCTCCCATTTGGATTTTACTCAAAATTTTCGTACTCTATCTTCTGCTATAAATCTCTGCATTTTGCTGTATTTAATTTCTGAAAGAAGTGTAAACACTTAGTGTGTTCGTAAGGCAAACAATTTGTAGTGCTGCTATTGTTTATAGTAGATCATTTCATATTAGAAGATAGACGTCTAAATTCTGAAAGCACCGTGGAGAGGACGAATCTGTCTTAAGGACACAGTGTTAAACACTGGATTTGATCAGATTATAATTCGAACAAATTAAATCAAGTAAGTTATTTAATTTATTTTCAGTGTTATTGTTATTTATTTAAATCAGATTTTAATTTTTGATTTTGTAAAAAAAATAAAATTTGTTTTTATTTATTTATTTTTTATTTCGAGTTTAATTTTTGTAATCAAACATATTCTCTCATTTTCTTTATTTCTTTATATTCTGATTGTTGTTTAGTATATAACATAATTTAATTTATTTAAATACAATGAAGATTGGCTTACAAAAATTAACTTATATTGATAATTATAAAGTATTAACTATTAAATTATAAGTTATAATCACTTTCCCACCGGTCTAATGCGCTTTGTTCTTTGACCAAACTTTTGTCTTGGTTAGAAGACATACTACAGGGGCATTAAAATCAAATAAAGGCCATTTTGGTCAATTCGCACGAGTACTGTACGGCCCCAAGTACTTTTCAGGCTGCTGCAGCCTGCAGTTGACTGCCTTTCCTTGCCTTTATTGGAATTTTTAGCCAAATCGCCGCGCTTTTCTCTCTCTCTCTCTCTCTCTCTCTCCTCTTCTTCCTTCGTTGATTGTTGTTGTGAACCCTCAATGCCTCTTTCGTATCTTCATGGTCCTACCCTTCAAGCGCGTTGATTAACATTTTTTTTTTTTTTGAATCCCAAAAGAGTTGTATTGTGGGTTCTGATGCAATATTGGGTTCGGTCAACTTTTTCGCTTCTCTTTTCTCCTTTTTTCTGTTTCTGTGTTCTTTTTCTTTTTTGGGTTTTTGTGGGTTTTGAATTTTCTTTTCTGGGTTAACTTTTCAATTTTTCTTTTTCGGCGTAGGCTTCTCTTGTTTAGTCATTATTTTATTTAGAATAATTTGTTGGTGGGTCGTCGGTATTCCCCTTTGTAAATGTTGGGGATTGGGTCGTTTTCGCGGGGTTTACTTTCTCAATTTTTTTGGGGATTTTTTATTTGCACATCAAGAAATGGTTGGTGATCAAAGGTTAGGGTTTTGAGTAGCGAAACGTTTTTTTTTTTTAATATATTTTGTTTGTCAATTGGGTTTGAAAAGTCTTTAGATTTTCTAATTGGTTATTGAGGGTTCTCAGGTCAATAGTGGACAAATTTTGGAAATTGGTGTGTTTGGCTCGTATTGGATAGTTTGTTTTCTATTTTGTTTGATGTAGGTTTGATCTGAAGAAACTTAGTTTGGCAGTGTCATTGTAAGTTTCATCTAGAGGTTGCATATTTTGTTGATTCAACTATCTGACTTTTTTTGGGGGTTGATTCACATAAAAGTTTTTGATTTTCTTTCATCAAATCACTTGATATTGTTTTGCATTTCTTGTCAAATCTTTCTAGGATCACAGAAATTTCAGTTTATTGGGTTGAATTCGTGTGATTGTGTTGATTGATATTTGTTATCAGAGAAGAGGTGTTCTCTGAAATTAGGTTTTTTGGTGTTTTGGATTGTTGTTTCTTCAATTGGGGTTGTTCAAAATGGAGGTAAAACAGGATGAGGAAGTGCGAGTGGTTCCAAAAACGGTAAAGTCGAGCTATGAATTGGGGAGTTTGGGGTCAAACTCAAAATTGAAGGGTGCGGGAAGTCTTAGTGAAAAAAATATGCCGGTGCAGGGTAGCGGAAGTATTAGTAGGAATGATATGTTTTTCCGAGCTGACAAAATTGATTTGAAAAGCTTGGATGTTCAATTGGAGAAGCACATGAACCGGGTTTGGTCAAAGAACGTAGAGGGACAAAAACCAAAAGAACAGTGGGAGATTGATCCATCTCACTTGGATTTAAGATACTTAGTAGCTAGGGGCACCTATGGTACCGTATATCGTGGTACTTATGATGGCCAAGATGTTGCAGGTAAACACCCTCTTTCTTCTTTCTAACAATAATTTTTTTGCTTGATGATCTGTTTGATTACTGGGAAAATGGATTTCTAAAGCCTGTTTCATTTCATTAGAACCATTTTTTTTTTGGTTGTAAGTTGTGAATGAACCTAGTCTTTGCTTCATTTTTATGTCAACTAGCATTAGCTGCATGAAATTATTTACTTTTCACTGCTCTTCCTGTTTCTAGCTCTGGTTCTCTTGTGTTGTCATCTTTAGTTGTCAGTTTAATTATTTATTCTAGATTTTGCTCTATCAGGTTCCTTTCAACTTCTTTCTGAAATGAATCAACATAAGAAAAGGCTTGAAAGTAAAACATAAGCATTTTTAAGTAGTAAAAAAGAGAGAAAAAAAATAAAGGAAAAAAAGAAAACAGTTAGTAGAATTGAATTTTATGAACTACTGCCTCTAATTGGCAGCCTGTTTGGTTATTGACGAAATTTGAAATTTGCTGGTTAGAATTAGTCCATTTACAAGGTAGAAACATAGATGTGTTTGGTTATAAAAATTGAAATATCTAAAAAATCTACACATTTACTTTAAATTCAGTTGTTTCTCTTTGAACAAAGAATTGATTAATCTAAATTAAAACAGAGTTGAATGCACAGTTACTACCAGGCAATGGGAAATTGAATAACTGTTGGAATTTGGAAATTCATAAAATTTCTTAAGTATTGTATGTACATTGTTTTTAAGCACTTACTTTGCTGTTTCCCGGGATAATTCCTTCTTTTTCTCTGATTGATAAAGGATATAAGTTGAACCTGTAACCTCACCACTCCCTTTTAAGATGCCAAGCTAGCAATTTGCCATAATGCTACAATGATTTTGGCTTAATTGCTCCTTTTCCTGTTTGCTTTTAGCCTCAATCTTTTAATGTCGTTTACAAATATTACTAGTTCTTGCACGTTTCTCAATTTTGGTAAAACATAAGGAAATAATGTTTGATTTCAATAAACCAGAGAATTACGGGTTTGGATCTTTTTTGTTTGTTTCATGTAAAGATGTGAATCAGTTATGCTAGATTCATGAAAGACAGTGATGGCATTTGCAATCAAACATTTTAAAAGTGTAGATGGTCTCCCTCCACTTCGGAGTAAATTGGATGATGAAGGAAATTTAATTGTATACGTGGTTATGTGTAGGAGGGTTGAATTTCTACAAGTGTACCAATAATGTCATCAATGTATCATTAGCTATATTCTTTGACTTGAGTTTTCATTGAAGTTAAAGAAGCATTGGGTGTTTTAGTTGCTTACTTCTGAACTAAAGGTTATTATTGTTGTTTTTGTTATCATCATTTTTGATATAGGGTAAGCTTTCTCATAATGAAAACAATTATGAATTGAAATGAGGTGATTCTTCCCGGTCTAATGTAGGACAGTATTAAAAGGGTTTTCTTAAATGAATTTTGAATGGTATTTTAAGGGCATAGGATGCCAGTGGAAGGGATACATCTGTTCGTTTTGGAATAATTACAGTAAGTGAAACATGGCTAATAATTCATAAAATTGAAAATTTTGCAAGGTGTTTGGAATGGTTGTGTGCTCAATGAGAAAGCTGCATAGAATTCAGGAACCATTTGGAAATTCAGAAAAGTGTTTCAAAGAGTCACTCATAGCATGAAGTTATCTAGTTACTTCATACATATTAACATCTAGTAAGTCTAGCCGTTAGTAATTTTTAGAGAAATTGGCTGCTAACTAGAGTGAATCTTATTATCATTTGATTGGGCAAAACAAGCCCTCAAATTGTTTGTCTATTCTACTTCATATTAGCGTTTGTTTTAGAATTCTGTACTTCAGTGTCATCTTTTCTATTATATAGTGAAGCTGTTGGACTGGGGAGAGAATGGCATGGCCACAACTGCAGAAACTGCTGCTTTGCGGGCATCATTTCGGCAAGAGGTTGCTGTTTGGCAGAAGCTTGACCATCCAAATGTTACTAAAGTACAAACTATACTTTACCTCTTTAAATAATTTTCAAGGTTTATGACCTGTGATAATTGTTATAATGACAACTTTCTATATGCTTCCTTACAGTTTGTTGGTGCTTCAATGGGGACATCAAATCTTAAAATTCCTTCAAAAAACGGTGCTAGTGATAGTTCTCTTCCATCAAAAGCTTGTTGTGTGGTTGTGGAGTACCTTCCGGGTGGGACATTGAAAAAATACCTTTATTTGAACCGAAAAAAGAAACTTGCTTTTAAAATAGTGATTCAGCTTGCTTTGGACCTCTCTAGAGGGTGAGAATTTCACTTTCTGTCATTCTGAAGTTAAAACTGTGTAAGTGTAATTTTTCTTGATGGAGAACATTATTTTCTGAGTTATTTTGTGCAGATTGAGCTATCTGCATTCACAGAAAATTGTACATCGTGATGTCAAAGCTGAGAATATGTTGCTAGATTCCACTAAAAGTCTAAAAATTGCTGATTTTGGTGTTGCTCGTGTTGAAGCCATGAATCCTCAGGACATGACCGGTGAAACTGGAACCCTTGGGTACATGGCACCAGAGGTATTTACACATTCTGGAAAAAGTAGTTGTAGGGTGAAAACATCGGTCATATTTTTCAAATAACAATTTAAAAAGAACTGCCCATCAAAAGTAACAGATGAATGTTCTGATTATTTTTCATGTAAATGGTCTTAGGCAGCCGGACACCAAGTAAATCCAAACCAGATTTTACAAGTTCTTTTTATTTATTTATTATTATTTAAAAGTAATTCAATATTGAAGAGGTGATTTATTTGTCTCTCTGTCTGGGACCAAGTAAATCTAAACCAGATTTTACAAGTTCTTTTATTATTATTGTTATTTAAAGGAACTCCATAGTGAAGATGTGATTTGTTTGGTTCTCTGTCTGTCGCATATCTGAAGGAAAAATTGATGATCTACATTTTTGTAGGTTCTTGATGGCAAGCCGTATAATAGAAAATGTGATGTCTATAGCTTTGGTGTATGCTTATGGGAAATTTATTGTTGTGATCTGCCATACCCAGATCTTAGCTTTGCTGAAGTTTCATCTGCTGTTGTTCGACAGGTCAGTTCAACCGATAAGCTATTAATTGATTTATTGAAATTTCAAATATTCCAACTTTAAGAAACAATATTTGTTCTAGTACTTTTTCGCTCCCTTTGTTTTGGTGGAAAACATTTTTTTAGTATTTTTTGGTGTTTGGTTATGATGGAAAATGAAATTCATTGGAAAACGTTTTTCATGGTCATTGGAAAATAAGCTTACTGGAACAGAAAAATATTTCATTTTTGAAAGGTGAAACTTATCAATGCAACCACACTACCACTATAGTCACCACCAAAGTTTTAGAAGGCTTTACTGAGGCCTCGAGGCTAAGGTAAACCGCATTAAGGCTTTGATTTTTAGACTATACTTTCCGAAGGCTTGCACATCACAATTTGAGGCATTTGCCTTAGGCGCCTTGTGCACCTTTTGTGCTTAAGCGTATGAGAAGTACTAGAGGTGCAACTCGAGCGGGTTCGGTCGGATTGGGAGGTTATCCAAACCCAGTCCAAGTTGTGCTGAGACTTGTCCAGGCCCGAATTGTAATCCGAGATTGTTTGCACAAACTTGACCCGAGTTAAACCTGAATTGCCCGAATTGTAAATAAATTTTATTTATTTATTTATTTATTTTTTGGGCAGCTATATTATTAAATTGTTAAAATTTGACTCTATTTACATTTTTTTAAAGAAAATCATTAATAATATCAAAATAAGTAATTTATATAATGTAAGAGAGATGCAGTTATAGTAATCTTTACAATTTATGAGTAAGAATAAAAAAAGTAAGATTTTGTGTTATTTGTATATATAATAATATTCAATATGATTTAATAGTATAAATTACTTTAATATCATGTAATGTCTAATAATTTATATGTATATTTATTATTTATATATATCTTTATATGTATAATTTGGGTTTCGGATTATTCGGGTTGTTTGATGTCTTTACCCAAGCCTGTCCAAATTTAATTCGAGTTTTTAAATTTTTGCCTAAACTCGTATCGAATTTAAAAATATATTGTCCAAACCCTAAAAAAATTTGGGCTAGGCTCGGGTTGCTTGGGAGCTCGTCCAAGTTGCATCTCTAAGAAGTACACATATGAAGACGTTGCCTTAGTGTCACGATCCAAACCCGGCCCTATGGGTTTAGCACCGTAACCGGCCAGTAATCCGAGATTACCGAAGGCCTGCAGAACAGTAATACAGTAAAACAGAGTACAGGGCCTGGCGGAAGCCAATACAGTAAATAAATAGTGTCCATTGAGCTGTGACATTCTGTATGCAAAAAGGCTTTTCATATATTTATACATAAACAGTACAGAACAGTATACACAATATTTACAATCATTCAGACTAGGGACTCGACCCTAGATAACAGTACAGTAACACTCGGTCTATACAGAACAGTAAAACAGTACAGAAGGGGGAAAAACAAACAAAACACCCCCAAGCCATAGCATGGCAACTCGGAACCTCGCAGTGAGGCACAAAGGCTGGCTTGACAAAACTGGAGTAACCCTGACGCCTCTAGCTGCGGTCTGGTGCCTGAACACCTACATATATATATGAGCAGTGAGCTAAAGCCCAGTGAATAACATAAAGCGTAAAGGGGTTTAGAATGAATGTCCTTACAGTAATGAAAACAGTTCAATTCAATCAGTATTTCAGTTGTTCAGTACAGCAAACAGTCATATGTGGTACATCCATTAGCATAACAGTAACAGTAGGTCTTAAAAGACCGAACAGTAATGATGGCCATCAGTCAGTAAACAGTAGTGGCTCCACGAGGGAACCGACAGAGATCTCTGTAACAGTAACAGTAACAGTAACAGTAAACCGTAGGTACTAAGGATGCCACAGTACAGTTCAGAAATAAAGGACATACATTCATTCAGTAATACCAGTTCAGTAAACAGTTCAGTTCAGTATTCAAAAGATATCAGTTGAACATATCTTTACACAATTGTTACTCACAGAGTTCTGGGCTACAGTATGCTAGAGCGTGTCTCCCCAGTTGCCAACCCTACACAGTTCACAGGTTGAACACACTAAGCTACACAGTTGGGAAATATCATAACTTAATTCCTAATTGGCCTTGGTGTGTTCTACAACGATATCCTCATCTAAATGTCTTAAACTAGGCCTAAGAATGCCTAGGATGGGATGAGGATGCAAAGATACACTTAGAAAACATTTTGCAAAGTTGCTGAAAATAGGAGCTTCGCTCGAGCGAGACTTTCTCCGCTCGAGCGTAAGTCCAAAATCAAAGGCTTCGCTCGAGCGATTAATCCTTCGCTCGAGCGGTCTGCAAAACAGTAAAAATACTGGATGCTGTGATTTTACGCGCGATGGTCGCTCGAGCGGAGCCCTGGACAAAGGTGCTCGCTCGAGCGGGGAATCCTTCGCTCGAGCGAGGAAGCCAAATCTGGAATTTCCAGATCTGCCTCCCAAGCTCAAACCAAGCATTCTACCACTCCAAACTCGACCTCTTGGGCCCAAATTCTGGAAAACATAACTAAATTCAATGTATAACAAGTTTCAAAGCTCAATTTATGAATTCAAGCCCTAAAGGTGAGTCAATTAAAACCACATTCAAATCCATTTTCAAGAACAACATTCAAACATGCATGAATGAGTTTTAAACCAAATTGAAGCTCCAAAGCTTGCTCAAATGAGCTCATTTCTTTCCAAAACCAGATGAAAGCATGGTCTATAACAACAATATGAGCATGCATGTACTAATGTCCATGTAATTAACCTCAAAATGCAATAATACTAACATGCATGCAAGAGATGAGCTTCAATCCAACATGTATGCACCAAAACATGGCTTAACTCTACAATTAAAGCATGAATTGTGCAAGAATGAACTCAAGAACAACAACAAGAAGATGAATGTCCTACCTTAGTCTTGTATTCAAGGTCTAGGAGCTCAAAGTAGCAATCACACTTCAATTCTCAAACAATTCCAAGCAATTCAAGATGAAAACCAACTCCTCAAGTCTCTCTCTCTCTAAGGTCGGTTGAGGCAAGAAGAGGAGAAGAAATGTTTGGTTTGATCACATACGTGGAGTGTAAAAGGCTCAAGAGGTGTGATGTGGTGGCCACTAAGTGGCGGAACGGTAATTAAGTCCAACTCTTCAATTAGCTTATTTAATCTAATTTAATCATACCTAATCAATTTTCAGATAATTATACCATAAAATCACATTAAATATGAGGGTCACGGAACATCAATCGGTTTCTAGTTCGGCCGCCGATAAGGCCTTCAATTAGCAGTTTAAACATATAAACATGAACAGATAATCAGACAATCAAACAGATAGAATGCGATTAACTAACATATACTCAGTCAATTCAGTTTCAATTTCAGTCAGTCAGTTCAGTATTTCATTCAGTTCGATTATCAGTCAGTTATCAGTCATTATCAGTTTCGTTTAACAGTAATCGGTGATTATCGGTAATCGGTCAGTCATTAATTAGTAAACAGTATAAGGGTTGTTACACTTAGGCTCTTGTTAAACTTAGTCAAGTAGATGGGTTAAATATAAAAATGTAAAAAATAAAAAAAAGAACCTTTTTGCAACTAGATTTTATAGAAAAAATTAAGTAATAACCAATCCAAAAAAAATGCATAGTTAAGTGAGAAGTTTAATCATTAAAGTTAAGAATGTCAATTTCATTTTCAATAACGGCAAGTATCATTCTTTATAATGAAATGTTCGATGTTTTAAGGACAGTATTTTTTACCTTTTTAGTTATTTTTTTCACTATTTTAAAATATTTAATCTATTTACTTAATTTTAAAATTTAAAATTCAAAATGCTTATGCCTCGACGCCTCATGTCTTATACCTCGTGACGGGTAAACGTCCTGAATTATGTATTCGCCTTTAACAACTTTGGTCACCACCTCCACCTCCACCACTATTACTACTATCACTACCTCCCCATCACTGCTACAACCAATAGTACATGTGTTTCAAAGTTGCAACTGAACATAGGAAAACGTTTTCTATGGAAAACATATTTTAGAAAAAAAATTTCATAAATGTTTTCTGTCAAAACAGACGAAGTGTTTATGTTTGCATTTCTATTGGTAGTGTTAAGAGTTTATTTTATGTTCCAAAATTTTTATGTCCATCTATTCTGTGGGAGTTAATATTGCTCGATTATATTGTCAGAATTTGAGGCCAGAAATCCCCAGATGTTGCCCAAATTCTCTGGCCAACATCATGAAGAAATGCTGGGATGCGAACCCAGAAAAGCGCCCTGACATGAACGAGGTTGTGAAGTCATTAGAAGCAATTGACACAAGCAAAGGAGGAGGAATGATACCCGAAGGCCAGGGTGCTGGCTGTTTTTGCTTCGCTCCTGCTCGGGGTCCTTGATTCCTCTTATTCATTTGTACATGTCAATCATGTTACGTTTCCGCATTGTTAGCAGACAGAAATATTTCCTGTTTTAGGCTGTTCATGGAATTTCTGGTTTGTAGATTTTCCTTCCAACGGTGAAAGCATGTTTTAAGTTGCAGAGAAAATGAAGAAAATCTATGGAAGTTTCAGGATTTTCTGTACTTTGTATCACTTTCCAAAGAATAAAATTATCTGTCCCAGTTGCTTCCTGGCCTTTTCTTGACTGTGAATCATGCTATATTGTACTGATTTTCAAGATGTTTCTTGAATTTCTTGGAAAAATTTCTTTCATTTTTTGTATTACGATGTGTTATGTCAGTCATTTCAAAGATGTGTTGTGTCTTCTGTTTATTCTGATAAGTTTAGGTTATGTACTGATTTTCAAGATATTTCTTGGGAAAGTTTCTTTCATTTTTTGCATTACAATGTGTCATGTCATTCATATCAAAGATGTATGTGTCTTCTGTTTTTTCTGATAAGTTTGGGTTATGTCCCTTGAGGTTTTTTTCCTCAATAATGATTCATCCCATTAAAAATATCACCATTAATAGTACTAATGTATTAAAAAAATAAAAAAATAATAAAAAAAATACAACTCCAAGACTAAAACATCACATCATTAATGGCGGGATCCACTGCCACCTAATTAGTGGGAGCACTAATTAGTGCTTCCAAGCATTTTTCTTTTTTCCTTTCTTCTTTCTGATGAGACAATGTCATGTGTTAATCTAATTTGATATTAATGGATTAAAATAATAGATTTTAGCGTTCTAGTTTTTGAAAAATAAATCAATAAATATCAAATAATAAATAGTATAAAGGAATGTTTCACCACTACTAAATAGTCACTCATGTATGGTTTGATAGGATGTCAATGCAACTGACCAAGTGGAATCATCTGATTCAAGGAGTCATGCTTTTTTTTTTTTTTGTTTTGTTGTAGCCCATTGGTGACTGGTCTCAGTGGAATGCACATATTTGCAGCATAAAATAGACAAGACATGTTAATAAAACATTAAAAGAAGAGAAAAGAAAAAAAAAAAAAAAAAAGAGTAAGGTTTATTCATTATGTTTGGTTACAACTATTGTAAAGAAATTTAAATTTTGAGAGAGAGAGAGAGAGAGAGAGAGGGTAGTCTAAATGATATATTCAATAATAAATTCAAAAAAAAATTATAATCACATTAAAAGTGAGGGGATTTGGTGATAGCCCCCTCACTATCTAATTTGTCTTTCAAAAGGACAAGAATTATATAAGTACTTTTAAAACCCCCTAATATTTTAAAACTTATTTTTTTTACTATATTACCCTCATATCTATCAGCTCTCCTATTAAGTCATCTTCACTATATATTTCAGAGAAATTTTACTCTATATAAAAGTAAAATTTTACATTCTGAAACTAAAAGTAAAATTTTACTCTGTATGAAAGTAAAATTTTACTCTGTATAAAAGTATAATTTTATATTCTGAAACTAAAAGTAAAATTTTACTCTGAATAAGAGTAAAATGTTACACTCTGAAACTAAAAGTAAAATTTTACTCTGTATAAAAGTAAAATTTTACTCTGAAAAATGAGTAAAATGTTAGACTCTACACAAAAGTAAAATTTTACTCTGTATAAAAGTAAAATTTTACTCTGGTTATGTCAAATGAAAAAAACAGAGCAATAGAACCAGAGTAAAATTTTACTCTGGTTCTGTCAAATGAAATTAGATACAAAACAACAAAAATAAATAAAAAATAAACAAACAAACAAACAAAAACAAAACAAATTAATTAACAAATCAACATATCTAATTGAGAAGAAAAACTTCTAAAGCTCGATCAACAATCACAAATCTCAATGAAAAGATTACATGTGTTCAACAACACTCATACACACAAATATATATACATATATATATACATATATTCAAAACTCAAATCTTAGTTTAAAAAAATATGTATAACCAAACAACTCCACCTGCACTCTTCTCCACGTGGTCATTGCGAACTCAATGGATCTTCAAATTGCAATAGAAGCTTCAAATTGAGTCTAATTTCGCTTCAAGATAGCAAACACAAGTCTGATTTTGATTCAGTTAGCGAAGTCGATCTGCAAGTCGTTCAAACTTAGAGTTTGCAACCTTTAAGCCAGATGCAAACTGAAATCGCAATTCCAATTAGAACTTGAAATCCAAAGTTCTCATCGAAGTTGACTCAAAGAACAACGAGTCACAAGAGAGAACCCAAGGTCAGATCGCGAAGGACTCCAGTTCGTAATCGCGAGTTCCAGAAGCTTGAATTCGAGTTGATTGTCGAATCGGATCAATTTTGCGATGAAGTTCTTGGTTTCTTAGTAGACGCAAATTAGATTAAAGCTTCAAACTAAGCTTCAATTCAAATACACAGGTCAGATTGCGATTGCTTGAACCAGGTCAGTGTTCTAGGTCAAAGATTGAATGAATCTTAGGCTTAGATGAACTCGATTTTGGCTGGCCAGAGTCACAGAGACCAAGAAGGTGGAGAGAGAGTGGGTGGAGAAGGTGAGAAGATTTAGTTGAGGGTATAATAGTCTGAAAAAATATTTAAATAATAAATTTTGTCCTTTATGTAAGATTTTATAATTATGAAGGAGTTTAGAAAATTTAATTTTTTTCTTAATCCTTTTAACAATGAAAGTAAGGTAAAGGGGGTTTATAGCCAAATTTCCCTTAAAAGTGCTACTATATCTGTTTTATGTATATATATATATATATATACTGTATATGTATCAAAAAATAATTTGGTATGAATCCTTTTATGGGTGTATACCCTACCATTAAATTTATAACTTTATCATAAAATTTCATGATATCAACCATAAAATACGTAATTTCATCACAAATTGGCATAAAAAAAATTAAAGTAACCAATGTGGGTTAGCTTTTTGATTTTTTTGCTATTTTAGCTTGGAGCAAAAAAGATTCGTTTGAGATAAGTTTTTTGACTTTTTTTATTTTTGTGAGAAAAAAATGAAATAATTATGGTTTGGATGTGACATTTTATTTTATTGGGCTAAAAAATCTATTTTGTCTTTTTGTGGCTATTTTAGCCAAAAAAACCCATTTTTGCTTATGCCAAATGAAGGCTTACAAGCTTTTATAATTTCAAATACAAAAATATTTTTGAATTTTGTTTTGTTTTTAAATTTAAAATCCCTCCACATTAAATAGTGTATCAACGTAAAATTCAAAATTTTGCTACATTGGATTTTCGGTCAACTTGCTGGAACCATTTAGCAATATCAAAAAAAATAAAGCAAAACAAAAGAGAACAAGTAACATCAAAAAGTAAAAAAAAAAATAAAAAAGAATAAGTCACATCAAATTACATCTTTGTTTGCAAGTATCCATCCAAAAAAAAAAAAAAAAATTGAACACTTTTTTTGATTTTTGGACTTAACCAAACAAAAATTCTAAAATTTTCAAAAAAATAAATTTCGAAAAGTGGAACTAAATAGGTTGATTTAGTTTTCAAAACGAATTCTAAAGTAAAATGAGCTCGACAATATAAAAAATAAACTGCTCAAATTTAATGTCAAATTTGTATGGCAAGAATTTGACACGATTAATCCAATTAATTTAATTGTTGTATAAGCACCAACTTAGGTATATCTAATAATATTATGGACTTGTTTGGTATAATATCTTATAAATTAAAAGTTTAATAATTAAAAAATAAAACTAAAAGCGTATTTTCCTTGTTTTTTCAAAATTTTTTTTTTGAACTTATTTAAACTAAATTTGTCTCGTAAGTTGTAAGTAAAATTAAATAATCTTATACATATTTTTAAAATTAAAAAGTTATAAACAGTCTTGTTAACTGCACTAAACATGATATGTGTCCTCTTAACAGATGCGTGGAAATGCACATACTATTTGTCCATTCTTATTTTTTATTTGTTTTGTTACCTATTAAATATGATCGACAAAGTGCTAAAAAAAAAATACGATCAACATTATGTCATTTGTGTCGTTCTTATCATATATTGATATATGTATAAGCATCAAGATACGTGACACAATTAATTAAATTAATGTTGAAATTTTGATACAAACTTAAAATAACACAATACAAACATGACTAACACGACACGATTCCTACTCTGCCCAAACCTCACCTCTCTCTCCCCCAAACCCTCTCTCTACAAGTGATAAGGGACATTATAGTTGGACCATGATCTCATAGAGATGAGTCCTGATTCGTGGACTCTTTATCCTATCCATCGTCTTATAGTTGGACCATGATCTCATAGAGATGAACCCACTCCACTTGCATGACTCGTAAGGCACTCTTTATCCTTATCCATTATTTTTTTCCCAAATCAACAATGCAATTAATACATATTTTTGTCTGTTACACACAAAGTACAATGTGCAAGAGCTACAACATTTCCAATTCTAACTAGCCAACAAATACTAATTGCATTGAAGTTATGTGCACCTTTGCAATTTTGTCAATTCTTCATGAAAAATGTTTTACAAATTGATAAATTTTATGCTTTTTTTTATTAGTAGATGTGGCAAGGATAAAATTTTAAAATTTCAAATAAGATCCACTTTGAATAATATGACAGAAATAATTATGAGTGAGACTTTTTAACAAAATTTCTTCAATATTTGGAAGTGAATGCAAATATTAAGTATAATCAAAAAATAATTTTGCCTATAACTACCCAGTTCGGTGAAGATGGAATCTACCATAATAAAGACTCTAGTAGTTAAACAAGTTAACAATTCAATCAATTTCTCTTGGTTATCATTTTAGAAAAAAAATACAAAAATAAAACTATTTTATATAAAAATAAAATCAAAATGAAAACCTGAGAGTTCTAACATTATTTTTTTTCTTTAAAATTTGAAAAACACTATAAATAAAAACAATATCAAATGTACGTGGAACCGTATCTTTCTTTATCTCTCCTACTATAAAACCTTTTGTCACGACCTACTCTCCGTACTCAAGGGTTAAGTATCGTGATAACCAGTAATTGAAGTTACTTCCAGCCAATTCTTAAACAAATTACTAAACGTGAGCAGAAAAACGATATTTAAGTGAAGGTATCAAAATAATTATTGGAGTTTCTATTTTTATAACAAAATTTATTGACCAAAAAGACCAATATTTACATATGAAGAATAGAATTATAAATACTATCAAACTGCTGTGTGTGTCTATTCCACAGCTGTGACAACCCTCACCTCTGATTAGTGCTAAACTGTGATTGAGCATGATAAATAATCGATTAAGACGAAATCCTAGCTTGATTCCATTAGCATGTTGCTTAATTGCATTTCTATTTGTTTGTCATTGAATGATCTGTTTGTGTTTTAACTTTGAATTGCGAATTGAAAGCCTTATCGGCGACCGATTCAGAAATTGTTTAGTATTATATGTTAATTAGGATTTATATGATTTTATGGTAGGTTTCATTAAAATTCAATTTGGCATGATTAAATTAGACTAAATAATGTTAAATTACATCAACTTGAGTTTATTACATGATTGCCATTAGTGGGCCACTTTCAAAAGCATCTTTGAGGCTTAATTCATACATTTTGATACACCATTCATCATCCAACTTCTAAACCAAACCAAGAGAGAGAGGGAGAGTAGGAGAAAAGAATTGATTCAACAAGATTTGGCTTGGAAAACTAGAGGAATTGAAGAGAATTTGCAAAATTGAGCTAGCATACTTGGAATTCAAGACCTAAGGTAGGAAACTCACCCTCTTGAACATGAATTTGAGTTGTTTCTTGCATGGTTCATGAAAAGATTGGAGATTAGAGTCAAGTTATAGCCTAAAGAGTTGAATTGAGTAGCAATGTGTGCATGCATGTCCATATCATTGAGTTTTGAGATTATTTACATGAGAATTTCCACATGCATGTTCATATTTTGGTTGTGGTCCATGAAGTCCACCATGTTTTGAGCTCAATCTTGCATTTGATCATGTTTTGGAGCATTAGAGTTCATGGGAACTTATGCATGTTGTGTTCTTGCATTGTTCTTCAAGTTTCTTTGAATTTTGTGTTTAATTGGAAAACCTTTGGGCTCGATTTTATAAAATGATCTTTGAAACATGTAGTTTTATGGGTTTCTAAGTGTTTTTCAGAAAATTAGCCCAAAAGAATCGAATTTGAAGTTTTAAAAGTTGAGTTTTGTACTTGTAGATCAATTTGGAAATTCCAGATTTTTTATCCACGCTCGAGCAGAGAACTTCACGCTCGAGCGTACACTCTGAGTACATGCACTTCCACTCGAGCGTAGGAAGTCACGCTTGAGCGTGAAATGCATATGCCCAGAAGTTCATGTGTGTTGCAGTCCGCTCGAACGAGGTAATCTGCGCTCGAGCGAGGGTTTGAGTCTCACGCTCGATCGTGGGTCGAGCGTCTATTGAGTGTGAAAAACGTGCATCTAGTACTTTTTCATAAGTTTGCAGTCCGCTCGAGCGAGGGAAGTCACGTTCGAGCGGAGCCTCTTTGTCTGCATGTCCACTCGAGCGGGGAAAGCCATCCCTGTTTTCAGCAAATTTTGAAAAGTGTTTTAAAGTACAATTTTTGCATCATCATCCCATCCTAGGCATTCCTAGGCCATGTTTAAGGCATCTTAATGAGGATAATGTTATAGAACTACACCAAGTCAAGTTAAGGGGCTAAGCTATTAATCTCAAGCGTGTAACTTAGCGTGTGTTCGTTCTGCAACTGTGTAGGGTTGGCACCCGAGGACGCTGACTAGCCTGTCTGTAGCCCAGTACTCTGTGAGTAACAATGTTGTAAAGATACGTTTAACTATAATTATTTTTGAACGATTGACTGTACTGCTTTCTGAAATGACATTACTTACTGAATGAATGTTTGTCATATTTGTAAACTGTACTCGTGGCATCCATAGCAACTTACTGTTACTATAGTGTTACTGCTACTGTTACAGAGGTCTCTCTGTAAGTTCCAATGTTTGGAACTACTACTGTTTACTGTTTATGATGGCCATCAACTGACTGTTCGGTCTATTAAGACCTACTATACTGTTTTGCTATTGGACGTACCACGTATGACTGTTATGATTTCTAAATGACTGATATGGCATGAAATATGAGCCACTGATTGAACAACTGATTTACTGATGCAAATGACTGTTTTAATTATTGAAAGGACATTCATTCTTAACCCTTTACGTATATGTTATTCACTGGGCTTTAGCTCACTGTTTATATTTATATGTAGGTGTCCAGGCATCGGACCGAAGCTAGGAGCGTCAAGTTAAGCTCTCGTTTTATCAAGCCAACCATCGTGCCTCACTTCGAGGTTCCGAGTCCGTTCAAGCTAAGGCTGTTTTGGGTTGTTCAGAATCACCCTTTTGTCTCTGTTTTGTATCGACTGAATAAGATTTGACTGTACAGTTATGGTGAAGGGACTTGGTCCCTAACCTGGTTGTTATTTGTATATGATGTGTGTATATATGTTTTGGTTATGAACGTGGCTTGTGCATAAAAGTCTTTTTGCATTCAGGTTTTCACAGCTCATTGGACGTCTTTTATTTACTGTTTGACTTTTGCCAGCCCCTTAATCTGTATTATTGTTATCACTGTTAAGCAGACCTTTGGTAATCACGGATTACTGGCTGGTTACGATGCTAAACCCATAGGGGCGGGTTCGGGTCGTGACAGAGTGGTATCAGAGCACGAGTTATACCGCATACACGTGTCCAAATTAGCTATAGGATGTCCTAGAAAAGTAATTAGGACATTGCATGATCATGAGAAAGTGTGTGTGGCCATGATATGAATATATGCGCTAATGTGCTAATGTGCTTGAGTAAGCAACTTCCTATGTTTATTATTACCGTATTGTATATAGTGAAATGGAGAATACGAGAAATGCCAATGAATCTGAATCATCTGAGGCAAGAATGACAAGGTTAGAAAGAACGGTTGAACTGTTGACTGAGGCCCTAAGATAACAACAGAACCAACAGCCCCCATCTCTTCTAGTACAATCGGAACCGAATGTTCATGATGATGTTATTGCTTTAACATAGAAGTTCAACAAAATGAAGCCACCATCATTCCAAGGAAGCCTTGAACCGCTAAAGGCTGAAGCATGGGTTTTAGAAATTGAAAAGTTGTTTGAAGTATTTCTGTGTTCTGAAGCACACAAAGTGTTACTGGCTACCTTCACTTTACAAGAGGAGGCCAGACGGTGGTGGATGTTCGTTCGTGATACCAATAATGCTATGACTTGGGCTCAGTTTAAGGAAGCCTTATTTGAGAGATATTTTCCCTAATGTGTCCGAGATCGCAAGGTGACCGAATTTGAACAATTGAAGCAAGGTACCGTGTCAGTAGCAGAATATGAGTCTAAGTTCACTGAACTCGCCCGTTATGCACCGCACATGGTTGATACCGATTATGAAAAGGCCAGGAAGTTTGAAGGCGGCCTTAATGTAGAGATACTTGATCGAATCAATGTTCTGAAACTACTCAAATATATGGATGTTCTTGACCGGGCAATTATGGCCGAGGCAAATGTCGCTGCATTACAACAGACTAAGACACCGGTGACCGAATGTCGGGGTAAGAGGCGATGCTTCAATTTCAAAAAGGGCCAAAATAACTCACTGAATAAAAAGCAAAACATAGGGTCAACAAGCAGCTCCAGTCAGGGAAACAATCCCATACCACCCTGCTCCGAATATGGAAAAAGGCATAAAGGGGTTTGTTACAAAATTTCTAGTGATTGTTACAGGTGTGGCAAGGTGGGCTACATGGTCAAAGATTGCCCTTCCACATCTCAGAGTAATAGTAAGGCAACAGCTAGTGCCACGGCATCAACTGTTACATCGAAACCCAATCCCAAAGCTACTAGAAAGGAGCCTTAAGGCAAGGTCGAGTGTTCGCACTTGTACCGGGAGATGTACAAAATATTGAGACAGTTGTGTCAAGTATGAGCTCAATTTGTGCCCAAAATGCTTATATTCTAATTGATTCGGGGTTTACACATTCATTTGTCTCGCATGCTTTTTCACAAAAATTAAATAGATCACTGGAACCCATGAACTATTTGTTAGTTGTATCTTCACCTGCTGGGGGATCCATGACTTGTGTTTATGTGTATCCTGCATGTGAGATTGTTATTGGGGATGTACTTTTGTATATTGATTTACTGCTTTTGAATATTGATCATTTCGATGTGATTTTGGGAATTGACTGGTTAACAAAATATCATGCTTCTATAGACTGTGTAACGAAACAAGTTGTTTTTCGTCCACCTTGATTGCCTGAATTTGTATTTAACGGAGTTGGTGTAGTACCTCCCTCATTTCTGATTTCGTCTATGAAAGCACTCAAATTGATTAAAAAGGGGTGTAAAGGGTATTTATGTTGTATATTGACTGCATCTACTGATACTAAAGCTAATGTGGACAGTATTCCTATAGTCAGAGAATTCCCAGATGTTTTTCCAGATGACTTGCCAGGGGATTTGATTAATAGGGAGATTGAGTTCACTATTGAAGTGTTACCGGATACACAGCCAGTTTCCAAAGCTTCGTACAGAATGACACCTACCGAATTGAAAGAACTGAAAATTCAGCTGCAAGAATTGTTGGATAAGAAGTTCATCAGACCCAGTACTTCACCGTGGGGCGCGCCAGTTTTATTTGTGAAAAAGAAAGACGGCTCGCTAAGACTCTGCATTGACTACCGTGAATTGAACAAGGTAACAGTGAAAAACAAATACCCACTGCCTCATATTGACGATTTATTTGACCAGTTGCAAGGTGCCCAGGTTTTCTCCAAAATTGACCCTAGATCCGGATATCACCAGTTGAAAGTCTAAACAGAGGACATTGAAAAGATTGCCTTCCGAACGAGGTACGGACATTATGAATTTTTTGTTATGCCTTTCGGAGTTACTAATGCGCCTGCTGCATTTATGGACCTTATGATCAGAATTTTCAAACCATTCCTCAATGAATTTGTGGTTGTTTTTATAGATGACATTTTGATTTATTTCAAGAGTAAGGAAGAATATGAACGTCATTTGAGAATTGCTTTAAAGACCTTAAGAGGACAGGAACTGTATACAAAACTAACAAAGTGTGAATTTTGGCTTGATAATGTGATGGTTTTGGGACATGTGATTACTAAGAATGGCATCTCAGTTGACCCACATAAGATTGAAGCAGTGGTAAATTGGCCCAGACCGACTAATGTTACTGAAATTCGAAGTTTCTTGGGTTTAGCCGGATATTACAGGAGGTTTGTGAAAGACTTCTCCAAAATTGCTTTACCATTGACTCAGTTGACTCGAAAAGGAACATCATTTGACTGGATCGATCAGAGAGAATCAGCTTTTCAAGAATTAAAGACTCGACTTGTGACTGCACCGATTCTTACCCTATCCTTAGGTACGGATGAATTTACTATTTACAGTGATGCTGCTTATAAGGGTTTGGGATGCGTATTAATGCAGAATGGTAAAGCTATTGCGTATGCTTTCCGACAACTGAGACCACATGAAAAGAATTACCCAACTCATGATTTAGAACTTGCTGCAGTGGTATGTGCATTGAAAATTTGGCGCCATTACCTATATGGGGCAACATGTGAAGTATACACAGATCACAAAAGTTTGAAATATTTCTTTACACAGAAAGAGTTGAACATGAGACAACAGAGATAGTTAGAACTGATAAAAGACTATGACTTGCAAATTTTATACCATTTGGGGACAGCTAACACCGTTGCTGATGCACTGAGTCAGAAATCAATTGAAAATTTGGCCTGTTTACTTACCGGACAGAAAGAGCTACTATGTGATCTTGAGAAATTCGAAGTTGAGATTGTTCTGTGAGAACAAGGTGGGACATTGGCTGCTATTTCTGCTCAACCAGCTCTCATTGAAAAGATTAAAGAGAAACAACAACAAGATGACTTCTTAAGGAAGATCATCGATGAGCGGGAATCCAAACCTAGACCGGACTTTAATTTTGCAAACAATGTATTAAAATTTCAGGGAAGGTTGTGTGTACCTAGTGATCCTGAATTGAAGAAGCGAGTTTTGCAGGAAGGCCACAATTCAAAATTGTCTATCCATTCGGGGAATACAAAAATGTACCAAGACTTGAGACTTAACTTCTGGTGGCCGGGAATGAAGAAAGAAATTGCCGAGTTTGTGTCGAAATGCCTACATTACTAACAAGTCAAAGCTGAACATCAGCGACCCGCAAGCTTACTTCAGTCCTTACCAATACCAGAGTGGAAATGAGAACATATTACTATGGATTTCATTGTTGGACTGCCTCGCTCCAGTAAAGGTATGAACTCAATTTGGGTTATTGTTGATCGATTGATTAAATCTGCTCACTTTTTATCCGTCAAAATAATTTATAATACGGACAAATTGGCTACAATTTATATTGATGAGATTGTCAGATTGCATGGAGTGCCTGTGTCCATTGTTTCTAATAGAGACTCGAAGTTTACATTGAGATTTTGGCAAAGTCTGCAAACGGCATTGGATACCGAATTGAGATTGAGTAGTGCATACCATCCTCAGACAGACGGCCAATCAGAGAGAACCATCCAAACTCTGGAAGACTTACTGCGTATATGTGTTCTTGATTTCCAAGGAAATTGGAAAAGTCATTTACCTTTACTGAATTCGCCTACAACAACAGTTTTCACTCGAGCATTGGTATGGCGCCTTTCGAGGCTTTATATGGCAGAAAATGCCGATCTCCTATTTGCTGGGCAGAAGTTGGAGACGGGCCTTTGCTTGGGCCCAAAATTGTATATGAGACTACAGAAAAGGTGAAACTGATTCAATAAAGATTGAAAACCGCACAAAGCCGACAGAAAAGTTATGTGGATGTCCGAAGGCGAGACAAGGAATATGAAGTGGGTGATCATGTTTTTGTTAAAGTGACACCAATGAAGGGACATACTCATTTTGGGGCTAAGGGTAAGCTAGCACTGAGGTATGTTGGGCCGTATGAAATCATTGAAAAGATTAATCCAGTGGCGTACCAAGTAGCGCTTCCTTTTGAAATGGAGCTTATGCATAATGTCTTTCATATTTTAATGCTGAGGGATTATCTTCGGGATCCTTTCCATGTTATTGAGCCTACCTGTGTAGTGCTAAGTGATGACTACACTTAGGAAGAATGGCTTATTCAGGTTGTAAACCGATGAATCAAGAAGTTGAGAAATAAAGAAATTTCGTTAGTGAAAGTAGATTGGCAAAACCATGGTGGCATTTATGCCACTTAGGAAAGGGAAGACGATATGATGAAAAGATATCCTGAATTGTTCCCCTTGAATCCAGTGTTCTTCCAAAATGAAAGTAATTCGAGTTTAGAGGACCAAACTCTTTTAAAGAGGGAAGACTGTGACAACCCTTACCTCTGATTAGTGTTAAACTGTGATTGAGCATGATAAATAATCGATTAAGACGAAATCCTAGCTTGATTCCATTAGCATATTGCTTAATTGCATTTCTATCTGTTTGTCATTGAATGATCTGTTCGTGTTTAGACTTTGAATTGTGAATTGAAAGCCTTATCGGCGACCGATTCAGAAATTTTTTAGTGTTATATGTTAATTAGGATTTATGTGATTTTATGGTAGGTTTCATTAAAATTCAATTTGGCATGATTAAATTAGACTAAATAATGTTGAATTACATCAACTTGAGTTTATTACATGATTGCCATTAGTGGGCCATTTTCAAAAGCATCTTTGAGGCTTAATTCATACATTTTGATACACCATTCATCATCCAACTTCTAGACCAAACCGAGAGAGAGAGGGAAAGTAGGAGAAAAGAATTGATTCAACAAGATTTGGCTTGGAAAACTAGAGGAATTGAAGAGAATTTGCAAAATTGAGCTAGTATACTTGGAATTCAAGACCTAAGGTAAGAAACTCACCCTCTTGAACATGAATTTGAGTTGTTTCTTGCATGGTTCATGGAAAGATTGGAGATTAGAGTCAAGTTATAGCCTAAAGAGTTGAATTGAGTAGCAATGTGTGCATGCATGTCCATATCATTGAGTTTCGAGATTATTTACATGAGAATTTCCACATGCATGTTCATATTTTGGTTGTGGTCCATGAAGTCCACCATGTTTTGAGCTCAATCTTGTATTTGATCATGTTTTGGAGCATTAGAGTTCATGGGAACTCATGCATGCTGTGTTCTTGCATTGTTCTTCAAGTTTCTTTGAATTTTGTGTTCAATTGGAAAACCTTTGGGCTCGATTTTATAAAATGATCTTTGAAACATGTTGTTTTATGGGTTTCTAAGTGTTTTCCAGAAAATTAGCCCAAAAGAATCGAGTTTGAATTTTTAAAAGTTGAGTTTTATGCTTGTAGATCAATCTGGAAATTCCAGATTTTTTATCCATGCTCGAGCGGAGAACGTCACCCTCGAGCGTACACTCTGAGTACATGCACTTACACTCGAGCATAGGAACTCACCCTCGAGCGTGAAATGCATATGCCCAGAAGTTCATGTGTGTTGCAGTCCGCTCGAGCGAGGTAATCTGCGCTCGAGCGAGGGTCTGAGTCTCATGCTCGATCGTGGGTCGAGCGTCCATCGAGCGTGAAAAAAGTGCATCCAGTATTTTTTCATAAGTTTGCAGTCCGCTCGAGCAAGGAAAGTCACGCTCGAGCAGAGCCTCTTTGTCTACATTTCCGTTTGAGCAGGGAAAGCCACGCTTGAGTGAGACCCCTGTTTTCAGCAAATTTTGAAAAGTGTTTTAAAGTGCAATTTTTGCATCATCATCCCATCCTAGGCATTCCTAGGCCATGTTTAAGGCATCTTAATGAGGATAATGTTATAGAACCACACCAAGTCAAGTTAAGGGCTAAGCTATTAATCTCAAGTGTGTAACTTAGCATGTGTGTTCGTTCTGCAAATGTGTAGGGTTGGCACCCGAGGACACTGACTAGCCTGTCTATAGCCCAGTACTCTGTGAGTAACAATATTGTAAAGATACGTTCAACTATAATTATTTTTGAACGATTGACTGTATTGCTTTCTGAAATGACATTACTTACTGAATGAATATTTGTCATATTTGTAAACTGTACTCGTGGCATCTATAGCAACTTACTGTTACTGTTACTGTAGTGTTAATGCTACTGTTACAGAGGTCTCTGTCAGTTCCAATGTTTAGAACTACTACTGTTTACTGTTTATGATGACCATCAACTGATTGTTCGATCTATTAAGACCTATTGTACTGTTTTGCTATTGGACGTACCACGTATGACTGTTATGATTTCTAAATGACTGATATGACATGAAATATGAGCCACTGATTGAACAACTGTTTTACTGATGTAAATGACTGTTTTAATTATTGAAAGGACATTCATTCTTAACCCTTTTACACATATGTTATTCATTGGACTTTAACTTACTGTTTATATTTATATGTAGGTGTCCAGGCACCGGACAGAAGCTAGGAGCGTCAAGTTAAGCTCTCGTTTTGTCAAGCCAACCATCGTGCCTCACTTCGAGGTTCCAAGTTCGTTCAAGCTAAGACTGTTTTGGGGTGTTCAGAATCACCCTTTTGTCTCTGTTTTGTACCGACTGAATAAGATTTGACTGTACAGTTATGGTGAAGGGACTTGGTCGCTAACCTGGTTGTTATTTGTAGATGATGTATGTATATATGTTTTGGTTATGAACGTGGCTTGTGCATAAAAGTCTTTTTGCATTCAAATTTTCATAACTCATTGGACATTTTTTATTTACTGTTTGGCTTCCGCTAGCCCCTTACTCTGTATTATTGTTATCACTATTAAGCAGGCCTTTAGTAATCACGGATTACTGGCCAGTTACGATGCTAAACCCATAGGGGCGGGTTCGGGTCGTGACAACAGCTTTGTGTCTAAGACTCTCCAAAAGCTATTTTTGAATTGCACTGTTCCTAAAAATTGGTAAACAGTTATAAACACATGGCAGAGTGAGAAATATTATACTAAGAGCATAAAATTCACTATGGATAATTATTGGCTAAACAAAGTTTGATATTAAAACACAGAATATATTATTTGACATATAATACAGAAATCATATAAACAAAATAATCAGAACCACGGTACAGAGCAGATATACACTCAAGAGGTGGCTCGTATGAACTCTAAAGGTGGCTTCCACCATAGTGTAGCACATAACTCCGTACAGCACTTTGCTCCACACTAGAAATCATAACTATGGTACAGAACAGAACATATATGTGGACTCAAGAGGCGGCCCGTACGAACTCTAGAGGTGACTTCCACAATAGTGTATCACTTAGCTCCGTATAACACTTTACTCAACACCAAAAATCAGAAGGTCAGTGGATCCATGACAGACGTAGGGTCACAAAGTGACTAATTGGAGGGCAAATTGTTATTTAAGTCTTTCAAGACATGGGACCTCCGTGGTGGTACTTATAAAATAATTGCTCAAACACATTTTAATAAATAGTTATATTCATGAGTTTTTCTTATTATATAAAATAAGGTTCATAAATTAAAAATGCTAATATAATTTATAAAACACAATTTACATAAAATAAATTATGGTAACTCAAAATATACGTAAAATATATAATGATAACTCAAGATATAATATAACTCATTTTAAAATTAATACTTTACTCTTTCTTTTTACTATCAAAGAGCTTGATTTCCAATATTTTTTTTCCCCTTTCTTATTTGTTTCCCTTGTTTTCTTCATAGCACCCCTCATCTTTTTATATTAGGGAGTACTACTTGCTCAGCAAGTATTGGGACACATAGCCACGCCACGTGGCCTTGCCATCATTATGCTCTAAATTGAAGCTTATTTCTCAAATGGATAAGTTTAAATAATTGCATTACTATTTTTTTTTGTTTTGTTTTATACAATGACCCTGATCTAAATAAATTACATTTTATTTTACTTTACTCTTGTGAAATATCTAATTAAACATTTAAGGTTTTTCTTATTTATAATTAAATAATACGAATATAAAATTTAAGGGACAACTTAAATTTTTGGAATGTTACAATCTTTTCTCTTTTTAAAATTTCATCATCAAAATTTGTCATATGTGTAAGCTATCCGTTGCGCACTCTGATAAATATATGTTTGATAATTAATCTGATAAAAAATATTACCTCAAAAAAAAAAAAACTTTACCAAAAATAATTTACTGTTTATTTGTCAAAAACTGTTTTGAGCCAAAATGAGAAACAATGGGTGACTTAAAAAACTTTTCATTAGTTTTGCTTCCGAAAATAAAAAAAAAATAAAATGAGAACACAATTAAACAAGCGACTGGAAATGAAATAACAGAATCATGTGCAAGAATTGAAGGGATTTTTATCCATGAACTTTTCATTAATGGGAATAGTTTGAAAATCAGTATTTTTTATAAATTTTGAAAGATTATAGATTTGAACCCACTAAAAAAAGTCAAATGATTTTTTTTTCAAATGTTACAGAACATATAATAGGGAATTTTTTTTTTTGTAATTGCTTTTTTTTAAAAAAAAAAAATTTACTCAGCATGAAAGATACATACAATTATATATAGAGTAACACATAACTCATCTTAATTACCATAATTATCTATATCACGATTGTTGCTACACAAATATTTAATTTAAATACAACCTGTAATCTAACTCAATGTTTTCCCAATCCTGTTTGTGCAGGTGTCTTATGCTCCAATGTTTTTATAAAAATAATTTTAAAAACCTAGTCTTTGATAATGCTTGTCACAACCCGCTCCCCGTACCCAAGGGTAAAGCATTGTGATGGCCAGTAACTAAAGTTACCTCCAGCCAATTTCTAAATAAATTACTAAGCGCGAACGAAAAAAAAGATATTTAAGTGAGGGTACCAAAATGATCATTGGAGTTTCTATTTTTATAACAAAATTTATTGACAAAAAAGTCCGACATTTACCTATGAAGAATAGAATTATAAATACTATTAAACTGCTGTGTGTGTCTATTTCGCAACTCTGCGTCTAAAACTCTTCAAAAGTTATTTCTGAATTGCATTGTTCCTGAAAATTGGTAAGCAACTATAAGCACATGGCAAAGTGAGCAATATTATACTAAGAGCATAAAATTCACCATGGATAATTTTGGCTAAACAAAGCTTAATATTAAAAGAGAGAATATATCATTTGACATATAATACAGAAATCATATAAATAAAATAATCAGAACTACGGTACAGAACGGAACAGAATAGCTATTTGGACTCAAGAGGTGGCTCGTACAAACTCTAAAGGTGACTCCCATAATAGTGTAGCACTTAGCTCCGTACAACACTTTGCTCCATACCAGAAATTAGAAGGTCAGTGGATCAATGACAAACATAGGGCCACAAAGTGATTAATCAGAGAGCCCATTGTTATTTAAATCCTCAAAGGCATGGGACTTCCGTGGTGGTACTTATAAAATAATTACTCAAAACACATTTTAATAAACAGTTATATCTATGAGTTTTCCTTATTATATGAAATAAGATTCATAAATTAAAAATGTTAATATAATTTATAAAACACAATTTACATAAAATAAACTATGGTAACTTAAAAAATACGTAAAACTTATAATGATAACTCAAAATATAATATAACTCATTTTAAAATTAATACCTTATTCTTTCTTTCCACTATTAATGAGCTTGATTTCCAGTATTTTTTTCTCCTTGCCAACACTGAACTCGCCTTCCCTTGATCTCTTCAGAGCCACCAAGGATCCTCTAGAGTGAAATTTTCCTAGCACCCCTCGTCCTTTTATACCAGGGTGTACTGCTTACTCAGCAAGTTTTGGGACACGTAGCCACACCACGTTGCCTTGCCATCATTATGCTCTAAATTGAAACTTATCCCTCAAATGGATAAGTTTAAGTAATTGAATTACTAATTTTTTTTTTCCTTTTTTATACAATGACCTTGATGTAGATAAATTACACTTTTTATTTTATTCTTACGAAATATTTAATTAAACATTTAAGATTTTTCTTATTTATAATTAAATAATACGAATATAAAATTTAAGGACAACTTACATTTTTGGGTTGTTACACCTTGTGCCATAAGAGGGAACATTAGATTTATGCTGTGTTTAGTTAGAGGATTTGAGAAAGAATTTAGAAAGAAAAAAAAAATGTGTGTAAAACTAGGTGAAATGTGAATAAAATCACATTTCACCTACTTTTTTTATTTTTCTTTCTAAATCTCTCTTTAAATTTCTTTTCAAATATCTCAACCAAGCCCAACATTAATAAACACCATTGTCATGTTGCTAAATATGTATCATGTAGATGTAGATGGGTTTGGAATTTAACAATAATTTTGGTTCATTCAATTTTATCAAAAACAGACCTCCCTACTAGCTAGTTTGGGTTTCAAAATTTCAACACATAAACGTCTTTCTTTATCTAGAATCTGGACGTAATGGGCTGCCAGGTTCATAGAAAACTTTTACCAAACTACACTCCCTTCCAAAGCATTTGGCCTTGAAAGTGACAAGGTTCATGCTTTCTCAGCACCAAAATTCTTTAATATTTGTGTTTGAATCTTAAATTTTAAAAAAAAATTAAAATTTGAAGAAAAAGTGATACAATTTTTAACTTTTATTCAATTTAATTTTCTCTTCTCATTATTTTCTTCTACAAATTTTAACTTTTATTCAATTTAATTTTCTCTACTCATTATTTTCTTCTACAAATTTATGATCTAAACACAATGAGATAGAAGTTTACGATTGAAGGTATGATAGATTTAACTTTTATTCAATCTGTTTTTCTCTTCCTTCTTTCATTTTTTTCTCAACTACTTGATCTAAAACACAGCCTACGAAATACCTTTTATGGATATTTTTGTCTTAGGTATAGCATTTCTTGTGTGTAATTTTTGCCTATCTTTTGAACATCTTTTGGGATTAAATTATTTATTTGGCCCTAAATTATGTTACTAATTTCAATTCAGACCTTGGTTACATTTTGTCACTACTACTCCTGCAACTATAAAAATATTTTAATTTCAACCCTCCATCTACCTTTAGGCTTTTAAACTGAAACCTACACTTAAAAAGAAGAAGAAGAAGAAGAAGAAGAAGAAGAAAAAAGAAGACATTTATAAAATAGCATAATTTTCTTCATTTTTTATCAATCAATTATTTGCCCTAGAATTTTATTAGACACCACAACAAATTCATTGGGTAGTAATAAAAAGTTCAAGAAAGTGTGATGCTTGATGAAATTTTGGAGGCAATTAGTGAAAATGATAGAAGTAGATAGTTGAGAAATTATGCTATAAAATGTAGTTAAGGTGCTGAATTGATACGATTACATATTTCATGGGGCAACAGTGTAATTTACTCCTTTTGGAGGTAAAGCAAGATCAATTTACTTTTGTTTGGAAGGAAAGTCATTTTTTAATTGATGAATCAAATTATAAGGAACTACATATGTATTACAATCATAATAAAAATTAAATATAACCCATTGATTGAAAACTTTAACACATTACACAATAGAAAAATATAAAAATATAGGTGGATTACCAAATTGCAAAGCTTGGACCATCTCCAATGGTTTATCAAATTTAAATTTGATGAAAAAGCTTAGTTTTTGTTGCTTGGCTATTCATCAAATAGATTAATTAAATTCAGGATTTCTCAAGTCTTTCATCAAATTGAAAACGGATGTACCTTTTATCAAATCATTGCTCATTGTCATTAGATTTTTACCATTGGATGTTTCCTCGGATAATCATCGCAAGGCAAAAATTTGTAAAAAATTTATACTAACCAGTTGACCGGCCAAACATTCGCTTGGTTGTCCGTTTGGTTGACCGGTAGTTTGATGAAGCTCCGTTAAAGCACTTGATATCAAAGGAAGATTTTACTCAAATTTATTGAAAAAAAAAAGAAAAAGATAAAGGGTTGAAAATGCTCTAAGGAAAGCCTCTTTGTTAACTTGCCATATCAAACCTCCCAAATTTGGAGTGGCAATGAAATGAAAGAAAAAAGAAGAAAATAAAGCTTTCTATAAAGGAAAAAGACTACAAAATAAAAAAAAAAAAATTCACAAGAAAATAAAATAAAGAGAAAAAGTGGTCATTATTAATTAATTTAATAATATATTTTTTCCCAGACAATAAATTACAGGATTTAAAATATAACATTACTTCATAAAGTCAAGATACAAGCTAATACGACCTACATAGATTAATAAATCTAACTTACATGACGTTGTGTATGTTACTCAAATAATAAGAGAACATATGATTATTGTATCAGTATTCTTATTATATTTTCTTGTACATGAAAAAAAATACAAAAACAATTAAAAATTAATAAGAAAATGAATTCCAATATATACACACTTTAGACATTTTGGCTATCAAGATAAAATAAACGACTCCTTTAATGGATATAATTGTACTCAATTGATACAATTTAAAATTTATAGAACAAAATTAATATAATTGAACTTAAAGATTGTTTTAGAAATTAATTTTTTTAAATAACTTTTTAAAATTCTTTACCAAAAAAAAAAATGTATAAAAATATTTAAAAAATTAATTTTTTGACTTTTTAACTAAAATATATAATTTTCAAAATAGGGCTAAAAGGGTATGAGATAGATAAATTACAAGAGCCAATGATATAATTTAAGAGATTTACGTGCACGTCTTAATAAGTAGGCTTATTGTTTAATAGGTCATATGATAATGGTAGTTTTTATCAAATACTATTAAAAAAATGTCACAAATTGTTAATTTTTAGCAACAGTTTAAAAATGGTCACAAAAAATGTCACTAATTATAAATTATAGCAACAATTTAAAAAATCGTTAAAAAAAAGTTACTAATTTTTAACTTTTAATGACAGTTTGAAAAATTCGTCACAAAAAAAGTCACTAATTATAAATTTTAATGAAAATTTATAAAAATCATGACAAAAAATGTTGTTAATTATTAATTTTGAATGACATGTGTAAAAAATTATCACAAAAATTTATTATTAGTAATGATTTTATTAAAATTTATTTTCAATAGATTTTAATAAAAATGAAATCTAATTATTAAAATTTAGGGAAAATTAGTGAAGGGTCCCTCTTCCACTTTTCATAATGGAAGAGGTCCACAAAATTATTTTTTGATGTCTAAGATCCCTGAACATATCACAGAGAAATTTAACCTTACCAAATCAAAACTCATGTCTCTCTCTCTCTAAACTTCTCCATTCTCCAACCGATTGAGCTCTATGATCTATATATATATTGTGGGTGTGATCTGATTGGGCGGCTCTACGATCTCGTGCTCTTTTTCTCTTCTCTTCATCGTATTCTATCTATTCTGTTACTCATCAATGGAAGCTAGGGTTTAACACCGGCGAAGATGGAGTCGAAGGAGGTGTGTGGTGGGAGTATGATCAGAGCATTCTCATTCTGGTTCGGATTGTCCTTTTGTTACTCCAATCCTAGAGCCGCAGTCACAGCAGCAGCAGAAAGCCCCCAAGAAGAGGGGGAGAAGCATCGTCTCTGATCGGAATTATGGCACAATGAAGCTGATAGATGGAGATTAATCAAATCAGATTCCATTTCACACACCAAATAAAAGTCAGCCTCTCTGCAGATTAGACGATTCAACAGAGCTCCAATGAGGTTGTAAATATATATATATATATATATATATAGAGAGAGAGAGAGAGAGAGAGAGAGAGAGAGAGAGAGAGAAATGGTTTGGGGTAGTGGTGAAGAAAACATGTAGAAGGATGAAGATAAAGTTGTTCATGATGACAATCAGGTCCGTAATCAGCAAGAATATCCCATATTGCAAACAATTTCTACAATTTTCACAATTCCCCATGTTATTTGGAAAATCACTTGAGGAGAATTCACATTTTTCCAAAGCTTAAATTTTGCTCAAACAAAACACTGTATTTTTCCGAATATTAACCGAACTACAAGTTATTTCGTAACACAATTGTTGATGAATCATCGATTTTCTACAACATTTTTGGGAATTCACACATGCCTGGGATTCTCATCAGTATCAGTTCCAACATATGTCTTCCAGAACCAATGGTTTTGAAACAAAAAATGTATCTCTTCAATTGGAACTTGCTTTGTTTTAGGCAAGAGAAAAAAGATGAAGTTGCTCATGATGAGGATTTCTTTCCAAAGAAAATTTCATTTACAGAATTTCTCTGGACTTCCTAGAGAATTTCTCTCCAGAGAAATTCTGGGAATGTCAGAGAAATTCTCTAGTTTTCACAAGAAATAAGAATACAAATCCAGATTTACCTTGAAATTTGGGTTGATTTACGTTCGGGGATCTAATAGAAGCAACATTAATGTGATGTTTGAGGATTGGATTGATCCTCTATTGGTTGAGGATTGGATTGACCCTCTCTCTCTTTCTCTATTTAATGTGTTTGTGTGTGCATTGTTTTTCTCTGGTTTGGAGTCCAGAGAAATTTTAAATTTCTCTGGGAGAAAACTAAAGAAATTTGCAAATCAGAGAAATTTGAAGAGAATTAGACCAGAGAAATTCAAAATTTTTCTGGACTCAGCCAATGCATTAGAGAAATGCTGAGAAATTGTAGGAAGAATTGGGCCAAAGAAATTCTGAGAAATTCAGAATTGCTGTAGACTTTCCAGAGAAATTTGGTCCAGAGAAATTTACGAATTTTCTCTGGACTGAAATTTCTCTGGATCAAGGTTGAGGGACCTTAGACATTATGAAAATATTTGGTGTCCTTTATGCTATAAAATCATAATATTAGGGACCTTAAAAAAAAAGTCCCTAAAACTTATTAGTAGTTTATTCCATCTAATGTGAGAAAAACAGTAAATGACATAACAAAAAAGGGCATTATTGTAACTTTACCATCCCTTCCTTGTATAAAATAAATCCTCTCACCCTAACAAATCGTTCCAGTTTGGAGAGAGAAGAAACAGAAAGCATTTGCCAAACTTTAGTCCTTTTGTTTTGCTGAATCTGTTTTCTTACTCGACGGAAAACACCCAACACCACCCATAACAGCCACCGCCACCGCCACCGCTGACCTGTAAAGGGGTCGGAATTGGGATACAAAACCGCACAACCGTCGAAGCTAATGACTGATTTCATCGGCCAGTGTGGAGGCTACGCCGTCATCGACGGTGGCCTCGCTACAGAGCTCGAACGGCACGGTGCTAACCTCAACGACCCTCTCTGGAGCGCTAAATGCCTCGTCACTTCCCCTCAACTTATCAGAAGGGTAACCCAACTCTCTCCTTCTCATATTTTCACTTTGGTTTGTTTTGACAATTAAAAAAAAAAAAAAAAGGATAAATTACAAATGCACCTTTAAAATTTGATTAAAATACGGATAGTCCTTAGTTTTGAAAATTATATTTTACTTTTAAGGTTTCTAATTTCACAATAAATTACTCATTTTATTATATATTTTAATTAATAATTTAGATAATTTTATTATTATATAAAAAAATAATTATGAATTTTAATTTTTTAATTAATTATGTTAATTTTTTAAACGTGTGAAAAGTCAATTTTTTTTTTCATGTTTCCAAAATAGGCATGTCTCTGTTTCTTAGGGTTGGTTTGTGACGTGGATTGGTGATTGGTGTTTTTTTTTGGCTTTTTGACTGGGGTTAAAAAAATTTGTTGGGGGTGAATTTTTTTGTCTTTTTAAGTTTTGTGAAAGGAAAAAATGATAGAATTATAATTTAAATGTAATATTTTATTTTATTAATTTTTTAACTTATGTTATTTATTCATAATTATTTTAACCTAAATCATTATGCTAAACGAGTGCTTACTCTTTTTACTTTTAATATCCGGTGTGAGGTTTTTTTTTTGTTCATTGCGAGAATAAGGTCTTTCCAGTCATGTTTTGAAAGCAAAACTTAAAGTGAAGTCATGTTTTTGAAAAACAATTTTAGTTCTGAAAAATAAAGTTGAAAACAATCTGGATTTGAGAATTTTGTTTTAAAAATAGCATGAGTTTGATAAAAATCTTCTCTGGTGTTGAAGATGTTTTTGGTTTTGACAATGTTTCTGTTTTATACAATAATCATTTATAGAATACGGGAAATTCTACTCTTATACCATGTGCCTCTCTAATTATATTATTTTTTTTTAGTTACTTATCAAATTTTGGTTATGTCAAGGTTATGATTTTTTAAAATTATGATTAAGAAAATTTATGTTATTTTTTTTAATTATAATATGTATATGTACCCTAGCCTTTCCCATACTCATATGAAATTTCTCTGATTCTGCTCTGTTTTTGGTTTTGAAAAACAGTGTTCTATATATGACTATAAAATCATATATGCTTCCTATGTGGTTGTTTGGCATTTTTTTTATTTGATTTTTTGGAGTTGGCACTTTGGCTTATTTTGACAATTGAATTAAAAGTTATCCTTTTAGTTTTTATTTTATTTTATTTTTTCTTTAAATCACATCATTTTTATTTTATTTTATTTTTGTATATTTTTTTAAAAAAAAAAGTTAAAAAAAGTCAAAAAAATAGAGTTGCAATTTACTTTCTAAAATAGGTATTTTTTTAGCTTGGATTAAAAATTTCCTTTGACAAATTTTTTTAATTTTTTTAAATTTTATCAGAGAAAAAAAAGTGAAATAATTATAATTTAAATATGATATTTTATCTTATTAATTTATTTAATAAAATAGGCCTATCAAAATGCAGTGTTCTTTTTGAATTTTAATTTTTTAACTAAGAAAATATCTCAACCAAGATGTCCAAAGAGAAAATCAAGAAAAAATTAGTTCAGAAGGATATCAAAAGAAATCAGGACAAAAAAAATTAACTCATTCTTTCCCAAATATCCACTCATATTCCACCATAAAAAAATATTTACAAAAATATGAAAATGTGAATCACGCTTGTTGTACAAGCATTATTTTTAATTATTTTTTTACTTATTTTTGAATAATTTATAATTCCACATTTAAAAAAACAATAATTTATAATTCTCTATATGAATATCAATAACGTGAGATCGTAATTAGACATTGCTGTCTTTTATAAAAATTTAAAAATGTATTGTTATTATTATATTCTGACAGCGACGTGGCCTAGGTTATCCTCCTCTCCACCTAATTAGGTTTCTTCCAAATGACTCATGTTTTTTCAAGACAGTTGTTCACTTCATGCAAACGATTATTTTACATCTATTATACAAGTATTTTTTTTTTTTGATATTCCAGTATTCAGGTCAGTTTTCGCATACGTCGACTAATATTAGGATTTTAAAATTAATGACGGGACAAATCTTCAGTGATCCTAAGGTGAGACTCGGACTCGAAATCTGTGAATTTTATCCTACAGGTTTTACCATTCGGCCACTTGCTTGGGATTCATCTATTATATAGTATAATATATATTTTAAAACTATTTTCAAACTATTTGTATAAGTATGGAGTTATTTGGGATGATTTAAATAAGTATATTTTTTTTAATTTTTGCAAAAAAATATACAAAAAAATAAAAAATTAATGTAACTTAAAAATATAAAAAGATAAATAAGTGTATTTTTTTAGTATAACCCAAATATATAGTTTACAATAATACACTACTCCCATAAAAAAATACGACAATATAATATTATCATATTGCAATTATAAAATAACGAGGTTGGATTATTGGAGGAAGATAATCTAATAATGGTAGAAAATATTTTTTGATGAAAAATCATTTTGCACGGAATAACTTTCGTAAGCAATACTTTTAGTCGGTGGAGGTGGTGTCAGGTGACGTGTGATAGGGTGGTGGTGATGGTAGTGCCAGCCTGGGAAGGTGGTGATGTTTTAGTTTAATAAAAATTATTTTTTACTTATTAAAAGAAAAAACATTTTCTAGTAAACTTGTTTTTACGTTTTTGATTATACCAAATATCAGAAAAAATGCAACGCCCAAATAAGCGAGTGTAAGAGCACCAGCATCATTGCATTTTGTTCTTGGTATATTTCACTTAAGGCCATGTTTGTTTGGGCAGACTGGATTAACATTCCCATAACTAATAGTTCTAGGACTACGAATTCGTTGGATTATGTATCCTATCTTAACTAATAGTCAATTCGTACTTTAATTGTTTAACCAAATATCGGATTAATAATTTTATTAGACTATTAATCTAATCCCAAGCTCATGTCCACCCAAACAAACATGGCTTAAATGTTCCTGAAAACAGGGCAATTTTAGTCAGGTTTGGATTCAGACCAAAAAAAAGTTGGGTTTGGACCCAAACAGTGGTTGTTTGGCTAGAATTTTTTGGCCAAAAAAAGTACAAAACGATAAAATATCACATTTAAATCATAATTATATTTTATTTTTTCTTTAACAAAAATTAAAAAAATCAAACCAAATAAACTTTTATTCCCAAATTAAAATAATAAAAAAGTCAACTAAAAAAATCAATTGTCAAACGGCAGACTGTTGGTGGATAACTTGACCTGTCAATTATAATAGACCGATTGTACCCATTAAATATAAATGATAAATTTTTATCGAATACACTCTAGATAATCTTTGCTCGCGTGAAAATACACCTATATATTAGTTAGATCAACAATGTAACGAATGCAAACATGTATTTGGTATTTCACTCACTCATATCTCTATCTCCCAATAATTCTCGAGGCTTTTGTGCTATGGAATTAGAGTGTTGCTCGATTTATCATAACACTTTCGTGATTCGTTAGTAGAAGAAAAAAAACAAATGCGTAAATCATTTCTTTTTTCTTTCTAAAAGAGAGAGAGCCATAAATGGGTATGTTTTTTCTTGATGTGAAGGCTTTGAGCTGTGGGATTAATATTGTTCGATTCATTATTTAATGCACTGTATGCTAGTAGAAAAAAATGAATGTGAATCAATTTTTTAGTTCGTTCTGAGAAAAAAAAAAATCATAAACAAGAAAAAAAACCATAAACAGGTACGTTTTTTCTTGAACCACTCCTGCGTCATTTTGATTTCCTGCACAGATTAGATTCAGTTCAAGCAAGATGTTCTTGTATTCGTGTGTGTGCCTGTAACTGGGTACTATATATGACAGGTGCACCTTGATTACCTTGAAGCCGGTGCAAATATCATTATATCTTCATCTTACCAGGTGATGATGTCGTCTCTTCGCGTCTTCATTCTAGTTTAATACAAAAGATAACCATCATGTCAGGGGCGGTCCTTCCACTAGGCAATTTAAGTGCTCCTAATAAGGCTTCAAATTTTCTGAGACCTCAAAACAGGAGTCTTGAAAGTGCTTTGTGCATGTAACAGGCTACACTTCAGGGATTTGAGGCAAAGGGCTTATCGAGAGTAGAAGGAGAAGCTCTGCTTAGAAAAAGCGTTGAAATAGCGTGTGAGGCACGGGAGATATATTACAGCAGAGATGCCAAAGTTTCTTCGGATGTCATAGAAAACAGAGAGAATCTGAAACAACATCCAGTCTTTGTGGGAGCTTCTGTGGGAAGTTACGGAGCTTATCTTGCTGATGGTTCAGAATATAGGTGTGTTTCTCATATTTTTTCTCTTGATTTGCATGTTAATTTAAGTTGTTTGTTTTAAGCTCGAGCTCACGTTTAGCTCATTTATGTAATTGAGTTGACTCGAGCTGAGCTTAAGCTTGATTTTTTAAGCTCAATTTGAGCTCGAGCTCAACCAATTTTCAGCGAGGTGAGCTCAAAATTCTCAAAGCTTACCTCATCTCGCTCGCAACCCTAACCACAAGGCTGCGGTGGGTAGCAGGTGCCATTGCGCTAGGTCATGACATATCTAGAAGATACATAACCCACCCACCCCCCCCAAAAAAAAAAAAAAATAAATAAATAAATAAAATAGAATAAAATTGGAGTGAAGAGGTGGGTGATTTTAGACTTAAAAACTGGCTCAATTAGAGTAGGATCTATGGTGACATCATCATCACTGCAGAAAGTTTGGAAATTTTACTCTGGTCTTGATTGATGTTTTTGGTAATAACATGTATTGCTGCTGTCCCCCTTCACAGTGGGATCTATGGTGATGCTGTCACTTTGGAAACTTTGAAAGATTTTCACCGGAGGCGGGTTCAAGTTCTAGCTGAATCGGGAGCTGACCTAATTGCATTTGAAACCATTCCAAACAAATTGGAAGCCAAGGTACTTTCTTCTGATGAGTTCGCCATTTAAGCCAAGTTCAGGTTCTAGCTGAATCAGATGTTTTATTTCTTGATTTTTGTCGGGTTTTAATGCAGGCCTATGCTGAGCTTCTTCAGGAAGAAGACATAAAGATACCTGCCTGGTTTTCTTTCAATTCTAAGGACGGTACTAATGTGGTGAGTGGTGATTCAATATCAGAGTGTGCCTCAATAGCTGATTCATGTAAGCCAGTTGTTGCTGTTGGAATCAACTGTACCCCACCCAGGTTTATTCATGGACTGATTCAAGCAATTCGAGAGGTATATTGATGATTAAATTTTAAGGTTTATTTTTTTATTTTATTTTATTTATTTATTTATTTTTGTGTGTGTGGATTCGGATACCTATTGAGATACTTAATGCTTTTATCGCTAATTAATCTTTCAGGTAACAGCTAAACCGATACTTATATATCCCAACAGTGGTGAGACCTATGATGCTGACCGCAAGGAGTGGGTGGTGAGTCATCTCCTCTCCTTGTCTCTACATTCAAAAATTTCAGTTGCCAGGCCTCTTGAACTCATCTTCTATGAAATTCAGTCTTAGATCATTAATTTCTTGGTTTGGATGAATTAAACTAAGCTAGGGTTTGCTTTTTATTGGGAAGCCCTAGCATAATACATGTGAGTTGATTTAAGGTGTTATAACAATGCTCGCCTAAAATGTGTTTTAGGGTTCCAAAACCAAAAGCTTGATATGAAGCAATTGCTAAGATTCCATGCACTAATGAATAATCATTCAAAATTGCTTCATATTGATGATTCGAGCGTCATGGTTGGAGGAAAAATGATTTCTCTCACGCAGTTTGAATCAATTCTCAGTTTTATTGTTTCTGTCATATTTTCGTTATATCATAGAGCTTTGAGTCAGAATTCACTTCTAGGGGATTCTAGACTCACATTAGTGGGAGTTTCATGTTTGTACTGCCTCCAGTAGACATTTGGATCTGTCAGATCCTTTTTCGTGTGTGTTTCGTATACTGCAAAAATGTTGAAAGTGTTTCATTGCAGCAATCGACTGGAGTTGTAGATGAAGATTTTGTGTCGTATGTTGGGAAGTGGTGTGAAGCCGGGGCTTCTCTTATTGGAGGTTGCTGCAGGACTACCCCTAATACTATCAGAGCTATATCTAAGGCTCTCTCCAGCAGATCTTCTTCTGTTACCACTCTGGAGTTCTAGGACTGACTTTGTGACAGAGATTGGAACAAACATGTACCCTTTTTAAGTTTCTGTATGAAAAAATACTAGTCTTCAGTTTTTATGTATGTGCTTGCCATGCTTACATTGGTTTCATGAATAAGAAACAATAAATTTAATAAAATCTAGATCCAATTTCAAACGCGATGGGCCAGGTAGTAGTTAAAAGAGACCACGGACTTGCACATCAAAAATCAAAGCTTATACCGCAAGTGAAAATATGATACAGGAAAAGAAATAAAATAGAGTAACAGAAGAAATAAAGAAAGATGGAAAGAAGTGAATCACGAAAAAATTGAATTATGTTTCAATGAATTCACCAATCAAGGCCACGGCTAATGATATTCGGAAAATAAATTTAAAAAAAGAAAAAAGAAAAAGAAAATAAAACCCCTACATACTAGTGGTGCTGAGAGAATAGTTTTCCTGTACTATCTTCATAGTCTAGGGAAAATGGGATCAATAAAAGCATGGGGCATTGGGTCAGAGAGCCAGAGTTTTGCTAGATGATGATGGGATGTGGTGCCGCGATGAACTTCTTCAATCAGCCAAATGTTGGCTTCAGCTTTACAAGGATGAAAGATGGTATCCAATGGTCTATCTTCATCCTCGCCACCAATTCTCATTTTGTCCCACTGGATTAGCAGAATATTGGTGAGATAATGCAGGGGTTGCCCATATAACTTCTTAATGGATTTGGATAATCCAGTCCATGAGTTAAATGGAATAACAGAACCGCGAAGGGTGGGGATTGGAATCTGCTTCATATAGTTTTGATACATTTGTGCCCTTCTGATCACCGTTTCTGCATTGTAAAACACAGTTTGTGCAAAGCAGTGATTGTGAGAAAGTAGAGAAGTCATATGATGATGATGAAGTAAGGCCAAACCTTCAACATAGTTTAAAACAATACAAAACATCTCAGAAATTTAATAAGATCGGGGAAAAACCTTCAATATGTCGTGGTGGAACAGTAAGTTGTAAAAACAGTTCAATAACCAATACAGAAACCTGACAAGATATGATGTGTGTGAATACCTTCAGAACTTTTTTCTTCAGGAGGTTGATCAATTGTGAAGTTGCTATTTGACTGGTTGCTGCCAGACCCATCATCATTTGCATCAGAAGAAGAAGAGGATTCGTCTGATAATATGACATCCACCTGATCATCCCATGCTATTGATCTCTTCATGCTTTACAGAAATGCAGTCTTGGATTGAAACAATCACCTATTAGGTACTTCAATAGGAGAAAACCTTCACACAGTTGAAATGACGAAAAATAGACTAAAGTGCTAACCATAAAGCACTAATACCTTACAATTTTACATCTATAAGATGGAAGAAATTCAATAGATTACAAACTGCTAGGGAAAATGCTACTCTAACTTAGGATTTATGCAAAATTTATTTACAAACTGGTGTAACAGCTTACAAATATTTGCCACATCAGACTATGCTTAAATTGATTCTACCCCAGATAATGAAATATACGTATATATTTATACATAAATACTGGCCCTTTAACCATTGTACTTTTTTTTAAAAATCAAAATTAAACAAATAGTGTACGGACAAACTCATTCCCAAACTACAGTCAAATGTGGTTAGCAATCATGTTTTTCTTGAAAAGTGTTATTGTTAATAATGTTTTAATTTTGAATACAAAAAATGTAAAAGGGTTGAAGAACCCATATATATAACTATAAAGTATCTCTAGAGGTGTAAAACACTTTCAGACCAGAATTATACAAAATTGAACTATATAATCAAAACAACATCCTATATAGCTGCAACAAATTTGCTACAAATCAAAATTATATATACCTCATAACAGGTCTTATCAATCATGATGCCACATTATTGTGAAGGATACAGTTTAATTCAATTCCATATCATTAACTCCAAAATTCTTTTAATTTGGTTTAGCATTGCCTATTTTCACTTTCAATTAATCGAATTTCATGTGAGAGTGCTTTTAAGTATCATGGTGTTAGTTTCCCAAGATCTATGTTTTGTTTCAAACATTCAACAAACTGGAGAAGCAACTGGGCTAACCAGAACCAAATCACCATATCTTACTGACATCATAAATCCATTGATCTTAAAACTATTCCCATTTGCTTAAAATTCAGCATAAGAAAAAATTCCCACTACCAATGATCTTAAATTGTTTCTCAACTTCGCTGTGTCACACCAAACATAGTAAATGTTGCAATTTTGATTACATAAAACACACACACACACACACACACACACACACACAAAAAGATAAAATACAAAAAACAAAAACAAAAACCCATTTAGAAGAACTAAACTTTGATTGAAACAACCGTTCCTATTTTCTAAAATCACAAGGAAGTTGGTCAATAATTCTTATGGATATTAAAACTTACCCAAAAGAGTGCAGAGGGGCAAGAGACGAATTTGATCCGAAAGCTCTTCGAAGTGGTGAATAATCACAGAAACACCATCCCTGCAGGTAAGAAACACAAGAAGAAGCTGAGAAAACTGAGGATCTGAAATGGAATTGTGCTATAACAGAACATAACGATGAAACAGAGAATTCATGTTGATTATCAACAACACAATTATACCAAAATGTATACAAATAAATCGCCTAAGCAAGATACGTAGAGAGAGAAACCTTGAGATGGATAACTGTTCAGCAATTCAACTGTTAATTCTTGAACCCTAGGGCCATTGTTTTGCATTGCGGTTTGTCCGGTTCACAATCATTCGTCACTGGGTTGACCCCGAACTCATATATTAAAAAGAAAATATCATAAAATATATATATATTTTTTTTAATTTTTAGATTTGATTCTACGACAATGCTACGTAACTCAAATTTTGTGGTTCAAATGGCCAAAACGACGTCGTTTTGAGTACAAAACAACATAAAAATGGCCAAAACGATATCGTTTTGGCCATTTGAGTCACTTTTAAGGCACAAAATTTGAGTTACGAGACATTTTTCTTGATTCTATTACAATGAATTTCAATCTAAAGAATATTAAATACAATACAAATATTTTTACAAAGAAATTTTTAAAGTGGGAGAGAAAATTTCAATTAATATATTGGGTAGAGAGTCAAATTATACCGACCTTTGAGTGAGATGCAGAAGTTCTGACTAATCGAACCAATCCATGTTATAAAATTAAAAGTTAATAACTATATAATTGAGTTGGCACACAATATATATATATATATATATACATACATATATTAAGTGCATTTTATATTTTAAAATATAAAATATATATATACATAATTTGATTATTCTCTCCATCCTAAAGTAATGGTCTCTTTTAGAAATCTAACTTTTTTGATAGTACAATTATTGAATTTAAAAAAAATTAATTTTTTAAAATTACCCTTTGATAGTACATTTTTTTTGGAGAATATCAATGTCATAATTGTATTTTTTATATTATTAATGAATTTAAAAGAAGGCAAAATAAGAAATTTATATTATTTTTGTACTTAATTTTGGAAAAAGAACTAATATTTTGAGATAATGAAAACTGAAATAAGGGACTAATATTTTAAAACGGAGGTAGTATATAATTATCTCACACATAAATGTCACATTTCTGTTGGGCTTTGAGTCGGACTATATTTTAGCCCCATTGAACACGAGGTCCATCATTGAACCATATGCAGTCCAATCTATTTGACTTTAAGCCCAGCCCACTATAAATTTGGTAATGTACAAGCATTCATATCATTGTGATTGTGAAAGAAATTAAAATTTTTGTTGGTGACAATTTAAATAATGAAACTTACGTCAAAGTTTAAATCTTATTAATTATCAAAATAATAGTACTTAATTTACACACACAGTTGCTTTGCTAGGTATTGTCTTTTTCAAATCATTTTGTGAGATTATGAGACTTATCATTGTTGTAAGAGAGATGATAAACTAAATAATATATCTAAAATTTTGAATTTGACGGCAACTAAAACATTGTACGTTTCTTTCCTGTTGATTGTACTGTAAAACTGACAACTCAAGGAATCATGTAGCAAAACAAGATCCCCTCCTTAACTTTTTTCCATGACTTTTTACTTGTAGTGCTATTGGGTATATTTTTAGGCTTAATTTTTATAATCCAAACCGTTTATATTTTAAAATTTGTTGATTATATTATACCTGTAAAAAATCAAATTGATCAGATATCAGAAAGTATGTGTTCGGATCATCGAATTAAAAATCATTTTTAAAAAAATTTAATAAACAGTTTTTCGAATACATACTTTTTGATATCCGATCAACTTGATTTTTTACAGGTATAATATACTTAATAAATTTTAAAATGTGAACGGTTCGAATCATCGAAATTAAGCCTAAAAGTGAGCCCAATTACCTAGCAAGTAAGAAGTCAAGGAGAGTAGGTAAGGAGAGGATCCTGAGTCGCAAAACATTCGGGATAGAACACAATCCACAATTAAAAAACAAAAAAAAGGGGGGCCAATATGTGGTTGGATTTTGGCAATCTTCTCTTCCATTCTTTTATGGTGGTTGAATTCCTTTAATGCATGGAGAGGGACATGCCATTGGGGGGGATGGATGTGATCCCAAGGATGATGCCATTGAGTTATTAGTGAATTTATCCTTGGAAAATGAAATTTTAAAAAAAAAATTATACAGAAATTCAATTAGAATGATATCATAATGATATTTTTAAAGGGGTAAATTACACTTGTAATTTTTGTAATTTGTATCATGTATCAATATAGTTTTTATAATTCTAATTGCTTTAATTTTGTCTTTAAAATTTTCATATTGTATTAATTTAGTTAAAATGATAATGCCTCTTCAAAAATTAAATTAAAATTAAGAGATAAAATAATCTATTAATTCTTTTTAAAATGATTCAGCATTCAATTTAAAATGGTCAATTCCTTCATAATGAACCAATTTATCCTTAATTTCTATCCAATTTTTTTATGAATATTATTACTAATTAGGCAGAATTAAAAAATTAAAGGCAAAATTAATATAATTAGATAAATTACATAGATCACATGTATAATTTGTTCTTTTTTAAAATAACAGGCCATTTTGAAGAGTCTTCAGTTTAAAATAATAAGAAGATCTAAATGTGTAATATCATTCCATTAAATTTTCAAAATAAAATTTCTTTTTCTTCTGTTTATGTATCATTAAATTTATGATAGAGATATGTCCATTTCGCATCCATTGCAATCTCTAACTAACGAGAAATCATGGCATTCAAATTATAAGAACCATTTGAAAGTTTCTTGAAAATTGAGACTGCAATACCCCAATGGAAAATGACACATCAATTCAACAAATAGCTCACTAGTGTAATCCATATTTTCAGAAACTTTTTTAAAAATAATCAAACAAATTTTATCTAAATTATTTTTAAAAATTCAAAAATTTATTAAAAGTGCTTCCACATTTTTTTTTCATTTCTCGTCTTTTATTTTATTTTATTTTTTAAAATCATTATTCAAATCTACAATCCAACACAATCTAAAAATAACTTGAAAAAATAAAATAAAATAAAATCTAATGTATTTTGCATTCCTGCGAACAACGATCCTCCTCTAACTTGATCCACTTTACAGAAAATTATTAAGTATTTTTAAAGTATCATGTATTCATATTCTTGTACCAATCATCATTTATTATATTTTCTCATAGTACTTAATATAAAATTATAACATCTCGTATTCTCTTTCAATTATAATATTATAAAATATTACATGACCGTACATATTGTTCTATTTTTATTTTCTATAATAGATTTTATGATTATTTCTTGACTGTAGAATTATTGGTCCCTCCAAGGAAAAGAGGTGTCCAAATCAATGGAAAATCATTGGGTAGCTTGTGACATATCTATATAGGTATTATCTTTATAATTATAAGGTTATGTTTGACAATTACATATTTTAGTTAAAAAAATTTAAAGATTATTATAAATTATCACATTATTTTTTTTTATTTTTTTGTATATTTTTTCATAAAAAAATCAAGAAGTTATTAAAATAATTTGTTCTCAAACGAGGCTACCAAAAAGCCAAAAAGTCATTATAAGTTGTAATATTATTCTTTCTATTTTTTTACACATTTTTTTTGTAAAACGTCAAAAAATTACTAAAATAATTTGTTCTCAAATGAGACTTAAATAAATTTATAATAAATTAGTAGTAATACGCGATTTGTGTGCAATTTAAATAAGTAAAAATAAAAAAATAATAATAATAAAATTAATATTATAATATGTACTCAGCTTAATGGTATGAGCATTTACGTATAGGTCTTAATAGGTGCATATAATAATTAATGACTTTTTTTAATCAAATATTATTAAAAAAACGTTATTAATTGTTAATTTTCAGTGATAGTTTAAAAATTGTTACAAAAAATGTCATTAATTGTAAGTTTTAACAATTGTTTAAAAAAATCGTCATAGAAAAGTCACTAATTTTCAATTTTTAGCGACAGTTTGAAAAATTTATCACAAAAAAGTCATTAATTGTAAGTTTTAGTGACAATTTATAAAAACCGTTATAAAAAAGTCACGAATGATCAATTTTTAGCGACATGCAAAAAATCGTCAAAAAAATATTTTTAACGACCATTTTATTAAGATTTATTTTCAATAAGACTTGATGAGAATTAAGTCCAACTATTAGGACCTATTATTATTTACTATAAATGGGTATGAGTCCTCTTATCATAAACCCATGAGGAGAACAAAAGTTTCATTACTCCAGTTGAGATATTCACTTAATAATAATATAGATAGATAAATAAAAACAGAAAATTTTAAATATGCACAATTACATCATAGAATTAGACACAATCTTTTTATATGAAATGAATACCACTAACAAAAAAGATATGCACCCATAAATAGTGGATGTATGTTTGAGACCAATCGAATTATGTATATACATATTGTTCTATTTATATTTTCTATAATAGATTTTATGATTATTTCTTGACTGTAGAATTATTGGTCCCTCCAAGGAAAAGAGGTGTCTGAAATCATTGGGTAGCTTGTGACATATCTATATAGGTATTATCTTTATATTTATAAGTTTCCTTTGACAATTACATATTTTAGATAAAAAAATTTAAAAATTATTATAAATTATCACATTATTCTTTTTATTTTTTTACATATTTTTTCATAAAAAATCAAGAAGTTATTAAAATAATTTATTCTCAAACGAGGCTATCAAAAAGCTAAAAAGTCATTATAAGTTGTTATATTATTCTTTTTATTTTTTTACATATTTTTTTCGTAAAAAGTCAAAAAATTACTAAAATAATTTGTTCTCAAACGAGACTTAAATAAATTTATAATAAATTAATAGCAATACGCGATTTGTGTGCAATTCAAATAAGTAAAAATAAAAAATAATAATAATAAAATAATATTATAATATGTACTCAGCTTAATGGTATGAGCATTTACGTATAGGTCTTAATAGGTGCATATAATAATTAATGACTTTTTTATCAAATATTATTAAAAAAACGTTATTAATTGTTAATTTTCAGTGATAGTTTAAAAATTGTCACAAAAAATGTCATTAATTATAAGTTTTAGCAATTGTTTAAAAAAATCGTCATAGAAAAGTCACTAATTTTCAATTTTTAGCGACATTTTGAAAAATTTATCACAAAAAGGTTATTAATTGTAAGTTTTAGTGACAATTTATAAAAATCGTTATAAAAAAGTCACTAATAATCAATTTTTAGCGACATACAAAAAATGGTCACAAAAAATTATTTTTAACGACCATTTTACTAAGATTTATTTTCAATAAGACTTGATGAAAATTAAGTCCAACTATTAGGACCTATTATTATTTACTATAAATGGGTATGAGTCCTCAATTGAGACAAAAGTTTATCATAAACCCATGAGGAGAACAAAAGTTTCATTACTTCAATTGAGACATTCACTTAATAATGGCCCTGTTTGGTAGAGCTGTGGGAAAGTGCTTATAACTTATGTCTAAACAGCTTATAGCTTATAACTATAAACATAAGCTGATTTCTGACATATAAATTAAGCATCTCCTGCCCCACTCAAAGAATAAGCTGATTTCTGACTTCCAAAAAGCTATAAGCTATAAGTTATAAGTTAAACCAAACACATCAAAATAACTTAAATTAAGCTAAAAGGTGAAATAAGCTGCTTTTAAGCTACACCAAACAGGCACAATAATATAGATAGATAAATAGAAATAAGAGATTTTAAATGTGCACAATTACATCATAGAATTAGACACAATCTTTTTTGTATGAAATGAATACCACTAACAAAAAAGATATGCACCCATAAATAGTGGAGGTATGTTTGAGATTGAACTTGACATATTGTGTACTTCTATCAACAAATGAATCTAATTTATACAATTCAAATTTTAGATTTTTAGATTTTTTTTTTTTTTTTGAATTTATAGCATTGTCTCTCTAAGAGTAATTTTGGATATAAACTTGTTATAAAAAGATGTATCGGAAAATAAAAAAATAATATAATTTAAATAAATCAATAAACAACTTATTTATCATGTTAGCAAATCAACTCATACTCAATTTTAAGAGAGTTGCATCCCAAACGTAGAAGAAGTGAACAATTAATTCAGATCCAGTGCTATATCATGCAAAACACTGCATATGCCAAATGCATATAAATGTGGACAATGACTGGTGATGAAATCCTTGCGTAGTTTTGAATATCTAAAGACCAAAACAAAGTCAGAGAGAGAGAGAGGGGGGGTGTATTGAAATGGGGCCCTAAAAGCAGGAAAAGAAGAAAAGAAAAAGAAAGGGGGAGAGATGGAGAGAGAGAATGGGCAGGAAAATCAGAGCAGAATGCTAAACCTTGACCGCCTCGTAAACCTAGATTTCTGTTATGTTCTGTCCTCAATGATTCACCATTTGTCTGCGGTTTATTGAACAATAAAGTCACCTAAATCTTCTTCGATTACTTTTATGTTTTCTTCGACGGAAAAATTATAAATCAATGTAAATTTTTAAAAATAATTTTAAACTAATGAAAAAATTTATCAACTTTAATAATTAAAATTATAAATTTTTATAAATTTAAAAATATTTTATAAAATTATCATTTATGATTTATAATTTTTTCAATTTTATTTTGCTATGTCTTGCGTGAGATATTTGCTAATGAATGTTTTATGTGATGACATACAAAGTTAGCTATAATTATTTTTTAAATAAACATTATGAAAATATTGCCCAAAAAAAAGATAAATTTATGTGTGATTTTTAATACTTATTTCAATTATTTTATGCACTTTTTTAACTATATAATATAATTAGGATTTTAGTTTATGATTTATTATAACTGTCATTTTAAATCATTTTGTTTGTTGATATAATTTATATAAATAAAAATCTATTTCTTCAATTTTAATAATTAAAAAACAATAAATGATATTTACATATCAAAGTAATAGAATTTATGCTATTAGACAATAATATGGGGTTATGTCATAAATATTATAGTAATATTCGTGAAAGAAATTCATTTTAAGTGTAATTCAAATTATACTAAATTTAAATCTATTATGCTTTTATGATATATATATATAAATATATAGTATTTTTGTTTGTTGCAATATTTATGATAATTTCAAATAATGATTAATTTATCCATGATTGAAGGCAAGTTTAAGCTATGTTCTTTTAGAACAAAGTGTTGGTTGCCGGTTGGTATGTAGTCCACATTATGGTTTTACTCACTTGAGGTTCTCATTGTTTTATCATTTGGCTGCTAAAAAGAACTTTAAATAGAAACAAAAGAGACACACAACAAAAAGAAGTTTCATTTGTTATTTCCAAGAAATCACTCACGCAAACATAACTCACTTCATAAGCACATTTTTGTTTCGTTTGAGAACCAAAACTACCACATCTCTGTGTCATATTTTTTTTTTTTTTTTTGAACACTCTTTGTCTCATTTGGACCAATTTTTCATGTGTAGAATACTAAATAACAACCCATCCATTTAATAAATATTTTTTTTATTGTTATTATAATTGAAAAAAGAAGTTGACATGGAGTCGAGAAGGATCTCCACATGTATTTTTGTGCAAGCAAAATTGAAACTGTTAAGAATGTAATGTTTTTGGAAGATGGTCAAAAGTTGATTTTTTGATTTTTTTTACTGTTTCATGTGAAAGGTGATGAAAGAAATAAGAGTGATATTAAGAGAGTAAGAGAAACTCTTGTATATTGAATATCTGAAGTTGTAAGAAGGGACTCCATTTATAGGAGTTGTGTGATACAACATTATGATGAAAGTGGAGCATAAAATAAAATAAAGTAGCCGAAAGCAGCCGAAAGTGAGGCACTGCTCTGGCATCCTATAACTATGTATGATTAATATATGCATTACAATAGTATAATATATACATGCTAATATAATATAATATTATGATACATACATATTAATATAATACATTAACAGCCCCCTTCAAACTCAAGAAGGACAAACATCAACCAACTGGAGTTTGGAGACAAGTTCAACGAAGCGGCCAGGAGAATGAGCTTTGGTGAAGATATCAGCAGGTTGATCAACAGAAGAAATCGGATGGAGATGGACTGTACCATGAGCGACGTGTTGACGAATAAAATGGCAGTCAATCTCAATGTGCTTGGTGCGATCATGAAAAACATCATTGTGAGCAATTTGAAGAGCACTGTGATTGTCACAAAAGAGGTCAGTAGCACCAGAGGGGGTAACACCCATGTCAGCGAGGAGCCAACGAAGCCAGAGAAGTTCTTGAGTAGCATCAGCAAGAGCACGGTATTCGGCCTCGGTACTGGAACGAGCAGTAAGAGATTGTTTCTTGCTGCGCCAAGAAATAAGAGAATCACCCAGAAAAAAGCAGAACCCAGTAGTAGAGCGCCGGTCAGTAGGATCGCCAGCCCAATCAGCATCTGAGAAAGCACGAAGCTGAAGAGATGAGCGGGCGGAATAATGAAGACCATGAAACAGGGTGCCTTTGAGATACCGAAGGATACGAAGCAAGGCAGCATAATGAGGGGTACGAGGAGCTGACATAAACTGGCTGACAATATGAACGGCATAGGCAATATCAGGACGAGTGACTGTGAGATAGAGAAGACTGCCAACCAGCTGACGATAGAGTGTAGCATCAGAGAGAAGAGTGCCATCAAGAGGTGTAAGACGACTCTGAGGTTCCAGGGGAGTAGAGGTAGTCTTGCAATCCGTAAGACCAGCACGTGTAAGAAGATCAGAGGTATACTTAGCCTGAGAGAGAAAAGAACCCGTAGAATCATGGAAGATTTCAAGACCCAAGAAATAGCTGAGAGGACCAAGATCTTTCATCTCGAAATGATGGCTAAGAAACTGTTTAAGGCGAAGAATACCATCGATATCATCACCGGTGATAATCATGTCATCTACATAAAGTAAAAGCAGGGTGGTCCCTTGAGCTGTTTTTCGGATAAAAAGAGCAGTATCATAAGAGCTGGAGGTGAAACCACATTTCTGAATAGTGGAGCTGAACTTGGCAAACCAAGCACGGGGAGCTTGTTTGAGACCATATAAAGCACGCCGAAGTTTGCAGACTTGATGCGGGAGATAAGTAGACCCAGGGGGAGGTTGCATGTAGACCTCCTCGAGAAGAACACCATTAAGAAAAGCATTTTTCACGTCCAGTTGATAAAGATCCCATTGGCAAACGGTAGCAACAGCAATCAAGCTGCGAACAGAGGTGAGACGAGCAACAGGAGCAAAGGTCTCCTCATAATCAATACCATATTCTTGATTGAAGCCTTTTGCAACAAGGCGGGCTTTGTAACGCTCAATAGATCCATCAGAACAAGTCTTGATTTTGTATACCCATTTGCAGCCAATGGCAGTCTTGCCAGGAGGAAGATCAACAATGTCCCAAGTATGAGTTTTGTCTAAAGCCTGCAATTCATCAGTCATGGCTTGCTGCCAAAGAGGATTAGAGCGAGCCTCACGATAGGAGGTCGGTTCATAAGTAGAAAAAACAGTAGAACCAACAATAAAGTCACGAAGACGAGTAGAAGGTTGGGTTACCCGATGTGGTCGAGCAGAGGGAGGAGGAGCCAGAGGAAGAGACTCAGCAGGAGAGGAGGATCCCGATGGAGCAAGAGCAGGACCATCAGAGGGAGCAGGTGCAGGGGACAAACCGGTAGGCAAGGCGATCTCGAGAGAGGATGGCAGGGGCGGTGGAGCAAACAGATCAGAAAACTCGAGAGAGGGTGGCAAGGGTGGTGGAGAAAGGTCATCAGAAAAAAGATCTGTGGAAGGGTCAGTAAAAAAAAAAGAGGGTGAGGGAATGGACAAACGGAAGAGAGAGAGAGAGGAAAACATTTTGTGTTCCCAAAAGACCACATGTCGAGAGATACGAAGTCGTTGGGAGAGAGGATCCCAACAACGATACCCCTTATGTTCAATACCATACCCCAAGAAGCAACAAAGGCGGGAACGAGGTTCAAGTTTGGTACGTTCATGAGGTTGGAGAAGAACAAAACAGGCAGAGCCAAAGACTCTAAGGTTGGTGTAGGGAGGACGGGTGCCATGCAGACGCTCATAAGGAGTGTGATTCTGAATGACAGGGGTAGGGATACAATTGATAGTGTAAGTAGCAGTGAGAGCTGTCTCTCCCCAAAAATGTTCCGGACAAGAGGAAGACAAAAGAAGAGCGCGAGTAGTGTCGAGAATATGCCGATGTTTCCGTTCAGCACGTCCATTTTGTTGAGACGTGCCGGGACAGGATCGATGAGGTTGAGTACCATGACTCTGAAGAAAAGAAAGAAAGCCAAAATCTTTATATTCCATGGCATTGTCGGAACGAAAAAGTTTAATAGTTTTAGAAAATTGTGTTTTAACCATTGCAGAAAAATTGTAATAAAGCTGTTTGAGCTCAGATCGATTTTTCATAAGAAACAACCATGTAAAACGAGAAAAATCATCTACAAAAACAACAAAATAGCGGGCGCCGCCCATAGTGGGAGTAGGAGAGGGTCCCCAAATATCAGAATGGATGAGATCAAATGGTGCAAGGGAAACAGAGTCACTTTTATTAAACGACAAAGCAGGTTGTTTGGCAAGTTGACAGGACACACAATCTAAAGCATCAGAACTTACAGGACCTAAATGACCACGAGAAATTAAAGATTTTAAACGACTAACAGAAAGATGGCCTAAACGACAGTGCCAAAGCTGAAAAGGAGATAAAGGCGGAGCAGTGGTGGCAGTGGTAGGAGCTGTGATCTGAGAGGAATCCGGAACATGAAGATGGATAAGTTCGTAGAGACGTCCATGCTTACGGCCGATCCCAAGAGTTTGCCCCGTCCGAGGGTCCTGCACCAAATAACCAGAAGGGGAAAAGGTAATAGTTAGACCATGCTCACATAATTGACTAATGGATATAAGATTTAAAGTGAGAGCAGGCATAAGATAGACATGAGATAAAGATAAGTGAGAGGTGGAAACAGAACCAACATGACTTACAGATAGAAGAGACCCATCAGCAGTATGGATAGAAGAAACAGGAGAAGTAGAAGAGAGAGGAGTAAAAATAGTAGGGTCAAAGGTCATGTGATTACAACAAGCGGAGTCAAAGTACCAGGAAGTGTTACCTGCGGTGACAGACAAAGCAGGAGATGGAGGAGTACCGAAATTCTGCCAATTGTAAAACATGGCGTCGACATCTGTGTGAGAGAAGACTAGAGTGGAAGGATCTATAGGGACAGAGGCAGGTAAATCCTCGGAGGCAGTAGCAGCAGTGCGTGGAGCAGGCATTGGTTTAGACGGAGGCCCAGAACGGTGAGAGTTGTTGCGGCAAAAATGCCCGGGGGAGGGACCATTGCGAGAGGCACGGGCAGGGTTGCGGAAGCAATCATGCTGGAGATGACCATGACCAGTCTTGTTGCAAAACCGACAAAGACGAACTGGACAATTAACCAAAAGATGAGTCGATGGAAGACTGCGGTTTTGACAGTAGTTGCAGATAGGTGTCTTCTGTGGAGAAGATGGTGAAGGAGAACTTCGAATCTGGGGAGTAGCAAGAACAGAGTCCACAGGGTGTGGATGGAGAGTACCAAACCTGGTTTCCTCTGACAGTAGTTCAGAAATTGCTTGCTCAAGAGTGGGTAAAGGAGTGCGATGAAGGAGAGATGTGCGGACTGGCTCAAAACGGGGAGTGAGAGCCATGAGAAACTGAACCAAGCGTTGTTGGTCACGGTAAGTAGTGAACAAGGCAGCATCCTTAGTACAATCCCAGGGAGGTTCAGAGAGAGCGAGCTGATCCCAAACATAATACATTTGTGAGAGGAAATCATTAATGGTTTGAGTTGTGTCTTGGCGCATACGGTGAAGTTGACTCAGAAGCTGATATTGGTGAGCAAGGCCAGTAGTCTGGTAGCGTTCTTGTAAAAAATCCCAGATGGCTTTGGCTGGAGAGGAAGCAGAGTCAAGTTGAAACCGACCAAACTGAAGGCTGATAGAAGTAATAGAAGTATTACGGAGCCAAGTGATGATCTGATAGTTTTTGCTATCCCAATCTTCCAGACGGTCAGCATATTTGGCAACGGAGTCCGTGGTGGCAGCGGATTCTGTGGTGGCTGGGATGGGTTTGCATACATCCCCAGTGATGATGCGCCAAAGTTTCTTGCCTTTGAGGAACCCAGACATAGCTTGCGCCCATAAGACATAGTTAATTCCGCCAAGAACAACGGAAATAGGGTGGTTGGAGGAGTCCAAGCGATCTATGAGGAAAAAGCAGTATTATCGAAGCCGAATATGAAAAATCTGAGGTTACCAGTGAATTCAGAGGGCCGAAATTAGTGGGAAATGAGTGAACGGACCCAAAAAAAGATGACCAGAAGGCACTAAATTGGCTGGTCAAAGTTGGTCAACAATTCTGGTCAAAGATGACGTCACAATCTGGTCAAGATGACGTCACTGTTGTGTCACAGGCGCGGCGCACGTTAGCACAGACAGGCGCGGCGCACGATAGTAGAGGAAGCAAGCGGCGCACGGAAGCAGCCAGGGCTGACGTCAGCTGACGTCAAAAACACGCGGCTCACGTTAGCAGATGAGGCCGCGGCGCACGATAGCACAGGGCAAGTGTGAGGCGCGTAGAGCGCGTCTGAGAGGCGAGGAGGCGCGTGGATGAAAGTTCTGGCGGCGCGTGGCGGCGCGTGGAACGTCGGATGATGATGAATCTGGTGGCGTTGGATTCGTCGTGAGGAGACGAAGGTTTTGGTGTGGTCCAATCTGTAATTCAGATAAGGACGAAATATGCAACAATCTGCTCAAGATAAAAATGCGATGCAGAAGAGACTAGGCAATACACCTGTGCTCTGATACCATGAAAGAAATAAGAGTGATATTAAGAGAGTAAGAGAAACTCTTGTATATTGAATATCTGAAGTTGTAAGAAGGGACTCCATTTATAGGAGTTGTGTGATACAACATTATGATGAAAGTGGAGCATAAAATAAAATAAAGTAGCCGAAAGCAGCCGAAAGTGAGGCACTGCTCTGGCATCCTATAACTATGTATGATTAATATATGCATTACATTAGTATAATATATACATGCTAATATAATATAATATTATGATACATACATATTAATATAATACATTAACAGGTGATATGATAAAAAATGAGTTAAAAACTGATTTTTGACTTTTTTAGTGTGTTGCCAAAATACCCCGGAATTAAGAAAACTGTTGGAACCATAGTTTTGATATCAGTTGATACGCACAATTTTTTCCCCCCTCTTAATATGATATACATTGCTTTGTTGATGAAAATTAAAATCACATGTGAATCATATATTGGTTTGTAGTCAATTCATGATATGATATATAAGCAACACAATTACTGGAACTAATATATAAATTTTTTTTCGCGGTTAATGATTTTAAAATTTTTATCACCGATATAATATATAAATTTTTATCACCCGTATTATTTGATTCCTAATATCGCTCGACATTTTTTATTCCATTACATTGTACCCGATATAAATTCATCTTTCGATATTATCACTGTGTTTGGTTTGAATTTTTTGGATTAAGTTTTTTGAAAACTAAATTTTTGATTTTCGTATTTTTTTTATTTTTAGTGAATATTTTTAAAATTTTAAACATTTTTTTTTAACTTTTTTAGATGCACCTTACTTAGATGTATCTAAAAAGTAAAAAAATTGTGAAAAAATATTTTAAAAAATTAAGAAATACATAAAAATACAAAAAATGTACTAAATTCTTGTATTTTTTTTTGTATTTTTGGTATTTAGTGAATTTTTAAAAGATTTTTTTTACTTTTTAGGTATATTTATGTTAGGTGTGTCTAAAAAGTAAAAAAATTTGCATAAAATATTAAAAAAATTCAGTAAAAACAAAAAAACACAGAAAATAAGAGTGTAGAATTTTCTAAAAACTGTTTTTAAAAAATGGGAACCAAACAAAGTGATTATTTTGATCCTTGGAGTAGTTTTACATAATATACTCTTGAATATTGGAGCGACTCTTATTCTATCAGTAATAGAAACAATTAAAAATAAAAATGCTATGGGTGTGTTTGGTAACGTTTACGTTTTCAGTTTATATTTACAAAAATTTAATAAACTGATTTTTGTTTATTTTTTGTTTATTTTTAGAAAAACATAAACTACAAACGCGTTTGGTAATTGACAAAATATTTAAAAAATTTAAAAATATAAAAAAGAGCGAGAAATGACAAGTGATGACAAGTGGCGGTGGAAGACGGTGGTGGAAGGTGTTGACGGTGGGTGGTGGGTAGCTGGTGGTGGTGGGTGGTGGCAGGTGGGTAGTGGTGGTGGGTGGGTGGGTGACGGTGACAGGTGGTGGGTAGTAGCGAGTGGGTGGTGGTGGTGGCGGCGGGTGGTGGGTGGTGGTGGCAGGTAGATGGCGGATGGCCGGTGGTGGGTGGCGGTGGCAGGTGGGTGGCAGATGGCGGGTGGCGGGTGGTGGTGGTGGGTGGGTGACGGTGGCAGTTGGTAGCGAGTGGGTAGTGGTGGTGGTGGTCGCAGGTGGGTGGCGGATGGCGGGTGGTGGCGGGTGGGTGGTGGGTGGTGATGGTGGGTGGGTGGGTGACGGTGGCGGATGGTGGGCGGTAGCCAGTGGGTGGTGGTGGCGAGTGGTGGGTGGTGGCGGCAGGTGGGTGGAGGATGGCGGGTGGTGGCAGGTAGGTGGTGGGTGGTAGTGGTGGTGGTGGGTGAGTGGGTGACGGTGGCGGGTGGTAGGTGGTAGCGAGTGGGCGGGTGGTGGTAGTGTTGGTGGCGGGTGGTGGCGGTAGGTGGGTGGTGGATGGCGGGTGGTGGCGGGTGGTGGCAAGTAGGTGGTGGTGGTGGTGGTGGTGGTAGGTGAGTGGGTGACGGTGGCGGGTGGTAACGAGTGGGTGGTGGGTGATGGGTGGTGGTGGCAGGTGGGTGACGAGTGGGTGGTGAGTGGTGGTGGTGGTAGTGGTGGTGGTGGGCGGTGGTGGTGAGTGGGCGGCAAGTAACTGGTGGTGGCAGGTGTTGGATGGTGGTGGTAGGTGGGTGGTGAGTGGTGGTGGCAAGTAGGTGGCGGGTGGTGGATTGTAGTGGCAGGTGGGTGGTGGGTGGCGGGTGGCGGTGGTGGCGAGGGGTGTGTAGTGGTGGTGAGTGAGTGGGTGGCTGGTGGGTGGTGGTGGTAGGTGGTGGGTGGTGGTGGTGGCAGGTGGGTGGTGAGTGGTGATGGCAGGTGGTGGGTGGGTGGGTGGTGGTGGCGGCGGAAGACAATGGTGGAAAATGGTGCGCGGGTGGTGGCTAGTGTTGGGTAGTAAAAAAAAAAAACTCAAAACTCAAAACGAAAACACATTTTTTGTATTTTCATTTTTTGGCCAAATTTATAAACTGAGATTACTGATTTATAAATCAAAAATTTTACCAAACAAGTTTTTATTTGAGTTTTTTAAATTTTTGTAAATATAAACAGAAAATTGAAAACGTAAGTGTTACTAAATGGCACTTGTAAATATTGGACACTGCAAGAAATTAAACTTTTAGTGGCGTTTAAAAAACGCCGCTATAAGTGTCAAAAACACCGCCAAAGCTTTTCGTGACGCTTAGCATCAGACGCCGAGGACGCGACCGTCACTATAGCTTTATGGCGTTTTAAAAATGTCGTGATATTAGTATAGGCGGTGTTTTTAAACGCCGCCAAATGTCCTACAAAACCTATGCTGACGTCACTAACGATATTTAGCGACATTTTGAAAAAATGCCGTTATATCTTTTTTAAAAAATATGACTGTTACTATGTAGGGTTTAAGAGGCGTTTGTAGAAACGCCATTATATCCTCTTTTTTTTTTTTTGATTGAAATTGTGCTAATTTTATTTGATTAAACTAAAAAAATACCTGTAATAACACTAATATAAAATAATAACTCCCATTCAAATAGCTATAATGAAGCATTAATTCACTTTCTCATTCAATTAATATCCAATCACAATTACTCACAAAATTAACATATCCAAAATCTAAAAATTATGTTTAACATCAATCACAAACTAACATATATCCACACACAAATCATGTCTTGACATTAACCACAAACTAACATATATCCAAAAATCATGTCTTAACATTAACCACAACATTAACCACAAAGTAACATATATCAAAAAATCATGTCTTAACATTAACCACAAACTAACATATATCCAAAAATCATGTCTTAGCATAAAAGTTGTAGTCTTCACTGGTCTGCATGCCTGCATTAGAACATAAACTGCAATCAGATTCACCAAAATAAACACAAATTGAAGAATTTGTACCCAATACTTATAAACAATACTTAAAACTTGAAGAAACACTAACAAGAAGATTTTATCGCATACCAAGAAGCACTAAATACATATAAAGAAAATGGCATACCCAAAGACAATACAAACACAGATGAGAATCATGTAAAATTAAATAAATAATGCTCTCATAGCATAAACAAATTTAGAGGCCATTTGATCCAACTCCCACTCATTAGAAGAATCTACAAAGTAATTTTTCATATAGCCAACCATCTTAACAAAAATAGTCAATATGTCTCGTAATAATCCAAACGTTAGGAAACAATCCAAACGTCCACAACCAATAATTCAAATAGGCACACATGCCTCATAATAAAACCTCTTTAACAACCAGAGAAGAGGCACAGATTCGAGAAAACATGGGGAAGATAACAGATACAGAGAGTAGAAATTACAAGGACCTCACCCCACATACATCATGTAAAGTTCATAGTGGCTTAGTAGAAGCATTCCTCCATCAGATAGCAGCAACAAAGCGCAGCCAAACTGCAAGTGGAAAAAAATAATCACATTATTATGTGATTGTCAATCATCATATAAAAGTGGCTTATCCAGATTGAAAGGGATCTTTAACAAAATTCTAAGGCTATGTTTGGATCATGGATTTGGAAAGGAAAAGAGAAAAGGTAAGGAAAATGTGAAAGAATATAAGCTAAATTTTTTCTCCATTTCCCTTTCCAATCCATGATCCAAACACAACATAAATGATTGCAATTACCAACAACTCCCAAGCAAAATAGATTGAAACAAAAAATATGAGGGAGACACAGTTGTATGAATGATACTTAAGATATTCAAACAATTTTCAAGCACTCATGCATTTAGAAGAACTGAATCCAATGGAAGTCTAATGACCATATGGATGTCATGTCCTACTTGTCATATGAATGATACTTGTCATGTCCTACTCTAGATTTCAATTGGCGAAACAAAAAGTGCTAATGACTGCAGAGTGAAGTGTGCTTCTCCATTTCATTCATTGTTGCTTTGCTACCATCAAAAGCTAGAGTAAACATATCTTAGGGATCAAGGAGAAAATAAATACAGTATCAGCAACAATGCAAAACCATATGTCAATTCCCAATTTTATGTTGAAGGGGGGGTGGTGGTGGTGGAGGAGGGTACCCTTGATTGAAGTAACCTTTGATATCCTGGTTGTGGTGGTGCCAGGTATGGATACCCTGTTGGCTGTGGAGGATACCCTTCGTATGGCGGTGCCGGTGGCGCTGAGGGGTACCTAGGCAGAGGGTATGTTGTTCTATACCCTATTTAAAAACAGATTACCCATCTCAATCAATCAGATTTTTTAAATTTTATATCAAATCAGAACTTAAAAACCCCAAAATTTAAAAAACAAAAACAAATTACAATAAAATATGATTTCCACATTTCTTTAAGAACATTAACTACACTGCAAATGTTGGCTATCGCTACATTGCAAATATGCTCCCATATTACACTTAGACTAGATTGAGGTTAGCATTTCCTAACCTAATCATATACATGTCAAATATGTGTTCAGCTCCAGGACTTAACTCAACCATCAAAAATTTAGCATATTTCACTTCACAAAGAAGAGATCAATACTCTAATGGTCATACAAAAGACAACTTTCAGGAGCATAAGATAAATAAATTGTGAAAGTATTAACCCTATAAAATATAAACACCCAACAGCTTCAAAGTCATGATAAAAAATAATTAAAAAAATAGTAAATAAATAAAAAGGAGAAATAATAGATTTGAAGAGGAACCTGAAGGTGAAGCATGAAGTTGTTTTGCACGGTCATTGCAACTACCCAATAGTGCAGGAGGCAAACCTTCTTCCTTTTCTATTGTCCTATCTTCTTCTTCAATTGCCTCAAAAACACTTGCTCTAAGTTCAGCCTAGAAATAATCCATGTCAACCACTTAATGGAAATTTTTGCCCCAACAGGTTTGTGAGAAGCATGTGAACAGAATTATCATTTGATATCAAACAGATATATTTTAAATTCTAACATCAAGCAATTACATGAATGAACAAATTAAGGATGCTTTGTTTAAAGTTTGCTCACACTAGCATTCCACTGAAACACACACAAGATTCAATATATTTAGAATGCAAGTATGCAACCTTCTCTCTATATTCCTTCACAATGTTACCGTCATTCCGAGCATCATAAAAAAAGATTCCATGATTTTCAATTAATAGAGAAACACTTGTTCTACACTCCCTCTCCACAAAAATGTGGCATCTAACACTCAATGCAAGTACAACATATCTTTCTAACAATTGGATTCATAGAATAGGAAAACAAATAAATGTGCATGAGACTGTAGAATTTTCTGGAGAATTTATTGTAGCTAATATGTTTTAAGGTTTGTGATGAACTCTGCTAGGAGCATTCTTTCCTACAAAACTAGGGCTAGATAATAAAAATTACATCTAAACACAATTAAAAAAATACAACAGATCTTGAATTTATGAGAAAATAACATCCACAACATGTTCAATTGGAATGTATTCACATCACCCCCAACAAAAAAAAAAAAAAAAAAGGAACCAAAACACAATCTATAAACCAACATTTTAAGACAGCACAACACACTATACCCTCCAAGCTTAATTTATCACTATAACAGCAGATTATGTACTGCAGCCTCTCTTGTGACAATCTTACCAAACAAAGCTACCCAACAGAAACAATTACTATTTACAAACCCATGAGGCCTATGCTATCTCCTCCATAGACCAGATCAATGTTCCTTGAAACCTTCAAGAGACCAAAGTCAAATTAGGCAAAAAATATTTTGTAACAAAGTCTATGCAAGAAAATAGATAAATCCATTTGAAATAAATAGACCATAAAACTCGGAGAAAAACAGGGCCATTAAAGTTTCATGAAAACAATACCAATTCCTTGCTAGACATGGAAGAAACATAATCCAGAGGTTTTTAGTCAGGGATTATTTTTATTCTTACTAGTGTTCTTCTTGAAGGGAAAGAAGCTAGCTTTTGCAAGGCTTCCTTCAAGTCTCTATAGCCATTGATAGTGGCCAGTTCATGTAGTCCTTCATCAGCCACTAAGATTGTTATCTAAAATTTGAAATATTCAAGAATGATAATACAATCTTCTCATCACAGAATTATTTTATATACTAATATAAAAAATTCTACTAGAGCGGTGATGGTTCAATAGTTATATGCATATAGGCCATAAAAGACATAAGCTGATTCTCTAAGCACATAGCCATAGTTTTTAATTTTATAAGCTTCTTCTATGCTCTGCTGTAGGTTTGCAAGATGAATACTAACTTCGAAAAATTAAATTCAATTACGATGTAACTTGAACCAACTTAGACTGAGTAACATTGCTAAAATTCCAAATGTTGACAATTTTTCCACTTTCACCTTTCATAGGACAAACAAAATACTGGTCATAGTGTATCAGGTCAGCCCTTCTTTTTCATGACAAATATTATAAATATTAATAATTAAAATTATAAACTTTTTCATGTAATTGTAATAATTTTTAAATGTCACCACTGAAAGGTAATTTGCCCTTCTTTTAACTCCCTTTCAATTGAAATTTAAATAATAAAATCTTATTTTCTTGTAATTTTTTGGAAAAACTTTCTAGTAGCCAAAATGCATGTTCAAAAGTTATTTTTCCTTTCATTGACTCTACTTTCATTTTCTTTCACATTCTTATATGCATATTTTTAGTTCTAACTAAACAAAGCCTTAAGCATTGAACCATTGTCATGAAGAAAGGCTGACACAGAAATTCATGGTCAAAGTAGGAAATAGAATAAGTTTACAGTTAATAATTTATACCAACAGGAAGAAGCCAATGTGTAATGTCACAAGCAAAGATAAATGAATTTCAGTATAATGGTTCAAATAAATAAAACCACTTTCCTCTTTGTCATTTGACGCACTACTATTAGACCTTGAATCAACATTAAGCCATCAATTCAAGGCATAGATTTAGTTGCATTATTAACAAATAAGGTTTCAGAACACAGTCCCTAATCAATTCAAGGCATCAAATTGCACACAATCACCAAGAAGCCTTAAATCAAAAACCCTAAATTAATTCTCATAACAGATACACAAACACATATGCATCTATAAATAAAGTCATTAACAAACAATTCGATAAATGAAAAACCAAATTTCAAAACCGTTCTCACCTGACGTTACCACCACTTTCGACCAGCTGTGCCGCCGCCGCCGGAGAATCGTCATTTCCCTTCCAAATGAACCTGGACCAAAGTCTTCGACCAACCGAAAATGCCCTGAAGGCGAGCCAAAACCTCCGAGCCCCGAACCCCGGCGGTGCGGTCCAGGCGAACCGAAGCTTGGAGGGGAGACCGAGATAGAGCAGACTGGTCCACCGAGGGCGCCAGGACCAACAGATAACAAGGTCGATCATGACAGCGAGTCAAATCGGGACTGAGGAGAGTAAAACGTCGAGGAATGTCTCGGCGAGGCCTAGGCAGTGTAGAAAATAGATCAAATCGAAGACGCTCTGCTCCATTATCGATCAGTGTCTATACAGATACGTATATGTACATGAGAGAATCGATAAATATACACATATGTATATGTATATACAAAGTAGAAGAGATAAGAAGATGAGGTGCTAAGCCATGGAAACTTGCATAGATGGTGGTGGCGGTGGAGCTTTGAAATCGAGAGAGAGAGAGAGAAATCAAAATCGCTTTGAGATGAAATCAAAGATGAATCTCTGAGAGAGAGATCTAGAGAGAGAATCGAAATCGGGGTGGCAGTGCAGACCGATCTGAATCGAAATCGCGGTGGTGGTGCAGATCGATCTAAAATCGGTGAATCTGTGAGATTTGAATCGGTGAATCTATGAAATTGGTGAATCGATGAATCTCACTACCTCTCCAGTGCAGATGGTGGTGGAGGTAGAGCTTCGAAATCGATGAATCTGTGAGATTTGAGTGAGACCTCGCCGATGCAGATGGTGGTGGAGGTAGAGCTTCGAAATTGGTGAATCTGTGAGATTTGAATGTGAGATTCAATGTTTAGAGAGGATTGAGAGAGAGGTGAAGTGAGTATAAGGGTTTAGAGAGGATTGAGAGAGGCGCGACGTGAGGATTCAATGTTTATGTCTAAAGACCTGAGGGTTTACAAAGGCTTTATTCTTAGATTCAAAATAGGCGCGTGTGACGTACTGCATTTGAAGGCGTTTTTAAACGCCTTTGATCATAAAACGGTGTCATTTTAATTAAACAAATACGCGACGTTTTTTAGGACGTCGTTAAATATTAATAAAAATGACGTTTAAGAAAATGCCGTTAAAAAAACGTCGCAACAACCCTTATTTCTTGTAGTGGGAGTGGGGAAAATTTTTGATTTTTAATTTTTCAATTTTTTTTGACAGCCATTAATATTATTATTATTTTTTTGTGCGAGCTAAGAAAGGGAAAGTTGAAATTAACAAAATATTTTGTTTTACATCATAGATTTTTATGCATTTGAATCCCTAACCTAATGATTTCTCTTTGATTGAACGTCACCACATTCAAGAGTGTATATACACTTTGGTATAAAGGAATCAAATGACAAATTCAACTGGTCTGTCAACTCAATTTGGTCATCTACTATGTGCGAGTCCGAAATGAGTTTGTCCTATATTGGTCTGGGAGGCATCCATAACTCACTTACTAAGTTGACTAACTCCTCCTAACTAGTATGAGACATTTTCTAAAGAAGAACAAAATCGTGAGACTCTGATCAAAGCGGACAATATTGTGCTAGTAGGATTGAGTTGGCACCTTCATACTCCAAGCTGCTAAAACATCTATTTCTTTGTAAGTGATACTGACAATAATAAAAATCCATCATAGTTTTGTTGAATCCAAAAACGTGGTGTACTCAAGATACCATTTCATGAAGGAAGAGTCTAGTAAGAAGATACTCTCAAGGAAAGGGATGATATTTTTTGTTTACATTTTTGTATGTCATGTTCATTTGACAATGGGGACCCATTGGTCTTTAGTTTTCTTGCAACTGTTTATTTTCTTTAGACCAAAATCATAAACATACAACTACTTTTTTGCTTCTTTTTTTGATCTATATGTCGTTATAGTTTGATACTTTTGTGTGCTCATTTTCTAGTATATAGCATTTTAATGACTAGTAAAAAAAAATTGAACTGAATCATTTTTTTCATTGATCAAGTACTATTAAATCAATCAAATCTTAGGGTTCTTTGTCATTAAATTTTTTTTGTATAAGTTAGATCATTAGGATATCTTATGTCATTGATGTTCTTATACATATTCATGCAATGCTAACATAATCTTCAATACAATAATTTAGCAAAATAAAGTAAGAGTAAGGAAAATAAAATAATTTTTCATACGCATTTTGTTTTCTAATATTTTCAACTTTCTGGCCATACATGATATCGAACATGCAATTTTATTGATGATGATGTATTAGATTCCCACTTATTCGCATTGAAGAAGCATCAATGAACAAGCATTCTACATCAGTGTTTTCCCTTTGTTAGAGTGAGGAAAATAAAGAAAATGCTCCCAAACACCACCTTTTTCATCATGACCTCATTGAATCAAAGAAACATTATTATTGATTTCCTCTAGATGCCATATTCCATGGAAATGCTGCTCCAAGGTTGCCAAATTGGAAAGAAAATAAACTAAATTCATCTTGTAGGACCACTTCTTTTGCCCTTTAGGCTCAATTTGGTTAGATATATAATAGAGGAAAGGGAAAGAAAAAAAAATTATATGTTTGTTTAGATAGAAAGTATTAGAAAGTAAAAGAAACTAAAATTTCTTATACAACTCAAATTAACTACTTTTTAGTTAGGCTAACAATTTCTTGCAAAATATACAAGAAAATTTATTTTTCTCACAAATCTTGACAAGGTTTATTTTGTTTCCCTTTTTGACCTTATTTCTTTTTACAACTCTTTGTTATGCAATGATTATATTTTTTTCATCATTTTCTTACAAAAATTTTCATCTATTCAAATGTTTGCAAGAAAATAAATTTTCATTTCTTTTTCCTTTCTTTCACTTCGCTTTCTACCATTTTCATTTTCTATCATTCATTTCTTTCTAAACAAATAGAGCTTTAGATATTCATGATTTGCCATATATTCCCATTTCTCTTTTCGGTTTTTTTTTTTCTTTTATACAAGTCATCACTTCATTAATTTCTTATAATTAATCAATGTTCATTTTTATTTATTTTGCAACAAATCTCTTTTCTATTTTTTTCCCTTATAAATCTTTTCATAAGTTTAAAATCCAAACCCAATCTACTTTTAAATTTGACAAAGATGGTGTTTCCACCCACTAAGGGCTATTTGAGGAGGAAGACAACACAAATGACCTTAGACAAGCCTTAATGATCACAAATTTGGGGACCCAATTTAAATGGCTTCTCATTATAGTGGAAGGTACACTTTGGGTTGGTGGAGGGTTTAAGAAATTTGTTAAAAAATTCCATTTGTGGATGTACAACGTCGTCGCATGGGACCAGAGCTTCAACAACCGCCGTCAGCTGAATTAAATAAATTAACTCCTTATTAAAAACATATTATATATAAATATAAACATTGTATTGTACTAATCAACTTGTTAAAAGCCCTATAGTCATGAAGGTAGACCAGGAGAGTGAGCCAATATTTGCAGACAGACTCCCTCATCCTGTGTGAATATGAATTATGACCAGTCAACAGTGACCCAAACTCATAGAGCTCATACAAATAAATATATACATCATGTGTTTATTTATTTATTTAAAGTATGGTGACATTTAACTAGACAATGCCAACGGTTGGACTCTAGCATGTCCCCAATTCCAAAGGGGCGGGCACAGTCGGCGTGGGAGAAACAGATTGTATTAGGATTAAAATGGCACCAGATTCATGTTTTAAAAATTATTTATTATACTATGAAAATTTGATAATTAATTAAGTCTCGTTTGGTAATATTACTTTTAGTTTAAAAGTTAAAAAGTTGTTAAAAAAATTAAAAAGCCAACAACTTATACAAAAAAATCAAAGATTCTTTTTCTATCTACTTTTTGTATATCTTTTCGTAAAAAACTAAAAGTCGTCTAAAATATACTAGTTTTTTTTTTTTAAATTTAAAAGTTATTAAAAAAGTCTGCTCCTAAATGACGCCTTAAGAATAAAAAATGAGTTTGAGAACACAAAAATTGAGTTAGGGAATTTTGCTTAAGAATAAAAAATGAGTTTGAGAACACAAAAATTGAGTATAGACACATTATAAATAGAGATGTCTGTGTATTATTAATCAACTGTATAATGAAGCATGTGAGACTAGTTATTCTAAAACTTTCAACTATTCAATTTAATCTATCTATCAGTTCTAATTTACCAAAAAAACAAAAACAAAAACAAAAAGAAGACATAGAAATCAGACAAATACCACAAAACTAAACAAGAAATATTTACAATTGACAATTCAATTATAATTTATAAGAGAATCATATCTCATTCTATAAACAATTGACAATTCCTTATCCAAACATTCCTTGCAAAACAAAGCACAATCCAAGAATAAATACTATTACCACTCCTACACACATTCTCTTTTATCTTTATATATTTATTTTATAGCTGCTTTAACTTTGATGGGAGACCAAAATGGCAAGAAAAATTGCAGGCTAAAGAGGC